>NC_045970.1:48662677-48962677 GCF_010909765.2 Amblyraja radiata | reverse complement strand
AGTCTGCTGGCATCCATGAAACCACGTACAACAGCATCATGAAGTGTGACATCGACATCAGGAAAGATTTATATGCCAATAACGTGCTGTCCGGTGGGACCACCATGTACCCTGGCATCGCGGACCGCATGCAAAAGGAAATCACTGCCCTGGCTCCCAGCACCATGAAAATCAAGGTCAGTATGACCACTGGTTCTAGACTCCCTGTAGAAACAAGGAACTGCAAGTGCAGATTTACAACAACAAAAAAAGACCCAAAGTGCTGGAGTAAAGGAGTGGGCAGCGGTAGAGTTGCTGCCTGCCAGTGCTTTCGGCGCCGGAGACCAGAGTTCGATCCCGACTACGGGCGCTTGTCTGTACGGAGTTTGTACCTTCTCCCCATGACCTGCGTGGGTTTCCTCCGAAATCTTCGGTTTCCTCCCACATTCCAAAGGCGTACAGGTATGTAGGTTAATTGGCTTGGTGTATGTGTAAATTGTCCCTAGTGTGTGTGTAGGATAGTGTTAATGTGCGGGGATCGCTGGTCGGCGCGGACTCGGTGGGCCGAAGGGCCTGTTTCCGCGCTGTATCTCTAAACCAAACTAAACTGAACTCTGCAGTTCAGGCATCTTTCCTGGCTAAAATGGATGGGTGATAATTCGGTCTGTCTGAAGAAGGGTCCCAATCCGAAACGTCACGTATCCATGTTCTCCAGGGATTCTACCTGACCCACTGAGTTACTCCAACACTTTGAGTCTCAATAGCTTTTGTTGCGTGCTAACCAGCCAGAAAGTATATGCATGATCACAATCGAGCCGTTCGCTGTGCACAGCCCTGTGTGTTATGTAAACATTAACTGTTCCCACAGATATCTGACCTGCTGACATTTTAACCAAATGTTATTTTTTATTTCATGTTTCCAGCATCTGCCGTCTTATTTGATTTTCTTCACACTTTCTTTTCATGGTGATATTGGGAAACAGCTCCACGGGAAGCCTCTGTTTAAGAAGGAACTGCAGATGCTGGAAAAATCGAAGGTAGACAAAAACGCTGGAGAAACTCAGCGGGTGAGGCAGCATCGATGGAGCGAAGGAATAGGTGACGATTCGGGTCGAGATCTGAAACGTCACCTATTCCTTTGCTCCATGGATGCTGCCTCACCCGCTGAGTTTCTCCAGCATTTTTGTCTACCATGGGAGCATTTTGTCTATTAACCATATAACCATATAACAATTACAGCACGGAAACAGGCCATCGCGACCCTTCTAGTCCGTGCCGAACACATAATCTCCCCTAGTCCCATATACCTGCGCTCAGACCATAACCCTCCATTCCTTTCCCATCCATATAACTATCCAATTTATTTTTAAATGATAAAAACGAACCTGCCTCCACCACCTTCACTGGAAGCTCATTCCACACCGCTACCACTCTCTGAGTAAAGAAGTTCCCCCTCATGTTACCCCTAAACTTCAGTCCCTTAATTCTCAAGTCATGTCCCCTTGTTTGAATCTTCCCTACTCTCAGTGAGAAAAGCTTTTCCACGTCAACTCTGTCTATCCCTCTCATCATTTTAAAAACCTCTATCAAGTCCCCCCTTAACCTTCTGCGCTCCAAAGAATAAAGCCCTAACTTGTTCAACCTTTCTCTGTAACTTAGTTGCTGAAACCCAGGCAAATTTCGGGGGGGAAAAAAGACATATCTGAAACATTGAAAATTGGTTTCAAAACATATTTAAAATATTTTTTATTTTATTTTTATTTAACCTTTATTTAACCAGGATAAGTCTCATTGAGATTAAAAATCTCTTTTACAAGAGAGTCCTGGCCAAGACAGGCAGCAGCACAGTTCCACAGTTACAGACAATAATTAAAAAAAAAAAACAACAGAGAACATATAAAAACAACAGAGAACATATAAACTTAATATTTTAAATGCTTTAAATTATTACATGCCCGAAGACAGGAATAAGGTTCAGTTCAATGCCACAATATTTATCGAACACAGTGGAAGGCATTAACAGATCTGATCTGTCAGAACCAGACAATACAAGTTAACTTAAATTTTGATCTTTTAGATAAACATAGAAAATAGGTGCTGGAGTAGGCCATTCGGCCCCTTTGAGCCAGCATCGCCATTCAATAGGATCATGGCAGATCATCCAAAATCAGTGCCCTGTTCCTGCTTCCTCCCCATATCCCTTGATTCCGTTAGCCCTAAGAGCTCTATCTCTCTCTCTCTTGAATTCTACCTGTTATTTCGAGAGGGCTGGAATGCAAAGACACAGGGGTAATGCTGCGGCTCCATAAGGCACAGGTCAGCCCGCATTTGGGGTATTGTGAGCAGTTTTGGGCCCCATATCTGAGGGATGGATGTGCTGGTTCTGGAGAGGGTCCAGAGGAGGTTTTCAAGAACGATCCAGGGAATGAGTGGGTTAACGTGTGATGAGCGTTTGACGGCACTGGGCCTGTACTCGCTGGAGTTTAGAAGGATGAGGGGGAGGGGGGACGGCATTAAAACCAACCGAAAAGTGAAAGGCTTGGATAGAGTGGATGTGGAGAGGATGTTTCCACTTAAAGCCCTGTCCCACTGTGCGAGTTCACCCAAGACCTCTCCCGAGTTTAAAAAAAAAAATCAAACTCGTGGTAAGCACGTAGAATGAATGTAGCAGGTACGTCGGAGCTCGGGACGTCTCTTAGCGCTAATGGCAGGTACTCGGGAAACGGGGTAACTCGTGAAGATTTTTCAACATGTTGAAAAATGTCCACGAGTAAAATATACTCGAGATGGAAAAATTTGATACTTTTTAACTCCTAGATATACCGTAGTAGCTCGTGAGTTTACCGTAGTAGGACCTGGTGTCCTCTATCACTATTGTATGTTCATGATGGAAATAATGACCAGAGACCATAGCCTCAGAATAAGAATACCTACTTTTGCAAAGGAGGTGAGGAGGAATTTCTGTAGTCAGAGGGTGGTGAATCTGTGGAATTTATTGCCTCAGACGGATGTGGAGGCCAAGTCATTGGGTATTTTTGAATGCAGAGATTGATAGATTCTTGATTAGTACTGGTGTTGGGGGATATAGGGAGAAAACAGGAGAATGGGGTTGAGAGGGAGAGATAGATCAGCCATGATTGAATGGCAGAGTGGACTTGATGGGCCGAATGTCTTAATTCTGCTCCTATCGCTCATGAAAAGCATCAGGAATGTTATCTTGTGCCTTACCATTATTGACCTCAGTTGATAGCATCAACCAGGATTATTCTCTTCGTAGTAAAGTGATACTTTTAACAATCAGAGTGGAACCTTCTCTGTGACATCGATCACTACCTAATGGTTAAATAGAGGGCAAAGGAATGTAAAGATTTCTTTGTCAGAGTCGAGAGTCTAAGCCAGACTGTGGCAAAGTCAACTTTGTTCTTGCTCAATGTTTCAATGGTTTCATAAGCTGCAGGAGCAGAATTAGGCCATTCGGCCCATCAAGTTTAATCATGGCCATTCTATCATGGCTGATCTATCTTTCCCTTTCCACCCCCATTAAATTCAGAATTCAGCATTGCAGAACTCAGAATTAACGCACATTCTTTTGGGAAGGGGATGAGGAGAAATGTCTTTAGTCAGAGGGTGGTGAATCTGTGGAATTCTATGCCACAGAAGGCTGTAGAGGGCAAATCAGTGGATATTTTTAAGGCAGAGATAGATTGATTCTTGATTAGTACGGGTGTCCGGGGGGAAGGCAGGAGAATGGGGTTCGGAGGGAGAGATAGATAGATCAGCCATGATTGAGTGGCAGAATGGACTTGATGGACCGAATGGCCTAATTCTGCTCCTATCATTTATGAAGATCAATATGGATGAGCAAGAATTATATGCTGGCAGGTTAAGAGGTGGTTTTGGCGTCATGTTTAGCACAGACAATGTGGGCCGAAGGGCCTGTTCGATGTCCCACGTCCGGTCGTCGACTTGTGCTGTGATTGAGAAGCATGTGCTGTAATGACTGATCATTCTCTCTCTCGCTGTCGTCATTAACAGATCATCGCCCCTCCCGAGCGCAAGTACTCGGTCTGGATCGGCGGCTCCATCCTGGCCTCCCTCTCCACCTTCCAGCAGATGTGGATTAGCAAGCCTGAATACGATGAGGCCGGTCCATCTATTGTGCACCGCAAATGCTTCTAATCCTCCCCTTCCTCCTTCTCCTATCCCCCTCGCTCCATTCTCCTTCTCGCTCTCTCTTTCCCCCTTCTCTCTCTTTCCCTCTCCCTCCTTTACTCCAACTCTCCTCTCCATCCCTCGCTCCTTTTCTTCCTCCTCTCCCTCCCCCCCCTCCCCCCCCCCCCCCCCCCCCCCCCCCCTCTCTCCCTTTCTTTAAAATAAAGTCAGAACGTGCTACCAGTCTGGTCACAATCGTCTTTGGTTTAGTTTTAGTTTGGAGACATGGCGCGGAAACAGGCCCTTCGGCCCACCGCGCCCGCGCCGATCACCCGTTCACATTAGTTCTATCCCACACACTGGGGACAATTTACAGAAGCCAATTAACCTGCAAACCTGCACGTTTTGGGGATTTATAGTTTTCGAGATACGGCGAGGCAACAGGCCCTTGGGCCCACCGACTCCGGGCCGACCAGCGATCGCCCCACACAGTAGCGCTGTGACACACACACACACACACACACTAGGGACGATTTACAATTTTTACCGAAGCCAATGAACTTACAAACCTGCACGTATTTGGGGTGTGGGGGGGAAACCAGAGCACCCGGAGAAAACCCAGGCCGTCACGGGGAGATCGTGCGAACTCCACACGGACAGCAACCGTGGTCAGGATCGAACCTGGGTCTCTGGCGCCGTGAGGCAGCAACTCTACCGCTGTGCCGCCAGGATCGTGCGTTCCAAGAAATATATTTGATGCCTATTTATTTAGCTATTGGAAAACAAGTTTAACATGAACAGAAAATAACCACGCCGGATAAAATGTAATCTCACACCTCAGTTTATTTATTGCAAGATGTCAATGGATCTAGGGTACATTAATCCAATTAAAATTGAATTGTTTGGCTTTACGTGAAAAGGTCTCCCAAAAACAACATTTGTGACCTGTCCACATCTCCCTAATCTCCTTTCACCAAGTTGTATTCTGCTCTTACTTCCAATACCAGCTGTCATGAAATTACCGCTATTAAAAAATTTTTTTTTAATAAATTGTGGTAAAATATGCTAGTTTCGTGAAGTCCAGTGGATTTCCGAGTTCACTTGTGGCCTGCGCCTGTAATACTGAAAAAAAAATCCATGGGACTGTCGCCAATCAGGTATAAAATAATCCTCGGAAATATTGTCACTGCTCATCGAGTCATGCAGTGTAGGCCCTTTCCCACGCCAATCACATGCCCCCATCTACACTAGTCCCACCTGCCTGCATTTGGCCCATATCCCTCTAAACCTCTCCTATCCATGTACCTGTCCAAATGTTTATTAAACATTGCGATGGTACCTGATTCCACTACCTCCTCCAGCAGTTTGTTCCATACACCCACCACGTCTTGTATGAAAAAGTTACCCCTCAGGTTCCTATTAAATATTTCCCCCCTCACCTTAAATCAATGTTCTTGATTCCCCTACCTCAGGTAAGAGTGTGCAGTCTCGCTATTAATTCTCTCATGATTTTGTACACCTCTATAAGATCACCCCTCACCCTCCTGTGCTCCAAGGAATAGAGTCCCAGCCTGCTCAACCTGTCCCTACAGCTCAGGTCCTCGAGTCCTGGCTACATCCTCGCAAATCTTCGCTGCACCCTTTCAAGCTTGACAACAAATTTCCTATCACAAGGTGACCATCAATTAGCCTGTAAAAAACACACACCTTTGGAGTGTGGGAGGAAACCGGAGCACCCGGAGAAACAGGGAGAACGTACACACTTCGTGCAGACAGCACCCTTTTAGACTTGATAGATACTCCGTGGAAACAGGCCCTTCGGCCCACCAAGTCCGCGCCGACCAGCGATCACCCCGCACACTAGCACCATCCTACACACCAGGTAAAACGTACAATTCTGTCAAAGCCAATTAACCGACAAACCTGCACGTCTTTGGAGTGTGGGAGGAAACCGAAGATCGCGGAGAAAACCCACGCAAGTCACGGGGAGAAAAAACGTGCAAACTCCGCCCAGACAAGTCTGTTGGAACAATTCAAGCCGTATTTCGAAACTCAATGAAACAAAGAGAAAACCATGTATTAAAGAAAACAATATTTATTAGCTTCTGACGGAACTGCGGGTTCGATTTTACAAACATTCTCTTTAGGATAACTAGCGTTGTCAGTCCACGTTATACCTGTAAAATATTTGGTGCGTTTCAAAAATAAATATCAGTCACTGGTATGCTTTTTTTTTTGCAACCCAATCGTACAAAAGGAGTGTTAGTTAAATAATGGTTTGCCAAAACTGGTCATTGAAATCTGAAGGAAATGTTTCCATCTTTGCTGTAGAGATAATGTATACCAGTTCCATGTATGTGGTGGTCCCATATTGTCACCTCATATCCAAGATGATTATAGTCATATCTTTTACAACGATGTGTTTGCAAGTCTGAAAAAGAATCAGAGGCATAGTTTCCTTTAGAGATTAGGCACGGAAACAGGCCCTTCGGCCCACCGACCGGCGATCCCCGCACACTAACACTATCCTACACACGTACACTAGGGACAATTTACATTTATACCAAGCCAATTAACCTACAAATCTGTACCTCTTTGGAGTGTGGGAGGAAACCGAAGATCTCGGAGAAAACCCACGCGGTTACGGGGAGAACGTGTAAACTCCGTACAGACGAGCGCCCGGAGACCCGGGATCGAACCGGAATCTCCGGCGCTGTAAGGCAGCAACTCTACCGCTGTGCCGCCCATTGTTCCATTCACAGACTAATGTATCAAACCTCATAAACAATCCTCAATTGAATATTATGTGTTTGATTGATCGATTGAATGATCGAAAGGTACAGTATGAAAACAGGCCCTTCAGCCCACCGATTCCAGACAGACCATCGATACCCCGTTTGCACTCGTTCTATGTTATGCCACTTTCTTACCCACACCCGACACCCTTGTTTCGAGATAGAGTGCGGAAACAAGTCCTACGGCCCACCGAGTCCACGCCATCCATCGATCATCCGTTTGGACTAGTTCTATGTTATCCCGGTTTCTCATCCACTCCCTCCGCATTAAGGACAATTTGCAGAGGCCAGGGTTATGCCCTTGGGAGCACCTCGAAGGAAACCCATGCAGGTACGAGATGAACATGCATATCCACAAAGGCAGCACCCGAGGTCAGGATCGAACCCGGTTCTCTGGCACAAGTGTATTCTTTAAGTAAAGGATTGAAAGATACAGTATGGAAACAGGCCCTTCGGCCCACTGAGTCCACACCGACCCCACTCATACAAATTATAGGTTATTCCACTCTCCCATCCACTACCTGCACATTAAGGACAATTTACAGAGGCCAATTGTCCTACAAGCCCTACAAAGAGAGGGGGGGGGAGGGGGGGGGGGGGGGGGGGTAGAACGGGAGGCGAGAGAAAACTGGAGGGAGAGGGAGGTTTCTCCTGGCTGGGGTGTCTAGAAACAGGAGACGTGGTCTCAAAATAACAGGTCAGCCATCCAGGGCTGTTGTGAGAAGAAATGCCTTCACCCTGATGATGGTAAATTTTTGGAATTCTCACCCCAAGAGAGCTTAGAAAGCTCAGTGGTCGAGTATTTTTAAGAGAGAGATCACCATAGGTCATTCAGATAGCCGTTGGGTGTGGGAATACATGCGGGGAAGTGACACCGAGGTAAAAAGATTCGCCATCTTGTCGAGTGGACAAAATGGCCGACTCCCGCTTCCACTTCCTGTCCCATGGGGACCAGCAGGAAATGGCAACTGCATCTGACAACGGGGGAAGTACGTACTTGGTAGAGTGCGGGCTCTTTCGAATGCGGGTGGAAACTTTTCTTGCGGCAGGTGGAAACCTCCAGCATCCCGGCCGGCGTAAGGCAGAAGGCTGTCGTCCTGGAAAATAGATCAGATGATGCTTCAGCAATGTGGCATCGTGTTGGACATGGACATTGCGGGCCAAAGGTCCTGTTGCTGCGATGTACTGTATTCTATGCTCTACGAAAATAGTGTAGAACGTAGAACAGTACAGCACAAGAACAGGCCCTCATGTACATAAAGTCCATGCCTAACATGATGGCAAGATAAACCAATATCCTCTGCCCCCCAACCCCCTTCCACCCCCACCCCCAACTCTCTGCCTCCCCTCTCTAACTCTTTGTCCCCCTCTCTCTGCTTCTCCCTCTTTCCTAGAGAGAGGGAGAGGGCAGACAGAGAGCGAGAGAGGGAGCGGGGAGAGAGAGAGAAAGGGAGAGGGGCAGAGTAGGGGTAGAGAGAGGGGGGGGGCAGAGAGAGGGGGGGCAGAGAGAGGGGGGGGCAGAGAGAGGGGGGGGGGCAGAGCCGAGGGGGGGGGTGCAGAGAGAGGGGGGCAGAGAGAAGGGGGGCAGAGAGAGGGGGGCAGAGGGAGGGGGGCAGCAGGAGAGGGGGGCAGAGAGAGGAGGGGGGCCGAGAGAGGGGCAGAGAGAGGGGGGGGCAGGCAGAGAGAGGGGGGGCAGAGAGAGGGGGGGCAGAGAGAGGGGGGGGGCAGAGAGAGGGGGGGCAGAGAGAGGGGGGGCAGAGAGAGGGCGAGAAAGCATTTTTCTGGTGGGGAGAGCAAAACAGATATACATGAGAGACCATGAAGTGATTTTGAAGAGCAGACTGTGATGTGAGCTGGGAGACACAACAGTGCAAAACCTGGCAATGTATTAGCTGCCAGACCGTCTATTTAAGTCGATGATCTCACGGATAACAGCTTGGCCCTGCTTTGCCGTAATGCCTTGGGGACCGTCTACAACCATTAAAGAAAGAAAAACACAAAACAACACTTCATACAGGATAATTTCATGGTGGCACCGTGACGCAGTGGTAGAGTTGCTGCCGTTCAGCGCCAGAGACCCCGGTTCGATCCTGACTGCGGGTGTACGGAGTTTGTACGTTCTCCCCGTGACCCGCGTGGGTTTTCTCCGGGTGCTCCGGCTTCCACCCACACTCCAAAGAGGTGCAGGTTTGTAGTTTAATTGGCTTCAGTATGAATGTAAAATTGTCCCTCGTGCGTGTAGAGTGGTGTTAATAGAAACATAGAAAATAGGTGCAGGAGTAGGCCATTCAGCCCTTCGAACCTGCACTGCCATTCAATATGACCATGGCTGATCATCCAACTCAGTATCCTGTACCTGCCTTCTCTCCATACCCCCTGATCCCTTTAGCCACAAGGGCCACATCTAACTCCCTCTTAAATATAGCCAATGAACTGGCCTCAACTACCTTCTGTGGCAGAGAATTCCACAGATTCACCTCTCTCTGTGTGGAAAATGTTTTTCTCATCTCGGTCCTAAAAGATTTCCCCTTTATCCTTAAACTGTGACCCCTTGTTCTGGACTTCCCCAACATTGGGAACAATCTTCCTGCATCTAGCCTGTCCAACCCCTTAAGAATTTTGTAAGTTTCTATAAGATCCCCCCTCAATCTTCTAAATTCTAGCGAGTATCTAGTGAGAATGTGCGAGGGATCGCTGGTTGGTGCGGACACGGTGGGCCAAAAGGGCCTGTTTCTGCACTGTATCTCTAAACTAAACTTGGTAATTGGTAATTTGTTCTATTCTTTTATATCGTGTTTTTTTCTCTTCTTTCTCACTATGTATACAAAATAAATAAATAAATAAATAAATAGATAAATAAATGACCTGAGCTAAACCAAAAAAATCAGTCGAGAGTTTATGTTGACGTCTCAACAGCAGGTCTTGACCCCCGACCTCTAGAGGTGTGAGTGCCACTAATGACAAAGGGTAGCACCATCCGATCACCAATTTAATTTAGTTTTGAGATACGGAGCGGGAACAAGCCCTTCGGCCCACCGAGTCCTTGCTGACCAGCGATCACTCCGTACACCAAGACTATCCTACACACACTTGGGACAATTTACAATTTTTACCAAAGCCAATTAACCTACAAACCTGCACGTCTTTGGAGTGTGGGAGGCAAACCGGAGAAAACCCACGCAGGTCACGGGGAGAACGTACAAACTCCGTACAGACAGCACCCGTGGTCAGGCACGAACCCGCGCCTCTGGCGCCTGAGGCAGCAGTTCTACCCGCTGTGCCACCGTGCCACCCTAGGCAATGCTCTACATTAGCATAACAGGTGTTGCAAACCCTGCCTCAATATGTTTCGAAGTTCCTCAGACTACCCAAGAATCAATTTGCCAGGCGTTCCTTCCTAAACAAAACCAGGACTGTTAGATTCCCCTCAAAGCAAGCGTAAAGAGACAAATAATGAGCGTCTTCATATCTCTATGTCATAAGGTCATAAGTGATAGGAGCAGAATTAGGCCATTCAGCCCATCAAGTCTACTCCGCCATTCAATCATGGCTGATCTATCTCTCCCTCCTAGCCCCATTCTTCTGTTTTCTCCCCACAACCCCTGACACCCGCACTAATCAAGAATCTATGTATCTCTGCATTAAAAACATCCACTGACTTGGCCTCCACATCCGTCTGAGGCAATAACATCCACAGATTCACCACCCTCTGACTACAGAAATTCCTCCTCATCTCCTTTCTAAAAAGTAGGTCTTTTTATTCTGAGGCTGTGGCCTCTGGTCTTAGACCCTCCCACTAGTGGAAACATCCTCTCCACATTGATTTAAAAGTGATAAGTTATAGGAGCAGAATTAGGCCACACAGCCCCCGGAGTCTACTCCTTCCATTCAATCATGGCTGATCTATCTCTCCCTCCTAACCCCATTCCCCTGCCTTCTCCCCGTAACCTCCAACACAAATACTAATCAAGAAATGTAATGAGGCGTCTACTTACTCATTGTGTTTGGGGGCACAAACAATGGCGATGGACTCTGGCAACATTAACTGATAGGAGCAATGAGTGTGAAGATCCACACTTGAAAGGAACGCAGTCTGTGTCGGATGGGTCTGAAAAAAAAATGAAAAACCTCCGCGTGAGAAGAATCTATGGCTGTACACGTGGGCATTGCACTCATTCTACGCCTCTCCCACTGACAACCTCTCTCCTACATATAAGACTGTTAAGGGTTTGGACACGCTAGAGGCAGGAAACATGTTCCCAATGCTGGGGGAGTCCAGAACCAGGGGCCACACAGTTTAAGAATAAGGGGTAAGCCACTTAGAACGGAGATGAGGAAACACTTTTTCTCACAGGGAGTTGTGGGTCTGTGGAATTCTCTGCCTCAGAGGTTCGGTAAGATAGGGCTCTTAAAAATAGCAGAGTCAGGGGATATGAGGAGAAGGCAGGAACGGGGTACTGATTGGGGATGATCTGCCATGATCACATTAAATGGCGGTGCTGGCTCGAAGGGCCGAATGGCCTACTCCTGCACCTATTGTCTATTGTCGTATCGCTGAGTTCAATGCAAGTCACTCCCATCTAGATAAATTCACACCCATCTATGTATCAAAATGCCACCCTCAAGCGCTCGTAATGATACAATTAGAAATATCTAGACAAAATACTATAATATACTAACAGTAACTATCTTAAGCATAAATGGCTCCCACACCACGGACACAGACCCTTCGTTTCCCCGTGCACTAGCAGTATCCTACACAGTAGGGACATTTCTTTCCTCAAAGCCAATTAGCCTACAATCCTGCGTGACTTTGGAGCGTGGGAGGTCACGGGGAGAACGTACAAACTCCGTACAGGCAGCACCCGTAGTCGGGATTGAACCCGGGTCTCTGGCGCTGTGAGGCAGCAACTCTACCGCTGATCCACCGGGAAGGAGATGGAATTGCCTACAATTCCCAGAATGTTATAGCCTCAGAATTAAAGGGCAATCTTTCAGAAAAGAGTCGAGGAGGAACTTGGGGGGAGAAAGCTGGGAAAGAGAGCTGTTGGCAAAACAGACGCTGGCAAGTGATAGGTGGATACAGTTGAGGGGAGGAACAGGTTCATTGGCAGATGGGTGGAGCAAGTGAGAATGGCCAGCACACCAAAAGGGGTCAGACAAGGACAGAATTCAAGGACGTTCCTTTAGGAAGGAGACGAGGAGGAATTTCTTTATTCAGAGGGTAGTGAATCTGTGGAACTCATTGCTACAGGTGTCTGTGGAGGCCAAGTCAGTGGATATTTTCAAGGCAGAGATAGACTCTCTTTTAAGAAGGGAGGGAGAGAGAAAACGGGGAATTATAGACCAGTTAGTCTAACATCGGTAGTGGGGAAACTGCTAGAGTCAGTTATTAAAGATGGGATAGCAGCACATTTGGAAAGTGGTGAAATCATTGGACAAAGTCAGCATGGATTTACAAAAGGTAAATCATGTCTGACGAATCTTATAGAATTCTTCGAGGATGTAACTAGTAGCGTGGATAGGGGAGAACCAGTGGATGTGGTGTATCTGGACTTCCAGAAGGCTTTCGACAAGGTCCCACATAAGAGATTAGTTTACAAACTTAAAGCACACGGCATTGGGGGTTCAGTATTGATGTGGATAGAGAACTGGCTGGCAAACAGGAAGCAAAGAGTAGGAGTAAACGGGTCCTTTTCACAATGGCAGGCAGTGACTAGTGGGGTACCGCAAGGCTCAGTGCTGGGACCCCAGCTATTTACAATATATATTAATGATCTGGATGAGGGAATTGAAGGCAATATCTCCAAGTTTGCGGATGACACTAAGCTGGGGGGCAGTGTTAGCTGTGAGGAGGATGCTAGGAGACTGCAAGGTGACTTGGATAGGTTGGGTGAGTGGGCAAATGTTTGGCAGATGCAGTATAATGTGGATAAATGTGAGGTTCTCCATTTTGGTGGCAAAAACAGGAAAGCAGACTATTATCTAAATGGTGGCCGACTAGGAAAAGGGGAGATGCAGCGAGACCTGGGTGTCATGGTACACCAGTCATTGAAAGTGGGCATGCAGGTGCAGCAGGCAGTGAAGAAAGCGAATGGTATGTTAGCTTTCATAGCAAAAGGATTTGAGTATAGGAGCAGGGAGGTTCTACTGCAGTTGTACAGGGTCTTGGGGAGACCACACCTGGAGTATTGCGTACAGTTTTGGTCTCCAAATCTGAGGAAGGACATTATTGCCATAGAGGGAGTGCAGAGAAGGTTCACCAGACTGATTCCTGGGATGTCAGGACTGTCTTATGAAGAAAGACTGGATAGACTTGGTTTATACTCTCTAGAATTTAGGAGATTGAGAGGGGATCTTATAGAAACTTACAAAATTCTTAAGGGGTTGGACAGGCTAGATGCAGGAAGATTGCTCCCGATGTTGGGGAAGTCCAGGACAAGGGGTCACAGCTTAAGGATAAGGGGGAAATCCTTTAAAACCGAGATGAGAAGAACTTTTTTCACACAGAGAGTGGTGAATCTCTGGAACTCCCTGCCACAGAGGGTAGTCGAGGCCAGTTCATTGGCTATATTTAAGAGGGAGTTAGATATGGCCCTTGTGGCTAAGGGGATCAGAGGGTATGGAGAGAAGGCAGGTACGGGATACTGAGTTGGATGATCAGCCATGATCATATTGAATGGCGGTGCAGGCTCGAAGGGCCGAATGGCCTACTCCTGCACCTAATTTCTATGTTTCTATAGACAAATTCTTGATTAGAACGGGTGTCAAGGGTTATGGGGTGAAGGCAGGAAAATGGGATTAAGAGGCAGAGATCAGCCATGATTGAATGGCGCAGTACTCGATGGGCCGAATGGCCTAATTCTACTCCTATAACCTGTGAACTTACGTGGATCCAGCCGAGAGTGATGAGGCCGTGCTCATTCTGAACAGTAAACAGCTCCTCTTCATTCTCGGTGTCACAGTAATCGGGCCCCCCCGACTGTTTTGGGATGATCACGTGTGTGATTGTAAACTCATCGTGCGTCTGCAAACAGAAAAACAGAACAAAAAGCCTCAACGTTAAAATGTGACCTGTCACGGTGTTTTATTTTTTACCGGAACAACTTCGCACATTCCCATCTTGGCCCACGCGATCTCCCGGTTGCCAGGCACCTTAAAGGGCCCGTCCCACTTGGGCGTCATTTGCGCGTCGCAAGTTCGTGGGGCGCCGCGCACTACCGCGCGTCACTGCATACGCCACCACGCCGCGCCACGCGCGCATCATGCATGCAAACCAATTTTTAGGATGTCGTGTAAATGACGCGCAAATGACGCCCTTAACTCCCCCTTCCCATTCACACACCAACCTTTCTGTCCTGGGCTTCCTCCATAGTCACCAGAGTGAGGTCAAACACAACCTGGAGGAACGACTAGGGACCCACACTAGGGACAATTTACACCGACACCAAGCAAAAACGACCAAGCCATTTAACCTACACATCTTTCCGCTGACTGGATAGCACGCAACAAAAGCTTTTCACTGTACCTCGGTACATGTGACAACAAACAAACCTAAACCATCATCCCCTTCCCCCTTGTTCTCTCTATTGTTTTTTTTTAATATATTTTTTTATTAAAGGTAATCAATTACAATGCTTCAAACAACTTTATATCAAATTAATTCAATTTGCATTAAGTAAAACACTAGTAATACTTATCTACTATTTTTTTTAGAAATAATGATAGAAAAAGAATAGAACAGTTATAAATCATTAAGAGAGTGATTAAATAATAATTTGATTATATATAAGAAAAGAGAAACGAAAAAAAAAAAAAAAAAAAAATTTGAAAAACCACAATATGTATTGTTAATAACACTACTACAAGTGATAGTATCAATAAAGACATATATGTTAATTCCAATATAAAAATGAATTATTCTCACCAAATCCCGCAGGGTGCACGCCGAGCTGTGTTGCCAAGAACAGCTACTTCTCTAAATACTGTATATATGGAGACCATATCTGTTCAAAAGAATTATACTTGTCCAATAGGACAAATCTAATTCTTTCCAGATGTAACGTCTCCATCATCTCTGTTGCCCACATTTTGGTTGTGGGGGATAATGTTCCCTTCCAAAATTTCAATATGATTTTTTTCCCAATTATCAAACAGTAATCAAAGAAATTTCTTTGATTTACTGTAAGTGATAGATGTAAATCCGGAATTCCAAATATTATTAGCTTTGGGTTAGGGTCCAATTTAACTTTGATGACTTCAGAAATAACTTTAAAAATTTCTGTCCAGTAATAATTCAATTTAGGACATGTAACGAAACTATGTATTAAATTTGCCTCTGCTTTCTTGCACTTATCACAAATAGCGGAGAGATTCGGAAAAATACTATTTAATTTAGTTTTCGAATAATGTAACCTATATAATACTTTAAATTGTATCAATATATGTCTGGCGTTTAATGAACACCGGTGTATTCGTTGTAGACTTTCTTCCCAGTTTTCTTTTGTTATAGCCAATCCCATTTCATTTTCCCATGCTTGACGATATATTTCCGTTATTGGATTCTCCTTATCCAAAATGATGTTATATATATAGGCTATTAATTTTTCTGTATTTGGATATAAATTAAACAGTTCGTCTAACAATCCTGCTTCTTTATTTTTATAATCTTGTGTATTGGATTTAATATAATCTCTAATTTGTAAATACCTAAACAAATGTTGTGGAGACAATCCATAAATATCTTGTAACTCCTGGAATAAAAGAAATTTTCCTTTTCTATAAAGGTGTTCTATCCTTGTAATTCCTAAATCATCCCATTGTTTAAACCCCCCATCTAATATAGCAGGTTTAAACGATGGATTATTCATAATTGGTAATCTAAATGAGAGATTATCCAAATGTAGAGTCTTAACTATTTGTTTCCAAATACGTCTATTATTATATATTATTAGGTTGTCTTTATAATTTTTTTTTTGTACTTCCGTTGGTGCAAAAATTATCGAACCTACATTGAAAGGTAGACAGTCTTCCTTTTCTATATTTAACCATGTCGGTTCATGATCCATATTTACCCACCAGAAATTCATATTCTTAATCTGAACAGCCCAAAAATAATATAAAAAGTTTGGAAGTGCTAATCCTCCATTTATCTTAGCTTTGCATAGATGTTTTTTATTTATTCTGTGATTTTTATAATCCCAAATAAAACTATTGACAATATTATCAATTTTTTTAAAAAAAGTTTTCGGAAGAAAAAAAGGAATAGCCTGAAACAAATATAACAACTGTGGTAGAAATACCATCTTTATGGCACTTATTCTACCAATCATGGATATAGGAAGTGTTTTCCAATATAAAATATTTTTTCTAAGTTTATCTAATAGTTGAGGATAGTTGGATTTTATTAATGAGTTATGAGTTTTAGTTACGTTAATCCCTAAATATTTAAGTTTGTCTGTAACTACTTTTTATGGGTATTGTTGTAATGTATTTAGATTTATTCCTGTTATTGGCATAATCTCGCTTTTATCCCAATTAACCCTATACCCAGAAAATGCACCAAACTTAGTTATAATGTTTAGCAGGTTGGGAATACTAATTTCCGGTTTTGTAATATAAATCAAAACATCATCTGCATATAAAGAAATGTTATTAATTGTTGTATCAGTATTATAGCCATATATTTCAGGTTCAGATCTAATTTTTTCCGCCAATGGTTCTATCACCAATGCGAACAATAAGGGTGATAACGGACATCCCTGTCTGCATCCCCTAGAGAGTTTGAATTTGGCTGATAAAATTTGGTTAGTCAAAATTCTTGCAATAGGATTCGAGTATAAAATTCTTACCCATTTACAAAATCTATCCCCCAATTGAAACTTTTCCATTATATTAAATAAATACATCCATTCCACCTGATCAAACGCTTTTTCTGCATCTAATGATATAACCGCTAGTTCCGTATCTCGTATTCTTTTTGAATATATAATATTAAACAAGCGTCTGAGATTATGGGATGAATAACGTTTTGGGATAAAACCTGTTTGATCATAATGTATTAATTTAGAGATCACTAAACTTAATCTCCTAGATAAGACCTTAGTTAATATTTTTTGGTCTGTATTTAAAAGGGCAATCGCTCTATATGATCCAGGATCTTCCAAATCCTTATCTACTTTAGGGATGAGTGTAATTGTGGATTCATTTAGAGATTCTGGTAATTTTCCTTGGTCATATGCATATCTATACATTATTTGTAATCTTGGAGAAATCAGATCTTGAAATTTTTTATAAAATTCTGCACTCAGGCCATCCGGGCCCGCTGCTTTTCCGTTCTTTAGCGAACTAATTGATTCTATAATGTCTTTTACTGTTATTTCAGCATTTAACAATTCTCTACCTTCCTGATCTAAGCTATTGATTTGACATTCTTGTAAAAATATTTCCATACTATCTGTTTGTCCTGTTAGTTTTGACGAATAAAGATTTTTATAATATTGTAAAAATCTATCATTAATATCTTTTGGAGTAATCAATATATTTCCATACTCAGATCTAATTCCGTGTATCATCTTCTCATCTTCTAATTTTCTAAGCTGTCGTGCTAGTAATTTTTGTGGCTTATCTCCAAATTCAAAATACACTTGTTTAGTTTGTTGAAAAAGTTTAATCACTTGATTAGAATATATTTTATTTAATCTATATTTTACTGATGCAATTTTATTACTTAATTCTTTGGAAGGCTGTTTTATATTTTCATTATCTAGACGTTTTATCTCATTTTCTAAATTTTGTTCTATTTTTCGATTTTCTTTATTGAGATGTGCTTGTGCGGATATTATTGCGCCACGCATGAATGCCTTAAATGTGTCCCAAAATAGTGATGGAGAAGTTTCAGGATTATCATTAGTATCAAAAAATAATTTAATCTGATCCATCACATATTTACAACAGTCATTGTCCTTTAATATCTGAGGGTTAAATCTCCAGGTAGTAGTTTTATTAGATATATCTTTTAATTTTATCTTAAATGTTAATGGCGCATGATCCGAGATGATAATATTATGATATTTTGCGTCATACGTAAAAGGAAGTAATTTAGAATCTATTAAAAAATAATCTATCCTCGAATAGGTTCCATGTACGGGCGAGAAAAAAGAATATTCTCGTCCGGATGGATTATCTAACCTCCAGATGTCTTTAATATTAGATGTATTGATAAAAGCATTTATGAATTTACTTGATTTCGAGGCAGCTTTCCTTTTTGCAGATGATCTATCTAGATAGTTATCTAAAGTACAATTTAAATCACCTCCAATTATTAAATTGTGTTGAGTGGATATAGGAATATTATTAAATATTTTCTTAAAAAATAGTGGATTATCAAAATTAGGGGCATATATATTCATTAAAATTACCTTTTTTGAATATAATTCCCCTGTAATTATTACATATCTGCCTTCTTTATCCTCTATAATAGAACTTTGTATGAAAGGTATACCTTTGCGAATAATTATTGCAACTCCTCTAGATTTATGAATAAATGTAGAATGATACACCTTAGAAATCCATTTAGCTGTTAATCTATGTTGAGCATCTTTTTTAAGATGAGTCTCTTGAAGGAAAATGACATCTGTCTTCAATCTGTTCAACTGAGCTAACACCTTTCCCCTTTTAATTGGTTCATTAATTCCTTTTACATTCCAACTGCAGAAGGTTACTCCATCACCCCCAGTCTTCACCTTTATATCATGCATTTTACTATTAGGGCGGCTTTTTTTGGAGTAGCCTTCTTGACTCCCCCAGCTCCCCGTTGCACCCGGACATCAATCCAATGAGAATTTCTATCCACCTTAATCCGCATCTATGTCTTCTTCAACTAAATACACAATATCCTTCACATCTACATTCAAATAATATATAATATAAGATCAATAAAAAACAAAAACAATAAGAAATATCAATAATAAAAAAAAAGTAAAGGGTGTTAATAGGGTGCTCAGAAAAAAAAGAAACTACACTTATATAGTGTGTAGTATGTGAAGGTGAAAGCCACACTAACGTGGCCATTAATCTAAAGACTTCCGTTTTTTTTAATTAAAAAAAAAAGATGTTAATTATACCAGCTCCTATCTCAAATGCTATATATATTGGGGTGGGGTACTAACTTTATATACTTAGTACTTAGTAATTATTTCTATTATTCATATTACTATTTGCTAATTACTAATATCAATTGTATTTAATACTATAATATGTAATACTATTATCATGGAATAATTAAATATTTTCTAATAATTAATACAGAACTACAACTAAATGTCCATTATTCCACTTCCTTCTAAGTGAGTATTTCATAACCACAGGTCGATGATAAAAGTTCAGCTCTCTCCTTCTCCCTCGGGTCCTTCCTCCGCGTCTTCTCTCTCTTCATCTTCTGGCTTCTGCTGTATGCCTCGGGCGAATTTCAATGCTTCAGTATGCTTAACGAAACGATATTCCTTGTCATCATAAGTTACTCTCAGTGTTGCTGGGTACATCAAGCCATATCTCAGATCCTTAGTATTCTGTAAATTCCTCAGGATACCTCTTGTTTCTCTAAATAGTGATCTTTTCTTGGCCACTTCTGCTGGGTAGTCTCTAAAAATACTGATGTTGTCTCCCTCGTATTTCAGGTTTCTCTTTTTTATTATTATCTTCATCATTTCTTCGAAGACATGGTCAAAGGCCACTTTTACAATCATTTGTCTGGGCGATGAACCTATCCCAGGGGCCCGTCTTAGAGCCCTATGTGCACGGCTCAACAGGGGTTCATGATCCAAATTCAGAATATCCTTTAAAAGTTTTGCAACAAATTTTCGAGGATCTTGACTCCCCTCACGACCTTCGCTCAGACCAACTATACGCAAATTTTTACGGCGTTGGCGTCCCTCCAGATCAATACATTTCTCGTTTGTTTTGCGTAATAATTCTAAGAGGCGTTTGTTCTCGGCACGGAGTTTTTCGGTCTCCTTAGTATTCACTTCAGCAATCTTAGTTAGCTCTTTAATTGCTTCGCCTTGTTGGTCTAGCGAAATTATAGTAGGATCTATCTTGCCATCCAGCTTTCTTTCCATCCCAGCAGCTATATCCTTTACCTCCTCAATTTGAGTTTGTAACTCGGCATTAGCCTTTTCCTTCCACTCATCCATCATACTTCTTACCGTCGTTATAACTTGTTTTATTAAGTCTTCTTTATTTTTCTCGTGAGACACCAGCATATCCGCTTTTAAACTTTTTATCTCCTCCATATACTCCTTCCTCTGCTTATCTCTCCATACTCTTCCTCTTATCCTAGAATGGTAGTCTTGAGTTCCTCCATTTCAGCTTTCCTCTGTGAGACATCTTCTTGAGAAGCAGCAGCAGCACCCGAGCTGAGGCCAGTTTCCCTTCTCATAGATTTTTTTCCAGTGGTGGGGGGAGGGGAGCGCTGGGTCATAATTTCTTCTTAAAATCGCGCGCCTGATGACGTCACGCACCTTTTAAACGCTGCCGGAGCCGTTTGCAATCGATCTCCTGTGGTAAGTGCGTTTGTTTGACCCTTTTACCCCCGTTTTAAATTCAGTTTTTTGCGGAGCTGTAATGGCGCGATTCCACTCACATCGTGGCGCCAACCGGAAGTCTGTTCTCTCTATTGTACTCGAGTTTGAATTGATTGTATGGTGTACCTGATCGGTTTGGGTAGCACGCAAAGCAAAGCTTTTCATGAGATCATAAGTGATAGGAGCAGAATTAGGCCATTCGGCCTATCAAGTCTACTCCGCCATGCAATCACGCCTGATCTATCTCTCCCTCCTAACCACATTCTCCAGCGTCTCCTTATAACCTCTGACACCCGTACTAATCACGAATCTATCTATCTCTGCCATAAAAAATATCCATTGACTTGGCCTCCACAGCCTTCTGTGGCAAAGAATTCCACAGATTCACAGCCCGCTGACTAAAGACATTCTTCCTCATCTCCTTCCTAAAAGAAAGCCCTTTAATTCTGAGGCTGTGAACTCTAGTCCTAGACTCTCCCACGAGGACTGAGATGAGGAAAAACTTTTTCACCCGGAGAGTTGTGAATCTGTGGAATTCTCTGCCACAGAAGGCAGTGGAGGCCAATTCACTGGATGTTTGCAAGAGAGAGGTATATTTAGCTCTTAGGGCTAACGGAATCAAGGGATGTGGGGAGAAAGCAGGAACGGGGTACTGATTCTGGATGATGATATTGAATGGCGGTGCTGGCTCGAAGGGCCAAATGGCCTACTCCTGCACCTATTTTCTATGTTTCGATGTTTTTCTTCTGTTAAAAATCTCACCAGCTTTCCGCTGAGAATCCCGCAGGTTTCAATCCCTCGCGCTGTGTTCGCATCAGCCTGCATCAAAAACCTTTGGCAAAGATTCTTCGGGAGGACCACGTTCTGAAGCCCATCGACGCTTTGCTCTGCAAAAATATTGAGGAGTAGTTTAGTTTTAGTTTAAGATAGACACAAAATGATGGAGTAACTCAGCGGGACAGGCAGCGTAGGTGGGACTTGCGTGGGTGGGACTGGCGTGGGTGGGACTGGCGTGGGTGGGACTTGCGTGGGTGGGACTTGCGTGGGTGGGACTTGCGTGGGTGGGACTTGCGTGGGTGGGACTGGCGTGGGTGGGACTGGCGTGGGTGGGACTTGCGTGGGTGGGACTGGCGTGGGTGGGACTTGCGTGGGTGGGACTTGCGTGGGTGGGACTGGCGTGGGTGGGACTTGCGTGGGTGGGACTTGCGTGGGTGGGACTAGTGCTGGTGGGACTAGTGCAGGTGGGACTAGTGCAGGTGGGACTAGTGCAGGTGGGACTAGTGCAGGTGGGACTAGTGTAGATGGGGCATATTGGCCAGCATGGGCAAGTTGGGCTGAAGGGCCTGTTTCCACGCTGTATGACTCTATATTAAAGGACTAGAGAACTAAGCTGAATGAAGCAACACTCACCACTGGGGCCGCCGGTTGGTTTGAGGGACCGGTCCACAGGGGGACACTGATCTGTCCGGGCATCGTGAGGGGCCTGGCCGGCGGTGGTGCCAGCGCACCGTGGGGGGAGTGGGGGGGGAGGCTGGGCATTGCCGTGGGCAGCGGCCTTGCCATCGCTCTGCTCCTCCCGCTGCCTCTCCTTCACCACGTCCTGCCGCTTCAGCTGCTCTTCGAAGATGTGGAACTGCTGCACCTCCAGCTGCTGCTGCCGCAGCCGCGCCACCCGCCGCCGCTCCTCCTCAATCAGCCGGCTCTGCTCCTCCCCCGCCTCCTCCTCCTCCTCCACCCGCTCCGCTCCACACCGCCCCTGCAACGGACCACCGCAGACATGTAGCGTTACACAGCAACGGACCACACACGTGTGTGGGTGGGTGTAGGAAGGAGCTGCAGATGCTGGTTTACACCGTAGACACAAAATGCTGGAGTAACTCAGCGGGACCGGCAGCATCTCTGGAGAAAAGGAATGGGTGCCGTTTTGGGTCGAGACCCTTCTTCAGACTGAGAGTCAGGGGAGAGGGAAATTAGAGTTATGGAAGGGTGAGGTGGGAAAACAAGAGGTCACCTTACCCTTTTTTCACACCTTACCCTTCCATATCTTTCGATTCCCTCTCCCTGTCCCACTGAGTTACTCCAGCATTTTGTGTCTATTTATCTATGTGTGTGTGTGTGTGTGTGTGTGTGTGTGTGTGTGTGTGTGTGCGTGCATTATAAATATGTGCAATATAAAATGTGTACTGAAATGCATTTCGTTGTCTCTGTACTGTACACTGACAATGACAATTAAAATTGAATCTGATCTGAATCTGAATCTGAAATGTGTAATGTAAATATATGTGTTTATTATATATATGTATGTTTGTTCTATATATGTGTGTATTATATCTAATATTTGTATTATATATAATGTATGCACAAGTATTATATATGTATGTGTGTGTGTGTGTGTGTGTGTTTTATATGTGTGCCTGTGTGCACACACACAAAATGATGAGTTACTCCAGCATTTGTGTCTATCTTCAGTATAAACCCGCCTCTGCAGCTAATTCCTATATATATACACATATATTATATATATATATATATATAATATGTGTGTATATATATATACACACATGAGTGTGTGTGTGTACATATATATATAAACAGCATCTGAATGCACTATATACACATATATATATATACACACACATATATATATATATACACACACACATATATATACATATATATATATGTATATATATATATGTGTGTGTGTGTGTGTATATATATATACACACATATATATATATATACACACACACACACATATTTATATATGCACACACACATTATTACACATGTTATTGCGAGGGTTTATCGTACTTTCTTTTTAGAAAGGAACAGGTTATCAGTAAGGGAAGAAAAGTGCTCCATGTCTAAATGAGAAAGATAAACTCATTAAACTTACCCGAGCGCTCCAATATTCTTTGTATTCAGCTTCATATTTGGCAATAAGTTGCGCCTTCAATTCTTCTGCCCTTGGAAATGCCACCTCCTTTAGTTTCTTGAAGGGAGCAGAAAGTAATTACAATGCTGTTATGAGCTGGAGGTTTAGTTTAGAGATACAGCGTGGAAACACGGGCCATCTCGGCCCACCGAGTCCACGCCGATCATCGATCACCCGTTCACGCCGGTTCTGTGTCATCCCACTTTCGCATCCTTACACACCGGGGGGCAATTTACGGAGACCAATTAACCGTCGAACCTGCACGTCTTCGCAATGTGGGAGGAAACCGGAGCACCCGGAGAAAACCCACGCGTTCACAGGGAGAACGTGCAAACTCCGCACCGACAGCACGATCGAACCCGGGTGTCTGGTGCTGTGAGGCAGCAACTCCACCTCCATGCCACCGTGCCCACCCATTTTTGCTTCAATGTCTGTTTCCAATATATATCTTGAGCAGATGCAGTGAGGAAACAGGCCCTTTGACCCACCGAGTCCTCATCAATTTGCGCACATTAACACTATCCTACACTTATACCAAGTATACAAACCCAAGCCAATTAACCTACAAACTCCGTACAGCCAGCCCGTAGTCAGGATCGAACCTGGGCCTCTATCGCTGCAAGCGCTGTAAGGCAGCAACTTTACCCCTGCGCCACCGTGACCGCCTAGATTAAAAGGCTTACAGTACTTACTTTCAGAATATCCTGTTTCTCTGGTATTGCACATGTTTGGTAATCCCGATGATTTGGTAACTTCTCCACAAACAAACTGTAAAGACAGGTTAAAACAGGAAAGCAGACTATTATCTAAATGGTGGCCGATTAGGAAAAGGGGAGATGCAGCGAGACCTGGGTGTCATGGTACACCAGTCATTGAAAGTGGGCATGCAGGTGCAGCAGGCAGTGAAGAAAGCGAATGGTATGTTAGCTTTCATAGCAAAGGGATTTGAGTATAGGAGCAGGGAGGTTCTACTGCAGTTGTACAGGGTCTTGGTGAGACCACACCTGGAGTATTGCGTACAGTTTTGGTCTCCAAATCTGAGGAAGGATATTATTGCCATAGAGGGAGTGCAGAGAAGGTTCACCAGACTGATTCCTGGGATGTCAGGACTGTCTTATCAAGAAAGACTGGATAGACTTGGTTTATACTCTCTAGAATTTAGGAGATTGAGAGGGGATCTTATAGAAACTTACAAAATTCTTAAGGGGTTGGACAGGCTAGATGCAGGAAGATTGCTCCCGATGTTTGGGAAGTCCAGGACAAGGGGTCACAGCTTAAGGATAAGGGGGAAATCCTTTAAAACCGAGATGAGAAGAATTTTTTTCACACAGAGAGTGGTGAATCTCTGGAACTCTCTGCCACAGAGGGTAGTCGAGGCCAGTTCATTGGCTATATTTAAGAGGGAGTTAGATGTGGCCCTTGTGGCTAAGGGGATCAGAGGGTATGGAGAGAAGGCAGGTACGGGATACTGAGTTGGATGATCAGCCATGATCATATTGAATGGCGGTGCAGGCTCGAAGGGCCGAATGGCCTACTCCTGCACCTAATTTCTATGTTTCTATGTTTAATATGTTACTGTAGTGATTGGAAAGAGACTTCCACTGTTACTGTGCATTAAACAAAGTTATTTTGTCTTTAGTCCCTGAGAGATACAGCGTGGAAACGTGGCCCTTCGGCCCGTGCCGACCAGCGATCGCCCCGTACACTAATATGTACGGTACACGAGGAACAATTTACAATTTACAGGAGTCAATCAACCCAAAAACCTGTACATCTTTTGACTGTGGGAGGAAACCGGTGCACCCGGAGTAAACCCACGCGGTCACAGGGAGATCGTACAAACGCCATACAGACCGCACCCATGGTCAAGGTCAAACCCGGGTCTCTGGCGCTGTGAGGCAACAACTCTACCGCTGCGCCACCGTTTGCTTTCTCTCATAAACATTAGCAGCTAGGGCTCTAATTAAATGCCCATGACTCCACCATTCAATCATGGCTGTTCCACCATTTTCTCTCAACCCCATTCTCCTGATGTTCCTCAGGCAGCTTTGACACCTTCACCAGCCAACATCTACGTTAAAAATATCCACTGACTTGGCCTCCACTCCCGTCTGTGTCAATGAATTCCACAGCCTCACCACCCTTTGGCTAAAGAAATTCCTCCTCATCTCCTTACTATAGGTACGTCCTTTAATTCTGAGACTATGTTCTCTGGTCCTAGACTCTCCCACTAATGGACACATCCTATATATTCACTATATATCCACGATTTTCAGGCCTTTCACTATTTGGAGATGGGCCCCGACTCGAAAGGTGGCCCTTCCCCTGTGTTCCAGAGATGCTGCCTGACCCGCTGAGTTACTCCAACACCAAGAATGAAGATGAGGAAAAACATTTTCACCCAGAGAGTTGTGAATCTGTGGAATTCTCTGCCTGAGCAGTGGAGGCCAATTCACTGGATGCTTTCAATAGAGAGATAGATAGAGCTCTTAAAGATAGCGGAGTCAGGGGATATGGGGAGAAGGCAGGAACGGGGAACTGAATTTGGATGATCAGCCATGATCATAGTGAATTGCGGTGCTGGCTCGAAGGGCTGAATGACCTACTCCACCTATTGTCTATTGTGTTCCTGGCATTACGATGGCTGGCAAACCAGACGGAATTCATTGCCACAGACGGCTCTGTAGGCCAAGTCAATGGATATTTTTTAAGGCGGAGAATGACACATTCTTGATTAGTTCGTGTGTCTGGAGTTATAGGGAGAAGGCAGGAGAATGAGGAAGAGATAGATCAGCCATGATTGAATGGCTGAGTGGGATCGATGGGCCGAATGGACTAATTCTGCTCCCGGAGCTTATGAAGTGAGATGAGCAGTGGAATGGGGAGAAAGATGTACACACTCAGGGACCGGATGGGTGGGGGGGCGGAACGATTAGTTGGATGAGAAAAGGGGAGGTGTGAAGGGGCGGAAAAAACAGGTGGACGACAAGCGGGGCTGGATGGGAGGGAGGGGGGTAGGGATGAAGGGGTGGAAAGACTAATTGCATGAGGGGGCTGGATGGACAATAAACAATAGACAATAGACAATAGGTGCAGGAGTAGGCCATTCGGCCCTTCGAGCCAGCACTGCCATTCAATGTGATCATGGCTGATCATCCCCAATCAGTACCCCGTTCCTGCCTTCTCCCCTTATCCCCTGACTCCGCTATCTTTAAGAGCCCTATCTAGCTCTCTCTTGAAAGCATCCAGAGAACCGGCCTCCACCTGTGGAATTTTCTGAGGCAGAGAATTCCACAGATTCACCACAGATGGGAGTGAGGGGGGTGGGGGGGGGGGGGGAGTGAAGGGGATGGGTAAAACTAGACGGATGAGAAAGGGTGGGGTGGCATTAAAGGACGGAAGCAACACAAAGTGATTCTCACGTGATGAACTTGTTGTAAAGGACAAAGGCATTTTCAAGGTTCCCTTCCTGTGAGTAGACGGCTGCCATCTGCACCATCTCCACCCCGGAGCGGAAGTATCGGCGGGGAGTGATGACCTCGCTGATCTCGATGTTGCAGCCAAACTTGGTGAGGACCCGCACCCTCTCCTGGGGGGGCAGCGTGACGTCCGTGTGACTCGGCGCCGCCGCCAGCTTCCTCTGTGGGAAAAAACAAACTCGCTCAGAGTCGCAACTCGCTCTTGATTAGCGCGAACATATATGACACAAAAAGCTGCAGTCATCTCTGGAGAGAAGGAACGGGTGACGTTTCGGGTCGAGACCCTTCTTCAGGCTGGTTGGGGGATAAGGGAAACGATGGATGCAGGCGGTGATGTGGAGAGATAAAGAACAATTGAATTGTGGAAATCCAGAACTAGGGGTCACAGTTTAAGGATAAGGGGGAAATCATTTTAGGACCGAGATGAGAAAAACATTTTTCACACAGAGAGTGGTGAATCTGTGGAACTCTCTGCCACAGAAGGTAGTTGAGGCCAGTTCATTGGCTATATTTAAGAGGGAGTTAGATGTGGCCCTTGTGGCTAAAGGGTTCAGGGGGTATGGAGAGAAGGCAGGTACAGGATACTGAGTTGGATGATCAGCCATGATCATATTGAATGGCGGTGCAGGCTCGACGGGACGAATGGCCTCTAGTCCTGCACCTATTTTCTATGCTTCTATGAATGAAAAAGATACGCAAAAAAAGTAACGATGATAAAGGAACAGGCCGTGGTTGGCTGTTTGTTGGGTGAAAACGAGAAGCTGGTGCGACTTGGGTGGGGAAGGGATAGGGAGAGAGGGAACGCAGGGGCTACCTGAAGTTAGGGAAATCAACATTCATATCACTGGGCTGTAAGCTACCCAAGCGAAATATGAGATGCTCTTCCTCCAATTTGCGTTTAGCCTCACTCTGACAATGGATGAGACTGAGGACTGAAAGGTCTGTGTGGGAATGGGAAGGAGAATTAAAGTGTCCAGCAACTGGGAGATCAGGTAGGTTCAGGCGGGCTGAGCCAAGGTGTTCCACGAAATGGTCACCTTAACGCTCTTAATTAATGGCTCGGGAAACAAAAAGCAGCTGCTAAACGGCTCCTTCGTAATGTGTAAGAAGGAACTGCAGATGCTGGTTTACACCGAAGATAGGCACAAAATGCCTATTGGAGTAACTAACTCAGCGGGACAGACAGGCAGCATCTCTGGAGAGAAGGAGCGGGTGACGTTTCGGGTCGAGACCGTTCCCGCAATTGTAATCATGTATCGTATTACCGCTGACTGGTTAGCGCGCAACGGAGGCTTTTCACTGTACCTCAGCACACGTGGCCATAAACTAAAATGTAACTGTAACCTCCAGATTCAGGGGCAGTTTGTACCCAGCTGTTATCAGGCAATCGAACCATTCTACCAACAACTGCAGAGCTACTATCCTGAGCTACTATCTATCTCATTGGAGACCCTCGGAATATCTTTGATCGGACTTTACTAGGCTTTATCTGGCCCTAAACATTAGAGTTATCAAGTCATAGATTGATACAATGTGGAAACAGGTCCTTCGGCCCAATTTGCCCACACCGGCCAACAATGTCCAATCTATTTGTTTAAGAAGGAACTGCAGATGCTGGAAAATCGAAGGTACACAAAAATGCTGGAGAAACTCAGCGGGTGCAGCAGCATCTATGGAGCGAAGGAAATAGGCAACGTTTCGGGCCGAAACCCTTCTTCAGGCTCAATCTACACTAGTTCCACCTGCCTGCTCTTGGTCCATATCCCTGCAAATCGCTCCTATCCATGTACATTATTCCCTTTATCATGTGTCTGTACACTGTGGATGGTTCGATTGTAATCACGTATTGTCATTCCGCTGACTGGTTAGCGAACAACAAAAGCTTTTCACTGTACTTCTGTACCCGTGGCAATAAACTAAGCTGCAACCATTGTTCATTAAATCCCATGATCCCCGTCCCTTTCTTCCTGTGCGAGGTGCAGTAGGTGCCAGCAGAGGGGGCTAGAGGGCAGTATTCGCCTCAGATTCTTGCTTGAGACCTACATTTGGCAACTCGGCCAAACGATGAATCACAGCCTTGACTCCATTCTGGGACCCCGAAAGTCCTTAGTTTAGTTTAGTTTGGTTTATTGTCACGTGTAACAAGCTGGGCTTGTACACTCTGGAATTTAGAAGG
This sequence comes from Amblyraja radiata, assembly GCF_010909765.2. Classification (NCBI taxonomy): domain Eukaryota; kingdom Metazoa; phylum Chordata; class Chondrichthyes; order Rajiformes; family Rajidae; genus Amblyraja; species Amblyraja radiata. The sequence continues at coordinate 48,933,575 of NC_045970.1, read as the reverse complement.
ATGAGAGGGTATCTTATTGAAACATATAAGATTGGGTTTCAAGATTCAAGATTCAAGAAGTTTATTGCCATGTCAACAAGTTGATAGGAAGGTACACAAAATTGCTGGGGAAACTCAGCGGGTGCAGCAGCATCTATGGAGCGAAGGAAATAGGCGACGTTTCGGGCCGAAACCCTTCTTCAGACTGATGGGGGGTGGGGGGGGGAGAGAAAGAAGGAAAAGGGGAGGAGGAGGAGGAGCCCGAGGGCGGGCGGATGGGAGGGTGGGAGGAGACAGCTAGAGGGTTAAGGAAGGGGAGGAGACAGCAAAGGCTAGCAAAATTGGGAGAATTCAATGTTAATGCCATATGGACGCAAGGTCCCCAGACGGAATATGAGGTGCTGATAGGAATGTGTCTTGGTTCGCTCTCAGACAGAAACAATACAACCACCACATACACCACAATAAATAATACAGACAATACTGTACGAAGGACAATATATACAGGAAGGACAGCACCCAGCAGCGTCATGTTAAGCGTAAGTGCAAGTGCAAAAGAAAGTGCAAAGTGATTAGTGCAAATTCAAATATCTGATGGCTTGGAGGTAGGTGCTGTCTCTGAAGCGAGATGTTTTACTTTTAATGCTTCTATATCTCCTTCCTGATGGGAGGAGATTAAAGAGGTAATGTGCCGGTGAAAGTGGTCTGCTAGGATTTTTTTGGCCTTTCTGGTGAGTCTTGTTGAGTAAAGTGATGTCACGGAGGGAAGTCTGCTGCAACCGATGATCTTAGAAGCTCGGCGCACTATTCTCTCCAGCCGAATCTTATCCTGCGAGTTTGTGTGACCATACCAGACAAGCATGGAGAATGTGAGTATGCTTTCTACGGTAGGCCTATAGAAGTGGGTCATGGCTGGTCGACTGACCCTGAATTTTTTGAGCTGCCGCAGGAAGTAGAGTCGCTGGTGGCACTTACTGATTATGAGACTGGTGTTGAGCTCCCATGATAGGGATTGATGTATGGTGGTCCCGAGGAACTTAAAGGAGGTGACCCTCTCAACCACCTCTCCATTGATGAAGAGAGGGAGGAGGGGGGGTGGCCTTCTTTCTGAAATCAACAACCAGCTCCTTAGTTTTTGAGATGTTAAGTATGAGGTTGTTGTTCTCACACCACCTTACTAGCTCCTCTACTTCACTACGGTAAACGGTTTCGATGTTATTGGTAACAAGACCTGCCACAGATGTGCCATCTGCAAACTTAAATAACAAGACAGAGTCAGAGTGTGAACAGCAAAAATGTGTGTATACAGAGTACAGAAGAGGTGATAAAACGCAACCCGGTTTGGACATGCTAGAGGCAGGAAACATGTTCCTGATGTGGGGGGGGGGGGAGTCCAGAACCACGGGCCACAGTTTAAGAATAAGGGGCAAGTCATTTAGACCGGAGATGAGGAAAAACTCTTTCACACAGAGAGTTGTGAATCTGTGGAATTCTCTGCCTCAGAAGGCAGTGGAGGCCAATTGCTTTCAAGAGAGAGTTGGATAGGGCTCTTAAAGATAGTGGAGTCAAGGGATATGGGGAAAAGGCAAGAGCAGGGTACTGAGTGTGGATGATCAGCCATGATCACAGTGAATGGCGGTCGGTGCTGGCTTGAAGGGCCAAAAGACCTACTCTGCACCTATTGTCTATCGTCAGCGGAAAGACAATACATGATTTCAATCAAGCTATTTACAGTGTATAGACACATGATAAGGGAATGCTGCATTTCTCAATTATTCAATAGGTTACACCACATGCATACAGCAAGTTCAACAGGAAAGTTGATGGGAGTCATCCAGTTACCTTTCCACTAATGGGAGAGTATCGGACTAGAGGGCACCGGCTCACAATAAAAGGACGTACCTTCAGAATGGAGATGAGAACAAAGAGGGTGGTGAATCTGCAAAATGCATTGCCACCAACGGCTGTGGGAGCCAAGTCATTGGGTATTTTTAAAGCATAGATTGATAGATTCTTGATTAGTGAGGGTGTCAAAGGTTACAGGGAGAAGGCAGGAGAATGGGGTTGAAAGGGAAAGATAGATCAGCCATGATGGAAAGACAATGGGCTGAATGGCCTGATTCTCCTCCTACAAAGATCTTACGGAAACAGGCATTCAAGTGCAATTTGATCAAAATCATTCCATTTAAGGTGGGTGAAAAAAAAGAGTTAAACACAGCGAGTTTTTGCTAACTAATGAGGTGAGTAAAATATTCCATCAGTTCCTGTAAAGGTCAGGTTGTGAGATAATGCGAGATTTCCCCGAGAAAAGGGCCACAATTTCCAACTTTGCTCAATTTTAAATCTATCGTTAATGATGAAAGGCGGTACCAGAGCGGCGAATGTAAACGGCTGATCCAACTCCATATCGGCACGTGAATTATCTTCACAGCGCTTCCCACCCACGATCTCGATTCCTCTCGTCACCTCACCTTACCTGCGGGGAAGAACAAGGCACAAGTTACCAGGTGTGTCGGAGGGAGCTGCACAGATGCTGGTTTATACCCAACACGGGCACGAAATGCTGGAGCAACTTGGCGGGCCAGGCAGGCATCACCTCCGGAGAAAAGAAATAGATGGCGTTTCTGGTCGGAAGAGGGGCTCCGATCCGAAAAGTCACCTATTCCTTTACTCCGGCAATGCTGCCTGTCCCGCTGAGTTACTCCAGCACTTTTGTGTCTGTCAATGGTACAAACCAGCATCTATGTTACTGCATTCTGTGTTTCAATGTCATAGTTACCAGTTTTGCTTTATCAAACATCCCCGCTGTGAGATAGGTGGGACAGAGGCAAAGACTTGCTCTAAGCCACGCCGTGCTAATTATGGGCGGCCTCACAGCGCCAGAGACCTGGGTTCGATCCTGTCTACGGGTGCTTGCCTGTACGGAGTTTGTGCGTTCTCCCCGTGCGTGACCTGCGTGGGTTTTCTCCGGGAGCTCCGGTTACATCCCCACATCCCAAAGTCGCGCAGGTTTTCCCCAGTTAATTGGCTTGATCTGCATGGATCGTCTGAAAGCATTGAGAAGATGGAACAGTACAGCACAGGAACAGGCCCTTCGGCCCACATTGTCCATGCTAACACGATGCCAAGTTACACTCATCTCCTCTGCCCAGCCAGCACCTAACACATAGAAAATAGGTGCAGGAGTAGGCCCTTCGGCCCACATTGTCCATGCTAACACAATGCCAAGTTACACTCGTCTCCTCTGCCCAGCCAGCTCCTGACGCACAGAAAATAGGTGCAGGAGTAGGCCCTTCGACCCATCGAGCCAGCACCGCCATTCAATGTCATCATGGCTGATCACCCAAAATCAGTATCCCGTTCCCGCTTTCTCCCCATATCCCTTGATTCCGTTAGCCCATAGAGCTAAATCTAACTCTCTCTTGAAAACATCCAGTGAATTGGCCTCCACTGCCTTCTGTGGCAGAGAATTCCACAGATTCACAACTCTCTGCGTGGAAAAGCTTTTCCTCATGTCAGTCGTAAATGGCCTACCACTTATTCTTAAACTGTGACCCCTGGTTCTGGACTCCCCCAACATGGGGAAAATTTATCCTGCATCTAGGCCTGTCCAAGCCCTTAAAAACTTTATATGTTTCTATAAGATTGCCTCTCATCCTTCTAAATCCCAGGGAATGCAAGCTCAATCGACCCATTCTTTCATCATATGTCAGTCTATATCCCTCCATATCCATAATCCATATAGAAACATAGAAAATAGGTGCAGGGATAGGCCATTCGGCCCTTCGAGCCTGCACCGCCATTCAATATGATCATGGTTGATCATCCAACTCAGTATCCTGTACCTGCCTTCTCTCCATACCCCCTGATCCCTTTAGCTGTGCAGTGTCTACCATTCAGTGGTGGCCAGTGCTCTGTTTTTTGCTGTGGCCTGTTGGGGAGATGGCGCCCGCATAGCGGACAAAAACAGACTGGACAAGCTGATCAGGAAGGCCGGCTCAGTGGTCGGGGCTGAGCAACGAACGGTCCAGCAGGTGGCAGAGGCGAGAACTCTGAACAAACTGGGTTCAATAATGACCAACCCCACTCACCCACTCCATGCCCTGAAGGTGATCAAGAGCAGCACCTTCAGTCAGAGACTGATTGCACCAATGTGCAAAACTGAGAGATATAGGAAGTCTTGTATACCAGCTGCTATAAGGTTTTACAAAGCACAAAAATAACTTTGCACTTTTTTAGTATTCATTCATTGTATTTTAACTTATTAAGTATGGAAGCTATCTGAGGAAATGTGTGGTGTTATGTCTGTCTTGAAGCTGTTGTGGCACTGTAATTTCCTGTAAAGGATTCTTAAAGGATCTATCTATCTATCTAGCCACAAGGGCCACATCTAACTCCCTCTTAAATATAGCCAATGAACTGGCCTCAACTACCTTCTGTGGCAGAGAGTTCCAGAGATTCACCACTCTCTGTGTGAAAAATGTTTTTCTCATCTCGGTCCAAAAAGATTTCCCCCTTATCCTTAAACTATGACCCCTTGTTCTGGACTTCCCCAACATCGGGAACAATCTTCCTGCATCTAGCCTGTCCAACCCCTTAAGAATTTTGTAAGTTTCCATAAGATCCCCCCCTCCAGTTCCTGCACTATTATTGCACTATATTTGTTTATTTATTGAGTAGGTGTGCATGTGTATACACACACTGAACTTTTTATCTTCTCCCGTTATGTGCTATGTTTACATATTCTGTTGTGCTGCAGCAAGTAAGAATTTCATTGTCTTATCTGGGACACATGACAATAATTCTAAGAGCCTCGGAAACATCACTATCACATCTGTCTCCACCACCACCACCCCTGGCAACGTGTTCCAGGCACCCACCACCACGACCCGAGACTTCTCTCCAGAGATGCTGCCTGTCCCGCTGAGTTACTCCAGCTTTTTCTGTCTATCTCTGTGTAATAAACATCTCATTTCAACTTCGCTCCTCCCATCTTAACGACATGCCCCCCAGTCTTTGACATTTTCACCCCTGGGGGTAAAAGGTTCTGATGGTCTCCCCCATCTATGCTCCTCATAAGGTTACATACTTCTCTGTCAGACTCTGAAAGCCATGCCGGAGGCATCCAACCGCTTCTTGTAGCTCATATCCCCTAATCCCGGCAACATTCTGGCAAACCTCTTCTGCACCCTCTCTAGAGCTTCCACCTCCTTCCTGTAATGGGTTGACCAGAACTGCATGCAATGCTCCAAATGCCGCCTCACCCATTGACGTTCTAGAGAAAACAATCCAAGTCTGTCCAACCTAGTGTTGCCAACTGTCCCGTATTAGCTGGGACATCCCGTATATTGGGCTAAGTCGGTTTGTCCCGTACGGGACCGCCATGTCCCGTATTTGACTGCTACTACTCGGGTCGAGGGGACTGTCGGGTGGGAGCGCCGCGTCCGGCCCCGCCTCACCCGTCCCGACGTAGTGCAGCCCATGGAGTGCAGCAGCAGCGCCTCGCCCGTGGCCCTGTGGTCGGCAGCCCGGCCAGCTGTCCGACCTTCGCTTACAGCCGACACCACCACCCCTCCTTCTCATGGCCGATCATCGGTTCATGAGTTGGATGGGGCGCTGGACTTTGTGTGCGACGTCGCATGGCCCAATGCTCCTCAGCTGGCCCGCCGGCTGGGCTTAGTGTGCAGTCCCGCACCCGGGCCAACTCAACATTCACCCAGCCGCGGCCGAGTCGGTCAACGAATTGCCGTCGGGAATTTGTCCCGTATTTTGACCTTTTTGTCCCTTATTTGGGAGTGAGAAAGTTGGCAGCCGCAGTTAATACTCTCAAAAATCTTCAAGAAATCTGACACCCTTTAATCAAACAACATGCTTTGTGTAAACAGCGAGCTGCTTTGTGTAAATAGTTCTGCATGGCCCCGTGTGACAATATAATTATGAATCTTGAAACAAAATAAAAAAGCGTAGAGAATATGTCCGTCAGTCCTCGATGCCTGTTCCTGTGCTTGCTTTCACCCTGAATTTCTCATTAGAGTTGCTGCCTCACTGCACCAGAGACCTGGGTTCGATCCTGACTGCGGGCGCTGTCTGTACGGAGTTTGTACGTTCTCCCCGTGACCTGCGTGGGTTTTCTCCAGGTGCTTTGGTTTCCTCCCACACTCCAAAGACGCACAGGTTTGTACATCTCTTATTAAGAATCCCTTTCATCTTTTTTAGTTTAGTTTTAGTTTAGAGATACAGCGCCGAAACAGGCCCTTCGGCCCACCGGGTCCGCGCCGACCGGCGATCCCCGCACAGTAACACGATCCTACACCCACCAGGGACAATTTTTACATTTACAAAGCCAATTAACCTACATACCTGTTCAAGAAGGAACTGCAGATGCTGGAAGATCGAAGGTACACAAAAATGCTGGAGAAACTCAGCGGGTGCAGCAGCATTCTCCAGCATTTTTGTGTACCTTTAACCTACATACCTGTATGTCTTTGGAGTGTGGGAGGAAACCGAAGATCTTGGAGAGAACCCACGCAGGTCACAGGGAGAACGTACAAACTTTGCACGGACACTCATATCTTAAAACTTATAATCCTATACCTTCTTCCTAAGGGTAGGAATGAAATGAGAGTGTGGCTGTTTGCCTACACACACCCGTACTAATCAATATGTCATTCTCTGCCTTAAAAATATCCACTGACTGCCTCCACAGCCGTCTGTGGCAAAGAATTCCACAGATTCACCACCCTCTGAACAAAGAAATTTCTCCTCAACTTTATGAAGGTACATCCTTTTCTTTTGAGACTGTGCCCTCTGGTCCTAGACTCTCCCACTAGTGGAAACATCCTCTCCACACCCAATCTATCCAGGCCTTTCACTATTCAGTAAGTTTCAATGAGGTGTTCCTCTCATCCTTCTAAACTCCAGCGAGTACAGGACCGCTGTGTTGACAGTTCGATGTAGAAGATGTTTTCAAGAGAGGGTTAGATATAGCTCTTTGGGCTAACGGAATCAAGGGATATATATGGAGAAAGCAGGAACGGGGTACTGATTTTAGATGATCAGCCATGATCATATTGAATGGCGCTGCTGGTTCGAAGGGCCGAATGGCCTACTCCTGCACCTATTTTTTATGTTTCTGTGTAAAACCATGTCAGTCGGTAATCTAAACACTTTAATTCTCCTTCCCATTCCCACACAGACCTTTTCTGTCCAAGGCCTCCTCCACTGTCAGAGTGAGGCTAAACGCAACTTGGAGGAACAGCAACTCATATTTCGCTTATAGCCCAGTGTTATGAATATTGATTTCTCTAACTTCAGGTAGCCCCGGCATTCCCTCTCTCTCTCTAGCCCTCCCCCACCCAAAATGCACCAGCTTCTCATTTTCACCCAACAAACAGTTAACAATGTGTAAGAAGGAACTGCAGATGCTGGTTTAAACAGAAGATGGACATAAAAAGCTGGAGTAGCTCAACGGGACAGGCAGCATCTCTGGGGAGAAGGAATGGGCGACGTTTCGGGTCGAGACCCTTCTTCATACTGGCTAAGGATAAGTGAAACGAGAGATATAGTTGGTGATGTGGAGAGATAAAGAACAATGAATGGAAGATATGCAAAAAAGTAATGATGATAAAGGAAACAGGCCATTGTTAGCTGTTTGTTGGATGAAAACGAGAAGCTGGTGCGACTTGGGTGGGGGAAGGATAGAGAAAGGGAATGCCGGGGTTACTTGAAGTTAGAAATATCAATATTCATACCACTGGGCTGTAAGCTGCCCAAGCGAAATACGAGATGCTGTTCCTCTTTTTTTGCATTTAGCCTCACTCTGACAATGGAGGAGACCGAGGGTAGAAAGGTCTGTGTGGAAAATAACACCGAGTCCGCGCCGACCAGCGATCCCCGCACACTAGCACTATCCTGCACACACTAGGGCCAATTTACAACTTTACCCAAGCCAATTAACCTACAAACGTAATCTACGTCTCTGGAGCCGTGGGAGGAAACCGGAGCACCCGGAGAAAACCCACGCAGGTCATGGGGAGAACGTACAAACTCCGCACAGACAGCACCCGAGGTCGGGATGGAACCCGGGTCTCTGGCGCTACCACTGCGCCACCGTGCCGACCCTCAAATGAATTCAGCAAATCAAACCAATATCAGTGGGGGGTTAGAATCAAGATGGGGACTCCAAAGGTTCTTCACGCAAAATTATTTCAAGAGCAGGGATGGAACTCATTGTTCAGCAGAAGCACAATTGAATCTTAATTCAGGTTTAACCTAAATTCTGGTGATTCCGCCCACAAAAGAGAATGAAATGAGTAAAATGATACAATTACATGGTAATGTAGGTCAACGTGAACAATATTTAAAAAGTAAAGGAAATACATCTGAATTATTCTTGTTCCTTACTCATTGCTTTTCACCTTTCGTTCTTTACTCTGCAGTTGAAATCCTCTTTCATCTAGTTTAGTTTAGTTAAGTTTAGAGACATAGCTTGGAAACATGCCGTTCGGCCCACCGAGTCCATGCCACCCAAAGATCACCCATTCATATTAGTTCTATGTTTAGGAAGGAACTGCAGATGCTGGTTTACACCGAAGATAAAGACACAAAATGCTGGAGTAACTCAGCGGGACAGGCAGCATCTCTGGGTAGAAGGCATGGGTGACGTTTTGGGTCAGAGAAAGAAGACTGAAGAAGGGTCTCGACCCGAAACGTCACCCATTGCTTCGATCCAGAGATGCTGTCTGTCCCGCTGAGCTACTCCATCATTTTGTGTCTATCTTCATATTAGTTCTTTGTTTTCCCATTTTCTCATCCACTCCCTGCAGCATCTAGTGTAGTTTTGTTTAGAGATAGAAACATAGAAATTAGGTGCAGGAGTAGGCCATTCGGCCCTTCGAGCCTGCACCGCCATTCAATATGATCATGGCTGATCATCCAACTCAGTATCCCGTACCTGCCTTCTCTCCATACCCTCTGATCCCTTTAGCCACAAGGGCCACGTCTAACTCCCTCTTAAATATAGCCAATGAACTGGCCTCGACTACCCTCTGTGGCAGAGAGTTCCAGAGATTCACCACTCTCTGTGTGAAAAAAGTTCTTCTCATCTCGGTTTTAAAGGATTTCCCCCTTATCCTTAAGCTGTGACCCCTTGTCCTGGACTTCCCCAACATCGGGAGCAATCTTCCTGCATCTAGCCTGTCCAACCCCTTAAGAGATACAGCATGGAGACAGGCCCTACGGCCCACCGAGCCCACACCGACCATCGATCACCTAGTTCATACTAGTTCTATGTTATCCCACTTCCCCGCCCACTCCTTACACACCAGCAGCAATTTACGGTGGTCAATGAACCTAGAAACACTCAGGTCTTTGGAGTGTGGGAGGAAACTGGAGCACCCGGAGAAAACCCTCGGGGAGACCGTACAAACTCCACACTGACAGTACCCAAGGTGAGGATCGAACCCGGGTCCCTGACGCCGTGAGGCAGCAGCTCTACCTGCTGCGCCACCGTGCCGCTCCTAATCTCTAACATTTCCAATTCCCCTAACAGCTGATTGACCTGAAACATTAACTCAGCGCCTCGACCCACAGGTGCTGCCTATTTCCAGCAGTTTCTGTTTTACTTCCATTATTGATCTGTTGCAGTGTTCTGCTTTTGCATTAGTTTTCTTATTTTAAGTTTAAAGCAAAACAGTTGAAGACAGAATCAAATGGGAACTTTGCCAATAATCTCCAAGCACAAGACGGCTCGGTGGTGCAGCGGGTAGAGCTGCTGCCTCACGGCGCCAGAAACCCGGGTTCGATCCTGACCACGGATGCTGTCTGTACGGAGTTTGCACGTTCTCCCCGTGTCCTCCAGGATCTCCGGCTCCCTCCCGCACTCCAAAGGCGTGCAGGTTTGTCGGTTAAATGGCTTGGGTAAAATTATAAATTGTCTCTAGTGTGTGTAGGATAGCGTTACTGTGCGGGGATCGCTGGTCGGTGCAGACTCGTGGCTGAGGGGCCTGCGTCTATGCTGTGTCTCTAAACTAAACTTGTCCGTCAACCAAGATGCCCAATGTCTGAAAATAATTCATGGAATGAGACAGAGCCAGAGAGAAGAGCAGACGGAGAGACACAGCTCGTAGAGACACAGACACAGAGACACGGTGGGAGACACAAAGACAGAGAGACACAGAGACAGAGAGAGACAGAGAGAGAGACACAGAGAGACACACACACACAGACAGAGTGAGATCGAGAAAGAGACAGTGACAGAGAGAGACACAGAGAGAGACAGAGAGAGAGAGAGACAGAGAGAGAGACAGAGAGAGAGACAGAGAGAGAGAGACAGAGAGAGAGAGACAGAGAGAGAGAGACAGAGAGAGAGAGACAGAGAGAGAGAGACAGAGAGAGAGACAGAGAGAGAGATAGACAGGGAGGGAGACACAGAGAGATACACAGAGAGAGACACAGAGAGAGACACAGAGAGAGAGACAGAGAGAGAGAGAGACAGAGAGAGAGAGACAGAGAGAGAGGGAGGGAGACACAGAGGGAGACACAGAGAGAGACAGAGAGAGAGATAAAGAGACAAAACGAGGGAGATAAATGAGAGAGAGAGAGAGAGAGAGACATACACGGAGCTGAGACGGAGACACGGAGATAGAGAGATAGAGAGAGCAACACACACAGACAGAGACAGAGAGAGAGGCAGAGAGATACACACACACATACGCATACTCAGAGAGAGAGAGGCAGAGAGAGAGACACACAGAAAGACACAGAGACAGAGAGACACAAAGAGAGACAGTGAGAGGGAGACGCACAGAGACACACACACAAACACCAGCTGAACATTAATGAAAAGTTTTTTAAAAAAACTGGAAAAGATGAAGTAAGATTCTCATCTCTCAAGGGGGAAAAAAATAAAAGCAGATTTGTAAACTGTTAAAATTAAATTGGTCAACATTGTGACATTGTCTAATAAAATTAATCAAACGCATTAAAAAATGAAGTGATCATTTGATGTAAGAGGAAGTTGTACAACTGTGCCGTTATTGTGCAGCCAGTTGTCCATAATTACAGAAAACAACAGGAAATCTGCTGTCTGTAAAATGGAAACGCCTTTCAAAGCATCAGTTGGTTATACGAGGTCCCAGGACAGCTGCCCAACCATCTGCTGTTTGACAAAGAGCGGCAGTAGGTGTTAGGGGCGGCACGGTGGTGCAGCGCCAGAGACCTGGGTTCGATCCCGACTAAGGGGGCTGTCTGTACGGAGTTTGCACGTTCTTCTCTCACATGACCGCATGTGTTTTCCCCGGGTGCTCTGGTTTCCTCCCACCCTCCAAAAGCTTCCAGGTTTTAACAATGCCCCTCCGGGGATGAATAAAGTTCTATTGTATCGTAGGTGTGGACTCTTATACATCGGTGAGACCAAACGTACACTAGGCGATCGTTTCGCTGAACACCTTCGCTCAGTCCGCCTAAACCTACCTGATCTCCCGGTTGCCAAACACTTTAATTCTCCTTCCCATTCCCACACTGACCTTTCTGTCCTAGGTCTCCTCCATTGTCAGAGTGAGGCTAAATAATTGGAGGAACAGCATCTCACATTTCACTTGGGCAGCTTACAGCCCAGCGGTATGAATATTGATTTCTCTCACTTCAAGTAACCCCGGCATTCCCTCTCTCTCCATCCCTCCCCCACCCAAGTCCCACCAGTTTCTCATTTTCACCCAACAAACAGCTAACAATGGCCTGATTCCTTTATCACCATTACTTTTTGCAAATCTTTCATTCATTGTTCTTTATCTCTCTAGATCATCGCCTATATCTCACGATTCCCTTATCTCTAACCAGTCTGAAGAAGGGTTTCAACTCGAAACGTCACCCATTCCTTCTCTCCAGAGATTCTGCCTGTCCCGCTGAGATACTCCAGTTTTTATGTCTATCCGAAGTTTGTAGGTCGATCAGCCATGATCATATTGAATGGCGGTGCTGGCTCGAAGGGCCGAGTTACTCCAACGTTTTGTGTTGTGTTTAAGGTTAACGTTGACTGTTATTGCAAGGAGATGGAGTAAGCTAAGATAAGCTAAGGCAAGAGATAGATAGAAGCAGCTACAACTGGAGACGTCTTGGTAAAACTGTCCAGTGTACTGGTGAGACCACACCTGGAACTGCTTCCGTCTCGCTATTTGAAGGAGAGATGTTTTTGTAAAGGGCAGTTAAGTGTGATTCACTCTAAATCACTGCACGGATATCAGGTAGACACAGAGTGCTGGAGTAACTCAGCGGGTCAGGCAGCATCTCGGGAGAACGTGGATAGGTGGCATTTCAGGTCGGGGTCATTCTTCAGCCCCTATGCCATTGTTTGACACAAGGAACTGCAGATGCTGGATTACAAAAAAAAAATACACAAAGTGCTGGAGTAACTCAGCGGGTCAGGGGGCGGCGGATAGTTGACGTTTCAGGCCTGGACCATTCTTCAATCTGATGGTAGCTGGGAAGAGAAAGCTGGGAAGGAGAAGTCACAACAAGAGACCTGACCCGCTGAGTTCCTCCAGCACTTTGTTCTTTTTTCGTTCAAGACTCCAGCCTATTCCTTCGCTCGTTTTGTTTCACGTAGCTTAGTTTAGAGATAGAGGGCCGGAACAGGCCCTTCGGCCCACCGGGTCCGCACCGACCAGCGATCCTCGCACATTAACATTACCCTACGCACACTAGGGACAATTATTTTTAAATATTTACCAAGCCGACTAACTAACCTGCATACCTGTACGTCTTTGGAGTGTGGGAGGAAATTGAAGGTCTCGGAGAAAACCCACGCAGGTCAAACGTACAAACACCGTACAGACAGCACCCGTAGTGGGGATCGACCCGGGGTCTCCAGCGCTGCAAGCGCTCGCTGTAAGGCAGCAACTCTACCGCTGCGTCTCCATTTCAAGAGCCATTGTGAATCCTGGCCTCACCAGCAATAACCTGGTCCCCTCCGTTCCCCAATCATCCCTACCCTACCCTTGCCCTTCACTGAAAACCTTATCTCTTAGAACGGTTAAGGTAGCTCTGTGGTTCAGCGGGAAGCACTCAGCCTCCTCCCACATCGCTTATGACCTCATGGAAATCTATTTCTGCATCTGAACCAACGTTGGAATTAGACCGCAGGCTTGAGTGAGTGAAAGGAACAAATTGAGAGTTTGCGGAACAGGCTGATTGTTTCAAAGTGTCCACAACATGGATCAGGGCCAACGTTCCTCACTGACCTGGTTACCTGAAAATGGGCACACGCAATCTCACAGATAATATCCCTTATTATAGCACGGAAACACACACACACAATATCTCTTATTATAGCACAGAAATGCAAACACACACAATATATCTCATTATTGCATGGAAATACATACACATACACGAAAATATCTCTTATTAAAGCATGGATACGGAATCACACACACGCAATATTTCTCTTATAATAGCTGATGGAAATGCATAATACATACAATATCACACACGCACAAGCGTCAAATCAGTAGTAAAGAAAGCAAACTCAATGTTAGCATTTATTTCAAAGAGGGCTTGTAGTGCTGAGGCTCTATAAGGCGCTGGTAAGGCCACATTTGGAATATTGTGAGCAATTCTGGGCACCATATCTGAGGAAGGATGTGCTGGCTCTGGAGAGGGTCCAGAGGATGTTTACGAGAATGATTCCAGGAATGAGTGGGTTAACCTATGATGAGCGTTTGTCGGCACTGGGCCTGTACTCGCTGGAGTTTACTAGAATGAAGGGGGAACCTCATTGAAACTTACAGAAAAGTGAAAGGCTTGGATAGAGTGGATGTGGAGAGGATGTTTCCACTAGTGGGCGAGTCTAGGACTAGAGGTCATAGCCTCAGAATTAAAGAATGTTCTTTTAGGAAGGAGATGAGGAGAAATTTATTTGGTTCGGAAACCTGAGCGCCCTGGAGCGGAAAAGACTACAAAAAGTAGTAAACGCTGCCCAGTCCATCATCGGCTCTGACCTCCCGTCCCTCGAGGGGATCTATCGCAGTCGCTGCCTCAAAAAGGCTGGCAGCATCATCAAGGACCCACACCATCCTGGCCACACACTCATCTCCCCACTACCTTCAGGTAGAAGGTACAGGAGCCTGAAGACTGCAACGACCAGGTTCTGGAACAGCTGCTTCCCCACAGCCATCAGGCTATTAAACTCGGCTTGGGCAAAAACTCTGAACATTAATAACCGATAATCTGTTTACTTGCACTTTATCAGTTTAATTATTCATGTGTGTACATATTTATGCAATGGTACATGGACACGCTGGTCTGTTCAGTATTCATGCCTAATATGTTCTGGTGTGGAAAGCAAAGCAAGAATTTCATTGTCCTATCAGGGACACATGGCAATAAAACTCTCTTGAACTCTTCCCCCCTCCCGGCGATCCCCCCCATGCCGGGTACTCCATTGTTCTTCCCCATATGCCTTTAAACCTGCCCTATCCATGTACCTGTCTAACTGCTTCAGAGGTCCAGAACAAGGGGTCACAGTTTAAGGATAAGGGGGAAATCTTTTAGGACCGAGATGAGAAAAACATTTTTCACACAGAGAGTGGTGAATCTCTGGAATTCTCTGCCACAGAAGGTAGTTGAGGCCACTTCATTGGCTATATTTAAGAGGGAGTTAGATGTGGCCCTTGTGGCTAAAGGGATCTGGAGAGAAGGCAGGTACGGGATACTGAGTTGGATGATCAGCCATGATCATATTGAATGGCGGTGCAGGCTCGAAGGGCTGAATGGCCTACTCCTGCACCTAATTTCTATGTTTCTATGCTTCTTAAACCTTGCGATAGTCCCTGCCTCAACTACCACCTCCCAGCTACACTGGTCCCACCTGCCCACGTTTGGCCCATATCCCTCCAAACCTGTCCTATCCATGCGCCTGTCTAACTGTTTTTCAAAAGTTGCGATAGTCCTTGCCTCAACTACCTCCTCCGGCACCTCGTTCCATACACCCACCACCCTTTGCGTGACAAAGTTACCTCCCAGATTCCTGTAAGACTTTTTCCCCTTCACCTTAAAACCTGCGTCCTCTGGTTTTCGATCCCCCCCCCCTCCTATACTTTCATTCTACAGAAGGGTCCCGACCCGAAACGTCACCCATTCCATTCCCTCCAGAGATGCTGCCTGACCCGCTGAGTTACGCCAGCATTTTGTGATAATCTATCTTCGATTTAAGCCAGCATCTGCAGTCCTTTCCTAAACAAAAGGTGTATTTTTCCCCCCACCCATTTGGTTTCAACAGGAACTGCTGTAATATGATCGCTGCCCTTTGTCTCGATGTTCTCCACATGTGGCCTGAGAGTCAGAACAACAAAAGGGCTGTGCAAATAAATCCCTGTGTGGGCACTCCACCCAATAGGCTAACACTCGGGATGAAAAAAAGTACACATTTCCACACAAAAACCCTCTGGGCTAAATTGACTTTAAAACAGAACGGGCCCGCGATGAGATTGGAGGCGAGGGACAGAGTGAAATGCAAAACACGGGAATGTTGCAAGCAATTTTGGACACCACATCTGAGGAAGGATGCGCTCGCTGTCTCTGGAGAGGGTCCAGAGGAGGTTTACAAGAATGATCCCAGGAATGATTCAAGATTCAAGATACATTTAATTGTCACATGTGCCAGATGGCACTGTGAAATGAAATTCCCATACAGCCATACAATAAAAATAAAGAACACAACACACTATAGAATTTGACATAAAACATCCCCACTGTGTGGGAAGGCACCAAAGTCAGTCTCTTCCTCCACTGTTCCTCGTGGTGAGTGAGTAGGGTGACTGATGACGGCACTGGGCCTGTACTCGCTGGGGTTCAGAAGAATGAGGGGGGGGGGGGGACCTCATTGAAACAAACAGAATAGTGAAAGGCTTAGATAGAGTGGATGTGGAGAGGATGTTTCCACTAGTGGGAGAGTCTAGGACTAGAGGTCGATGCCTTAGAATTAAAGAACGATCTTTGAGGAAGGAGATGAGGAGGAATTTCTTTAGTCAGAGGTGGGTGAATCTGTAGAATTATTTGCCATAGAAGGCTGTGGAGGCCGAGTTAGTGGATATTTTTAAGGCAGAGATAGATAGATATTTGATTAGTACGGATGTTTGATTAGTACGGACAGGAGAATGGGGTTCGGAGGGAGAGATAGATCAGCCATTATTGAATGGAAGGAGTAGACTTGATGGGCCGAATGGCCTAATTCTGCTCCGATCACTTATGACCTTGTGACCTCCTTCACTTAAAAACAACAGAAAAAAATGTCAATAGACAATAGGTGCAGGAGTAGGCCATTCGGCCCTTCGAGCCAGCACCGCCATTCAATGTGATCATGGCTGATCATCCACAATCAGTACCCGTTCTGCCTTCTCCCCATATCCCCTGACCCCGCTATCTTTAAGAGCCCTATCTAGCTCTCTCTTGAAAGCATCCAGAGAACCGGCCTCCACTGCTCTCTGAGGCAGAGAATTCCACAGACTCACAACTCTCTGTGTGACAAAGTGTTTCCTCGTCTCCGTTCTAAATGGCTTGCCCCTTATTCTTCAACTGTGGCCCCTGGTTACAATTTGCTGGAGTAACTCAGCGGGTCAGGCGGCATCTCTGGAGAACGTGGAGAGATGACGTTTCGGGTCGGGGCCCTTCATCACACTGATTGTAGGCAGGGGGATAAGAGAGGTGGAGTGGGGAAGAGGCAGCATAAAGGCAATAGTGGATGCAGCCGAGGGGGCGTTTTGATAGCCAGATGGCTGGAACAAAGGCCAGAGATAAAAGCAGAAGGTGTGAGAGAGGATTGAAGAGTTGCAGATTCAGTTTAGAGATTCAATTCAATTCAATTCAATTTATTGTTTCCTCGTAACCGGCCCTTCGGCCCACCGATTCCGCGCCGACCAGCGATCCCCGCACACTAGCACTATCCTGCACACACTGGGGACAATTTACTATTTTTACCAAACCTGTACGCCTTTGGAGTGAGAGAGGAAACCGGAGCACCCGAAGAAAACCCACGCAGGTCACGGGGAGAACCCGGGTTTCTGACGCTGTGGCACACTCACACTCACACACATACTCTCACACACTCACAGTCTCAAACACACACTCAGTCACACACTCACACACTCTCACACTCTCTCTCACACTCTCTCTCACACACACTCACATACGCATTCACACACACACGCACATACGTACACACTCTCTCACACACACACTCTCTCTCACACAGTCTCAGTCACACACTGTCTCACACTCAGTCTCACACACAAACTCTCACACTCTCACACACACCCACTCACATTCTCACACACATACACTCTCTCCCACAGTCACACTCACACACAGAGTCAGTCTCGGTTTCACACACACACTCAACAGTCTCACACACTCACGCAGTCACACAGTCACAGTCACACATGTCAGTCATATACACACAGTCAGTCCACACACACACACACACACACACACAGAGCAGAACTGGCTTGCCACTCCTCTACTATTCAGTAGCAAAGGTCGTCTCACACTTGATACTTATTTATATTTTCTTTGCGTACGACAACCTACATCCCTTTTAATGCCACAGCACCTCTGGAGAGAGATCGAAACCGGTTTGGAAGAATGTGACGTGAAGCATTGGTGTAACACATTCTGCCTGCTAGCTTGTAAAATCCAGCCTAGGGCAATTGAGACGCCAAACTCACAGCACTTCCTGCTAGAAACCACTTGGCAGGCCGGGATCCCCTTGATTTAGAAGATAAGACAATAAAAGCTGGAGTAACTCAACAGGACAGGCAGCATCTCTGGAGAGAAGGAATGGGTGACGTTTCAGGTCGACACCTTTCTAGAGCTCCGCTCTATGATCTTTGGGGGAAATGGAAACGAGAGATATAGACGATGATGTTGAGAGATAAAGAACAATGAATGAAAGATGCAAAAAAAGTAAAACAATGATCAAGGAAACAGGCCATTGTTAGCTGTTTATTGGGTGAAAACGAGAAGCTAGTGCGACTTGGGTGGGGGAGGGATAGGGAGAGAGGGAATGCCAGGTGTACTTGAAGTTAGAGAAATCAATATGCATATCACTGGTGTTGGAGGAACGGCAGATGCTGGTTTAAACCGAAGTTAGGCACAAAATGCTGGAGTAACTCAGCGGGACAGGCAGCATCTCTGGAGAGAAGGAATGGGTGACGATTCGGGTCGAGATTGGGGTTGTAAGCTGCCCAAGCGAAAATATGAGGTGCTGTTCCTCCAATCTGACCATTGTCAGAGGCCCAGGACAGAAAGGTCTGTGCGGGAATGGGAAGGGGAATTAAAGTGTTCGGCAACCGGGAGATCAGAAACTCTTTGAACCCTTTCTATTGTTGTTGACCCAGGTGGCCCCCAACAACTTAGCAAATAACGCCCGTATCCACAATGTGCGTCCAAATATCAGCGCTAGAGTTTGCGTAGCCGGAGATTGCGCCCGTGCATTTTAAGTGATTTGATTTCACCTGCAATAAAGGACTACAACAACCTCAGCGTTTTCGTTCAAACCCGTTCCAAACACGAGGGGGCTTCCGGCCAACGCAGGGACCGTGTTTTCGCATCCCTGAACGTCCTGACCCACAGAACCCCCAATCCCTGACCAACGGACCCCAATCAGTGAGGGGGCGGGACGTCATCCTCCACAATAATCCTCAGTTCCGCCAGGATGCGTTCCCAGCCCCTTGCACACCCACCACTGGGCAGCCGTGTACTCATCTAATTCAACGTTCACATTCGCAGACGGCATTAGTGGGAGAGTCCAGGACGAGGCCACAGCCTCAGAATTAATGGATGTTATTTTAGGAAGGAGAAATGTCTTTAGTCAGAGGGTGGTGAATCTGTGCAATTCATTGGCACAGAAGGCTGTGGAGACAAAGTCAGTGGATATTTTTCAAGGCAGAGATAGATAGATTCTTGATTAGGATGGGGTTATGGGAAGAAGGCGGGAGGAGAATGGGGGAGGAGAGAGGGAGAGGGGGAGGAGAGAGGGGAGAGGGGGAGGGGAGAGGGGGAGGGGAGAGGGGGAGGAGAGAGGAGATGGGGAGAGGGGGAGGAGAGAGGGAGAGGGGGAGGGGGAGGGGGAGGGGGAGGGGGAGAGACGCCATGATTTAATGGCAGAGTAGACTTGATGGGCCACTTATGATCTTATGACACCATCATTGTGGGCCGCATATCAAATAAGGATGAGGTAGTACAGGAAGGAGATTGAGAACCTCGTCCTGGTGTCGAGACAACCTTTCTCTCAGTGTCAGCAAGACAAAGCAGTTAGTGACCGAGTTCAGGAAGTGAAGCGGCACACATACTCCAGTTTACATTGACGGTGCCGAAGTAGAGATACTTTGAGTAGAGTACAGTAAATATCACCAACAACTTCCCTTGGACCACCCATATTGAAGCAACGACCAAGAAAGCACACCAACGCCTCGACTTCCTTAGGAAGCTTAGGAAGTTTGACATGTCTCCTACAACTCTCACCAACTTCTACAGATGCGCCACAGAAAGCATTTTATCAGGAGACATCGCAGCTTGGTTTGGGAACGGTTCCATCCAAGGCCACAAGAAATTGCAGAGAATTGTGGACGCAGCCCAGACCATCACACAAACCAACCTATTGACGTAGGAAGGAACTGCAGATGCTGGTTTAAACCAAAGAGAGACACAAAATGCTGGAGGAACTCAGCGGGACTGGCAGCATCTCCGGGTGGAAGGAATGGGTGACAAGGAATGGGTTGTTAAGTTAGGATGGGTACAGAGAAAATTTACAAAGATGTTGCCAGGATTGAGGGTCTGAGCTATAGGGAGAGGTTGAGCAGGCAGGGACTCTATTCCTTGGAGCGCAGGAGGATGAGGGTGATCTTATAGAGGTGCACAAAAATCAAGAGAGGAATAGATCAGGAAGACAGAGCCTCTTGCCCAGGGTAGTTGAATTGTGAACCAGAAGTCGTAGGTTTAAGGTGAAGGGGCAAAGATTTAATAGGAATCTGAGGGGTAACTTTTCCCCACACAAAGGGTGGTGGGTGTATGGAGTTGGGGCAGGGATTATTGCAACCTTTAAGAAACAAGGACACAGGTGCATGGATAGGACAGGTTTAGAGGGGTATGGGCCAAACGCAAGCAGGTGGGACTGGAGTAGATGGAGCATGTTGGGCCGAAGGGCCTGTTTGCACACTGTATCACTCTCTGACCTTCTGCCACCTAGCGACATCAACAAAAAACACAAAAGACCCGAGAGAGACGGCAGATACTGAGCAAAAACACACATTTAAAAAAACAACACAGAAACAAACTCAATCAACAAACGATTCTTTGCACGGGGTTCCAGCACTTTATCTTGGCAACAACTGAAGCGTTGAAATCAATGCTAGCGCGTTCAATCTTAAACACGACTGCGGGATGCATTGAAACAAGGACGCTGCCATGCGAATGTATCAATTTGAATCTAAACACAAAACCTCCCAGCCTTTGCTGTGGCCAGCTGCAGAAATGCTTTTGTCTCGCTGTATCTGTTAATTGAAAGCCTCGCGTGTTATCTTGTCGCTGATTTCATGCAGCAGAGCTGATTTAACGTGCAGAATGTGAATATTGTGTGGCGCGTCTCCCACCCCCCCACCACCACACCAATTACCTTGCACAGTGGTGTATCCAGTGTAGCTGGGCCGAAGCCGTTGTTACTCAGCGCTCGTCCGCCCCACTCCCCGCTTCTGGTGCTGTGCACGCCGCTGTGATAGCAGGAGTCACGCCCTCGCCCTGCATTAAGCCCATTGCAAGACCATTGCTCACATCCACTGCAGTTTTTCAGCAACAGTAGCCCGTAGTCTGCAAGCAGCAACCGGCCGGCCAGCCAGCACCAAGCGGTTAAAGATCTGACTTACCGAGCCCGTTCCAAACCCTCCCTCCTCTCACTCGACCCACTGCAACGCTAACACTAGGGCGGTGCCAAACCCCCGGGGACTTTGCCCGTTTGCATCCACTGGGCATTGTGGCCCGGACACCTATAGGCGTTAAGAAGGAACAGCAGCTGTTGGTTTCAACAAAAAGAATTGACACAGAAATGTTGGAGTAACTCAGTAAGGACTGGCAGCATCTCTGGAGAGAAGGTACACGGATAGGACAGGTTTGGAGGGATATGGACCAAGCGCAGGCAGGTGGGACTGGTGTAGCTGGGACATTGTTGGCCGGTGTGGGCAAGTTGGGCCGAAGGGCCTGTTTCCACACTGTATCACTCTGAGAAGGACTGGGCGACGTTTCGGGTTGAGACCCTTCTCCAGACTGAGAGTGAGGGGAACGAGAGATATAGACTGTGATTCTAGAACAAATGAATGAAAGATTTGCAAAGAACTAACTGACCTAGCCCACAGCTAACTATGGCCTGTTTCTTTTATATCGTTACTGTTTTGAATATCTTTCATTCATTCGTTCTATAGCTCTCTACATCACCGTCTATATCTCTCCCCCCCCCCCCCCCCCCCCCCCCCCCCCCGACTCTCCGTCTGAAGAAGGGTCTCGACCCAAAAAGTCACCCATTCCTTCTCTCCAGAGATACTGCCTGTCCTGCTGAGTTACCCCAGCATTTTGTGTCTACCTTTGGCCCAAGTGAGTTCTTCAGAATCAAAATGTTGCACTAACTGTTGTCTCCTTCATCTGGTGCCCTGTGGCGGGCTATATCATGTCCAGGCTAGATGCAGGAAGTTTGTTCCCGATGTTGGGGAAGTCCAGAACAAGGGGTCACAGTTTAAGGATAAGGGGGAAATCTTTTAGGACCGTGATGAGAAAAACAGAGAGTGGTGAATCTCTGGAATTCTCTGCCACAGAAGGTAGTTGAGGCCAGTACATTGGCTATATTTAAGAGGGAGTTAGATGTGGCCCTTGTGGCTAAAGGGATCAGGGGGTATGGAGAGAAGGCAAGTACAGGATACTGAGTTGGATGATCAGCCATGATCATATTGAATGGCGGTGCAGGCTCGAAGGGCCGAAGGGCCTACTCCCGCACCTATTTTCTATGTTTCTATGTACAGGGTGATCGCTGGTCGGCGTGGGCCAAAGGGCCTGTTTCCGCGCTGTATTTCCAAAGACTAAAGCCCACACATTAGAGGCAATTTTTCAGAGGCTAATTAACCTACAAACCCGCACGTCTTTGGGATGTGGGAGGAAACCAGAGCGCCCAGAGAAAACCCACGCAGGCATGGGGAGAACACACAAACTCCGTCCAGACAGCACCCGTAGTCAGAATCGAACCTGGATCTCTGCCGCTGTAAGGCAGCAGCCGTGTCTTCATTTGCTTTCTTTGATAAACATTAACAGCATACTTTTTCATACATAAAGGATATTAATAAACCAGATGAATTTCTTACAATAACCCATAATCTCTGAACCACACCACTAACCCTACTGGCCAGCTCTATGCATTGTTCAGTTGTTTGATGGCATTGGGTTGTTTTATACCAGGAAGTACAGTCAAATTTTTACTCAAAAGAATTTCACCGTGTTGACAAATATAATCAGGTGCTGGAAATAATGCAATGTAATTTAATCAGCCGTGAAAATCAAAAACAAAGACTAACTGGATCTCTGCAAATTTCTAACACAACACTCACAGATTTGTAGAAGGCTCGACCTGAAACTTCACCTATTCCTTCCCTCCAGAGATGCTGTCTGACCCGCTGAGTTACTCCAGCTTTTTGTGTCTCTCTTCGGTTTAAACCAGGTTCTGCAGTTCCTTCCTGCACTCAGCTGTTTAATCCAGTCTTTAGACTTTACTTTTGAGATACAGCGCGGAAAAAGTTTCTATAAGATGCCCCCTCAATCTTCTAAATTCTAACGAGTACATTAGCGCCATCCTATGCACACTAGGGACAATTTACAATTTTGCCAAATCCAATTAACCTACAAACATGCACGTCTTTGGAGTAAAGGAGGAAACTGGAGCATCTGGAAAAAAACCCAGGTGGTCATGGGGAGAATGTAAAACTCCGCACAGGCAAGCACCCGTTGTCAGGATCGAACCCAGGTCTCTGGCGCTGTGAGGCAGCCACTCTACTGCTGCGCCACCATGCTGCCCTGTAGGGAGTGGATGAGAAAGTGGGATAGAACTGCTGTGAAGTGGAGATCGATGGTCAACATGGGCTCGATGGGCCGAAGGGCTGTTTCCATGCTGTATATCACAGAACTAAAACTAAAATTAAAAATTGTTATCTGTCTTTGTCCTGGCCTTCATGTTCCTTCAGACCTCCTGCCCTCTGAACGGACCCAGCAAGTCACCAAGTTATGACAAATTGTTTCAAAAGGAATAACAATAGCAGGAAGTTAGTTTGGCATTGATAAACACACAGAATTAAAACATTGTAAATGATCGTCAAAGCATCTAATCCGACAAAGACCTCCTCATTAATGCCGAAATGTGGGGTAACGCAAGATGTGGGCCAGCCATCCCAAGGACAATCTCGCAAGATGTGTAGGAAGGAACTGTAGATGCTGGTTTACACAGAAGATAGATGCAAAATGCTGGAGTAACTCAGCGGGACAGGCAGCATCTCTGGGGAGAAGGAATGGGTGACATTTCAGATCGAGATTCCTTCTCTCCAGAGATGCAGCCCGTCCCGCTGAGTTACTCCAGCATTTTGTGTCTATCTTCTAGTCAGGCAATAGTTCCACACACCCATGGGGTTGAGTTGAGTGAAGAGATTCAGCGCGGGAACAGGCCCTTCGGCCCACCGGGTCCGCGCCGACCAGCGATCCCCGCACACTAGCACTGTCCTACACGCTAGGGGCAATGTACAGAAGCCAATTAACCCACAAACCTGCACGTCTTTGGAATGTGGGAGGAAACCGGAGCACCTGGAGAAAACCCACGCAGGTCACGGGGAGAACGTACAACCTCCGTACAGACAGCGCCCGTTGTCAGGATCGAACCCGGGTCCCTAGCGCTGTAAAGGGTCTGTCCCATGGGCATGCGACCTGGATGCGGCAAGCGTGACCTAACCAGAAGCGGGAGCCACGCGGAGGTCGAGTGAGTGACATGAAGTGCGAGCGAAGTCCGCGGGAAGTACGCGCGCTGCGTACGGCGTCGAGGCGGCTGCGGGCCGTTGCCGCGCGGAATGTTTAAACACGGTCAGTTTTTCGGAGCCCCGCGCAATGTCGGGACCAGCTCCGCACAACTCCATACGGCTCTGGGCGATCGAAGTGGGACCGGCCCCGCGAGGCCGTACGGATCAAGCAACCATGTTAGGTCGGGCTTGCCGCGTGCAGGCGCATGCTAGTGGGACCGGCCCTTTAGGTCGCGCTTGCTGCGTGCAGGTCGCATGCCCGTGGGACAGGCCCTTAAGGCAGCAACTCTACAAACCAGTATTCCATATTACAATATCATGACTTCCCATTGTGTCCTGTCCCACTGTTATGAAATACGATCTCTGGTAGCATTATACAATAAGAGAGCGACCTTCAAACAGCTTTGACGAACACTCCATTCAACCTCCTCTGATGTATGATGGAGAGTAGGCTGACGAGTTGCATCACGGCCTGGTTCAACAACTCCAACGCCCAGGCACGACAGAGATTGGCGGCACACACAGTAGCACTGCGGTAGAGTTGCTGCCTAACTACGCCAGAGGCCCCGGTTCGATCCTGACCACAGGTGCTGTTTGTACGGAGTTTGTACGTTCGCCCCTGTGACCCTGCGTGGGTTTTCTCCAAGAAGCTCCGGCTTCCTCCCACACTCCAAAGACATACAGGTTTTGTAGGTTAATTGGCTTGGTATAAAGGTAAAATTGTATAAAGGAAAATGTGTGGATGCAGGGATCGCTGCTCAGTGCGGACTCGGTGAGCCGAAGGGCCTGTTTCCATGCTGTATATAAAATCTTGAGAGGAATAGATTGGGTAGATGCACAGAGTCTACCAGAGGACCAGAGGACATAGGTTTAATGTGAATGGGAAAAGATTTGACATGAATGTGAGGGGTGGTTTTTTCACACAAAGGGTAGTGGGTCTATGGAACGAGCTGCCGGAGGAGGTAGTTGAGGCAGGGACTATCGCAACCTTTGAGAAACAGTGAGACAGGCGCATGGATAGGACAGGTTTGGAGGGATATGGGCCAAAGTGGGCAGTGTAGCTGGGACATGTGGGCAAGTTGGGGCTGACCAGCTTGTTTCCGCACCGTATCGCTTTCTGACTCTATGTCTCAATGTATATCCAAACTAAACTAAACTAAAGTCTGAAGATCAGTCCTCCAACTTTGCTGACTGATACGAGACGAGAAATTCAAGAACATCTCTTAGCTGCCCAACTGCTCAATGTCTTCCAGTATGAATTTTGCCCTGAAGTTACTATTTTAAGACGTGCCACAGTGTCAGGCACAACTTAATTATATCAGTTGATACTGAAATCTAATCTCTTTGTAGGTTAGCTTCATGCTACAGTGGCAAAGAACAGAGCAAGGACAGTAAAGGTTTTGACTGTAATTACAAATGACACTGAGTGTTCTGTTACCATCTTTGAATCCAACTAAAGGGCCCCTGTCCCACTGTACGAGTTTACCCAAGAGCTCTCCCGAGTTTATAAAAATCAAACTCGTGGTAAGTACGTAGAATGTACGTAGTGGGTACGTCGGAGCTCGGGACGTCTCTTAGCAGCTCGTAACGATAACGGCAGGTACTCGGGAAACGCGGTAAGCTCGTGAAGTTTGTTGAAAAATGTCCACGAGAGCCCCGAGTACCTACGAGCGGCTGTTACCGTAATTCTCCGAGTTTGAATCAGGGGAAACTCGGGAGAAGTCTTGAATTACCTCGTACAGTGGGACAGGCCCTTAAGGCTTCATTACGAAGATAATGTGGCACAGTGGTAGAGCTACTGCCTCGCAGCGCCAGAGACCCGGGTTCGATCCCGAGTAGCGGTGCTTGTCTGTACGGAGTTTGTACGTTCTGACCTGCGTGGGTTTTCGCCGAGATCTTCGGTTTCCTCCCACACGCCAATGATGTGCAGGTTTGTAGGTTAATTGGCTTGGTTTAAATGTTATCAATTGTCCCTGGCATGTGTCGGGTGGTGTAAATGTGCGGTGACAACTGGTCCACACACCGAGGCCGCGCCGAGCAGCGATCCCCGCACATCAACACTATCCTACACACACACCAGGCATAATTTACACTTATGGGCCTGTCCCACTCGAGTGACTTTTTAGGCGACTGCAGGAGACTATGCGGTCGCCACATGTTCGCGGGTGGTTGCCGGGGAGTTGCCGTCATGGCCGTGAGGAATTCCCGCAATCTGGGAGCTAGTCGCGGCCTCATTGTGGTCGCTGCAAACAATTAGCGGCGACCAGAATGAAGCCGCCATGGAGAGTAGCGAGAATTCTCGAGCCGTAGGTGGGTCGCCAGGAGGTCCTAGTGGGTTGCCAGGAGGTCGAAGGTTGTCGTAGGTTCTCGCAGGTTGTAGCTGGTGCTGAACGGTGAATTTCATTGGCTCATTGGGTGAAAAAAACCGTAAGCAGTAGTTTTCAGAACCAATCGGTAATGTTAATGTCTGGCGAGCTTCATAGCAGTGTATCTCTGGCTTCTTGTCAGAAGTTGTCTCCACTCCTTCTTCCCCCTCTCTCCCCCCTTCTCCCCCCTTTTCCCCTCTCGTTTAAAGGACTTACGTGACCCTTCCTGTACACTGTGCTTTCACCGTCTTCATTACAGCACCAACCTTCCTGTTCATCGCGGTGTGTGTCTGTATCACATTGGCCTTGCACCGTGTGAATTTCACTCAGACAGCGCTCCCCCCACTTGCCCTGTCCCCCGCCTGCATAACGGGCTGGTGAAGGAAGCGATGTGTGTGTGTGTGAGTGTGTGTGTGCGAGCGAGCGTGCGTGCGTGTGTGTGTTCCACTCTGACAGTTACTGTTCCAGTCGCCGGTTTTTTAGGCGACTGCCGGCGACTTGACATTTGCCGGCAGTCACCTGAAAGATCGCTTAAGTGGGACAGGCCCATTAGACCAAGCCAATTAACCTACAAACCTGTACGTCTTTGGAGTGTGGGAGGAAACCGAAGATCTCGGAGAAAACCCACGCAGGTCACGGGGAGAACGTGCAAACTCCAAACCGACAGCACCCGTAGTTGGGATCGAACCTGGGACTTCGGCGCTGCAAGCACTGTAAGGTAATAACTCTACCGCTGCGCCATCATCATCGCCCATAGGTTTAGAGGGAAATGGGCCAAACGCAGGCAGTGTAGATGGGGCACCTTTAACCTATGTCCTCTGGTTCCCGATTCCCTTACTCTGGGCAAGAGACTCTCTGTGCATCTGTTCCTTGCATAATTTTGTACAGCTCTATAAGATCACCCTAATCCTGCGCTCCAAGGAATAAAGTCCTAGCCGGCTCCACCTTTCCCTATAGCTTAGGCCCTCGAGTCCTGGAAACATCCTCGTAAATCTTCTCTGCACCCTTTCCAGCTTGACAACATCTTTCCTCTAACATGGTGCCCAAAACTGAACACAACACGCTAACTTCTAAGTGGAGCAGATGGATTGTTCAGGAAGGAACTGCAGATGTTGGTTGAAACCGAAGATAGACACAAAAAGCTAGAGTAACTGTATCTACAGTGGCTTGCAAAAGTATTCATACCCCTTGAACGTTTCCACATTTTGTCACGTTACAACCACAAACGTAAATGTATTTTATTGGGATTTTATGTGATAGACCAACACAAAGTGGCGCATAATTGTGAAGTGGAAGGAAAATGATACATGGTTTTCAAATTTTTTTACAAATAAAAAACTGAAAAGTGTGGCGTGCAAAAGTATTCAGCCCCCTTTACTCTGATACCCCTAAATAAAATCCAGTGCAACCAATTGCCTTCAGAAGTCACCTAATTAGTAAATAGAGTTCACTTGTGTGTAATCTAATCTCAGTATACATACAGCTGTTCTGTGAAGGCCTCAGAGGTGAGAGAAGGTCTTCTAATAAAGCTGCATTTAATGGGAGTAGGAGGAAATATTTTTAACTGGATAATGGATTTTCTTAATGGTAGAAGTATCCAAGTTAAAATAGGGTCAGACATCTCTAGTAAATGTGTAGTCGAGAATGGAACTCCCCAGGGAAGTGCGATAACCCCGATCCTATTCTCAATCATGATCAATGATATATTTGCAAACATTCAACCAGAGATGGGGCGATCGCTCTTTGCAGATGATGGCAGCCTATGGAGAAAGGGGAAGAATATAGATTTTATCGTGGAAAAAATGCAGCAAGGGATAGCCCAGGTGGAAGAGTGGGGAGTGAAATGGGGTTTTAAATTCTCTATAGAGAAGACAAAGACAACGGTTTTCACAAGGAAGGAAATTAAAGAGGATGTCCAGTTAAAACTATACGGCAACAATTTGGAAAGAGTAAAAGATTTCCGTTTCCTGGGAGTCCATTTTGACTCCAGATTAACATGGAGGGTCCACATTACAAAAATAATTGGAAAATGCAAAAAAGCCATCAATGTAATGAGATGCTTAGCAGGTTTAGAGTGAGGAGCAGATATATTATCTCTTAAACATATCTATGTATCACTGATCAGATCCAGACTAGAGTATGGCAGTATAGCTTATGGATCAGCATCTAAGTCAGTGTTGTCCGATTTGGACAAAGTCCAAGCGGAAGCTCTAAGTGTCTGTATAGGAGGTGTGCGGACGTCACCTGTATGTGCACTACAGGTGGAAACTGGGGAGATGCCGTTGAGTCTGCGCCGCAGACAACTAATGGCTAATTACTGGCTAAGCCTTAAGGGTCATGGAGAGAACCACCCAACACAACAGGTAGTACAGGAGTGCTGGGAGAGAGGGGTGGCTCAGTCTGGAAGCTTCGGCTGGGTTGGAGGAGGTGTGGCAAGGGACATGGAAGTAGAGGACAAAGAGTTCTGCCCTGCAGTATTGTGGCCATCTGTCCCAATATGGTTACTGAACATCCCAAAAGTTGATCTGGAGATATGGGAGGAAAAAGGAGGGGAAAAAATTCGGACCTAAAAACAGAATACCATAACCATATATATAATAGACACAGGGAACACCTCTTAATTTTCACAGATGGATCAAAGGACCCAGTAGCTGAAACAACAGGGGGAGCTGTGGTAGTGCAAGGGATGAATGTTGAGATTTGAAAAAGAACAAATAACTATTTGGCAGTATATACAGTGGAACTGTACGCTATTTTGATGGCAGTTCGGTGGATAGAACAGGTGCAACCATGCAAAGTATTAATATGTAGCGACTCATTGTCTGCAATCCAGAGTATTGGGTCTGGTGCATCCCATAGGCGGCCTGACCTAGTGTATGAAATTCTACTACTATTAAGCCAAGTAACAAGGAAGGGCAGTGACGTGACTTTGTTGTGGGTCCCAGCACACATTGGTGTGCTAGGAAATGAAAAAGTGGATAAATTAGCAAAAGAGGCCGTTAAAAAAGAGAACATAGAGGTAAACCTACAATTATCCAAATCTGAAGGAAAACACATTGTGTGGAAGAAAATAAATCAGGAATGGCAACAATACTGGGAACAGGAGACAAAGGGGAGACACCTCTATTCGCTACAAAACAGAGTGGGCATTACAGCAAGAAGAGGGGGGAACAGGAGAGAACAGGTAGTATTAGCAAGATTGAGGATAGGACACACTCACCTGAACAGCACATTAAAAATGTTGGGAAAACACCCTACTGGGATGTGTGAGGAATGCCATCAGCCGGAAACAGTTCAGCATGCTCTAGTTGCATGTAGAAGATATGAAACAGAAAGAAGAGTTTTGATCATTGAAATGAAGAAAATTGGAATGACAGATATATCAGAAAAGAACATTCTAGAGTATGGAGGGGAAGGAAAAGGAGTAAAGGTGTTGTTTAATTTCTTGAGGGCCTCTGGCCTTATAAAAAGGATATAATGTAAAGACATGAGGACTGTGGAGTGAAGCCAGAAGGTGGCAGCAATGCAACATTGTGGATGCCGGCTGCCGTAAAACGAAGAAGAAGAAGAAGAAGAAGAAGAAGAAGAAGAAGAAGAAGAAGAAGAAGAAGAAGAAGAAGAAGAAGAAGAAGAAGAAGAAGAAGAAGAAGAAGAAGAAGAAGAAGAAGAAGAAGAAGAAGAAGAAGAAGAAGAAGAAGAAGAAGAAGAAGAAGGCCTCAGAGGTTTGTTAGAGAACATTAGTGAACAAACAGCATCATGAAGCCCAAGGAACACACCAGACAGGTCAGGGATAAAGTAGTGGAGAAGTTTAAAGCAGGGTTAGGTTATAAAAAAATATCCCAAGCTTTGAACATCTCACGGAGCACTGTTCAATCCATCATCCGAAAATGGAAAGAGTACGGCACAAATGCAAACCTACCAAGACATGGCCGTCCACCTAAACTGACAGGCCGGGCAAGGAGAGCATTGATCAGAGAAGCAGCCAAGAAGGTAATGGTAACTCTGGAGGACCTGCAGAGATCCACAGCTCAGGTGGGAGAATCTGTCCACAGGACAACTATTAGTCGTGCACTCCACAAATCGGGCCTTTATGAAAGAGTGGCAAGAAGAAAGCCATTGTTGAAAAAAATCCATAAGAAGTCCCGTTTGCAGTTTGCCACAAGCCATGTGGGGGACACAGCAAACATGTGGAGGAAGGTGCTCTGGTCAGATGAGACAAAAATTGAAGTTTTTGGCCTAAATGCAAAACGCTATGTGTGGCGGAAAACTAACACTGCACATCACCCTGAACACACCATCCCCACTGTGAAACATGGTGGTGGCAGCATCATGCTGTGGGGATGCTTTTCTTCAGCAGGGACAGGGAAGCTGGTCAGAGTTGATGGGAAGATGGATGGAGCCAAATACAGGGCAATCTTGGAAGAAAACCTGTTAGAGTCTGCAAAAGACTTGAGACTGGGGCGGAGGTTCACGGAGCGCTCTGTTACGCTGGCCCGTGGCAGCCGGCAGCCGGCAGCCTGAAGCCGCGGTCTGCAGAACTCCAGCTGGTGCGGCGTCTACAGCCCGGGATCCCTCGTGGAGGACCCGGGTGGAAAAAGAAGCTTTCACTGCCGGCCCGCGGCCATCTTCTACCGCGGGTGCGGCATGGACTTACCATCTCCCCTGGAGGGGAGCTTCGACCGCCGGCCCTGCAGACTGCGGTGCTTCCGGCTGCGGCACGGCAGGTACTTTAAAACTTTGACCGCCGGCCTGCGGCCTTCACCAGCCTGAAGCCGCGGTCTCTGGTTGGGAAGAGCCGATCCTGGACTCACCTTGACTTTGACTTTGTCCCTTACCATCTGGACTCCCGCAGCAACGGCTGTGGAGGGTGGAGGTCCCGACCACGGGGGGAAATGGAGGAGGACTGGCCAAGCTCTGTGCCTTCCACCACAGTGATGAATGCTGTGGTGGATGTTTGTGTAAATTTTTTATTGTGGTTGTGTTCTTTATTACTGTACCGCTGCTGGCAACCCAAATTCCACCGACCTTGGTTGTGTGGCAATTAAATTATATCTATCTATCTATCTATATCTTCCAGCAGGACAACGACCCTAAACATACAGCCAGAGCTACAATGGAATGGTTTAGATCAAAGCATATTCATGTGTTAGAATGACCCAGTCAAAGTCCAGACCTAAATCCAATTGAGAATCTCTGGCAAGACTTGAAAATTGCTGTTCACAGACGCTCTCCATCCAATCTGACTGAGCTTGAGCTATTTTGCAAAGAAGAATGGGCAAAAATTTCTGTCTCTAGATGTGCAAAGCTGGTAGAGACATACCCCAAAAGACTTGCAGCTGTAATTGCAGTGAAAGGTGGTTCTACAAAGTATTGACTCAGGGGGGCTGAATACTTTTTCACGCCACACTTTTCAGTTTTTTATTTGTAAAAAAATGTGAAAACCATGTATCATTTTCCTTCCACTTCACAATTATGCACCACTATGTGTTGGTCTACCACATAAATCCCAATAAAATACATTTACGTTTGTGGTTGTAACGTAACAAAATGTGGAAAAGTTCAAGGGGTATGAATACTTTTGCAAGCCACTGTATATCTCTCGTTTCCCTTTCCCCGAACTCTGTCTGAAGAAGGGTCTCGGCACGAATCACCACCGAGTCCATTTCTCCAGAGATGCTGCCTGACCCGCTGAGTTGCTCCAGCTCTTTGTGTCAATCTTCACTCTAAATTCGAAGTTCTTTGTTTCTAGTTTGGTTACCCATTTGGTCTGGAACAGATGAGTTTGGCCCGAAGGGACCCTTTCTGTGTCCGAATTAGAGAAATGAGCGGCACGGTGGCTCAGCGGTAGAGCTGCTGCCTTACAGCGTCAGAGACCCGGGTTCGATCCTGACTACGGGTGCTTGTCTGTACGGAGTTTGTACGTTCTCCCCGTGACCTGTGTGGGTGTTTTCTCTGAGATCTTCGGTTTCCTCCCACACTCCAAAGACGTATAGGTTTGTAGATTAATTGATATTAAAAAAAGTAAATTGTCCCCAGTGTGTGTAGGATTGTGTTGATGCGCGGAGATGGGTGGTTGGCACGTACTCGGTGGGCCGAAGGGCCTGTTTACATGCTGCATCTCCAAACCTATCTAACCACTATTAGAGAGCACTTGTTCAATCAGGATCAATAATTGGGAGTGGGGCGCCATCTAGTGTTTGGAAAGTTTCCGTCCATGGACACCAGCCAGTTTCAAATGAAGAAGCCATTTGAAGATGGGTCTCGACCCGAAACGTCACCTATTCCTTCGCTCCATAGATGCTGCCTCGCCCGCTGAGTTTCTCCAGCATTTTTGTCTACAAGCCATTTATATTAATCTGTGAAGAAATTCGTGGGTGTAGCATTAAAAAATGTGATTCCCCCTTTCATAGTTATAGAACACTGTACAAGTCTGAAGAAGGGTTTCGGCCCGAAACGTCGCCTATTTCCTTCGCTCCATAGATGCTGCTGTACCCGCTGAGTTTCCCCAGCAATTTTGTGTACCTACTGTACAATTCAAGTTTAGTTTAGTGTGCTGTTGCGTTCTAACTTCGGCTCTTTAAAAGCTCTTATGAGCTTGTAAGTAACTTTCAAGCTGCAATCATTTTTTAAGGACATGTTAACCCATGTGAATTTTCGGTTACATATAACCATTTAGTTCACTATTGACACGGTTCAGTGTTTGCACTGTTCAGTTATGCCAAAGTTGATTTTCAGTCTTCATAGCCATATTTTTTTGGGGGCTATTTGGATAAGCCAAAATGTTATTATAGAGGTGCTTAAATGTATTTTCTAGTACATAATGTAGCGGCAGATTTTTCATTTCTTTTAGGTAATTAGCACCCTAGCCGCTAATTGAATGAGAATGGATAAGGGGAATATCTTCGGTACGCATGCAAGCTGCCGCAGAGACCTTCAGAGCTTCTCCATTAATAAAGCTTCAACACACAGTTGAAAATGCTACTTTTATAACAACTAAACAGGTTCGCTTCTTAATAAACAGACAACACACAAACTGTTTGGTAGGCCAGTTCAAAACTTTACTTATTATCGGCCGATGGAAGGGAGGGAGAACTCCAGTCAAGTGACCAATGTAGACACTTCACCGTCCTCATCCACTTCTCTGAACAACAGAATTACATTGCATTATATAGTGTTTTTTTGTCACCTTAGCACATTCCACAGACATTAGTCATGGTCAGAGGTACAGGAAAAGGCATCACATCAAAGGCATTTTGTCACAATCCCTTAGATCAGTCTAGCTTCTCCTCTCTTGTCACCTCCTCCCTCATAAACATAGGACACTTGGTTTACGACATCTTACATCCAATACATTAAAGAGATGTAGCTAGCTCCTCTGCTTCCTCTCTCGTCACTTGGTCCCTCATAAACATAGGACACTTGGTTTACGACATCTTACTTCAAAGAGATGACTCTAGCTCTTTCTCTCTTCCTCTCTGTCACCTCCCTCGTCACTTGGGAGACAATGTTATAGTATTTATTATCTCACACACCGCAACCTGAGGCAAGCCTAATTTGACACTAAATATGAGCTGTAAGCTAGCCCAGAAACCAATTTTAATATCTTCTTATTTTTGTAACTTTATTCGGCTTCATCACAGTCTTTTGATGAATATTTTCTTTATTGTAGATAGAAAACAGTAAGATAGATCCAAGGTTTTTCCGACTTGTTACGGCAATCTTCTTCAAACTCCAGCTTATTACTTTAGATATTAGAAAGCTCCTCGTGTCTCCGTAACAATGACATGGTCGAAGAATTTACCTTCTCCATCGTCTGTCCAAACTAATCTGAAAACTAAACTTCTGCGCAAGCAGTTAAGCTGCAAACACACTCAAAAACACGTCATAAATCCCACCCACATTTTTTTTTTTTTTTTTTTTTTTTTTTAACGTTTATTTAACCAGGAGAAGTCTCATTGAGATTAAAAATCTTTTTACAAGAGAGTCCTGGCCAAGACAGGCAGCAGCACAGTTCCACAGTTACAGACAATAATTTAAAAAAAACAACAGAGAACATATAAATAGAGTCACAGTCAGAACATCATCAAACAAAGCATGTACAGACAGAAGAGCCCGCTTCAACATCATTAAGAAGGGATTTAAATCTGTTTATAGAAACCAGCTCCTTAAGTTTCAGTTCATTCTGCAGCTGGTTCCATGCGAAGGGTGCAGCATAACTAAATGCCCTTTTCCCCAGTTCAGTACGGACTTTAGGTACAGTTAGTAAGAACAAGTCCTCAGAGCGAAGCTGATAAGTTCCTGTGCTTTTTTGAATTACATACTTCTGCAGGTATGAAGAAAGAACACCGAGGATAGTCTTATAAATAAGGATATGCCAATGATGGAGTCTGCGGGTGGACAGGGCAAACCATCCAACTTGAGCATACAAAGTGCAGTGGTGCGTGAGGGTTTTAAAATTAGTAACAAATCTCAGTGCTCCGTGGTAGACCGTGTCCAAAGACTGTAGGCATTTTGAAGATGCATTCATATATTATAACGGGCAGTCTAAAATTTAAAGGCACATGCCATCCACAATGACATGCAAAACAGGCCAAATGGCCACTACACATAATACTGGAGAAATAGTTCAGCATTAGACAGGAAGATTTTACTTCGGATTCACGTGAGTGACTACGTGAAGAAGGCCCGTCCAGGCGCATGCTCGTCGTATCGTCAGACGCATAGCGTTGGAAGGAACAGAGCCCTCTCCAAGCGGTGAGTGAAAGAAACCTGAAGGTATGTATTTTACTTTCACTTCAGGTCATTTTCTTCCGTAGAGACTCTGTACTGACAGGCAAGTCTAAAAAATACAGAGAAAAAATGGAAATAAGGGAAGCGCACCGCAGCTAAAAACTCAAGGACTGAATGTTTAAGAGTAGCGGGCGCTCCATTAAAGTCGGCTGGAGAAAACAGCGACTATAAAAAACGGTAGAAAAATACCATTTAAAAACGTATAAGGTATAAGGAACGTAAAGAAAATAGTTCTATAGATTAAACGGATGAGTCGGACCCGGAGATAACATATCAAATCGGATATTCCTCATAGAAAATGAATTTAAAAAGGCACACTCCAAGAAGGAGTACAGTTACCGCGGGCCTAACAGGAGAGCCAGCACCATGGAACACCCAGGAGAGGTCCTGGGAAACGTTGGCCTACAAGTGAGCCAGCACCAGTAATGCCTTAAGAAAAACAATATATGTGTTGGCCTAGCAGAGAGCCCGCACCAGAAAGGTCTGAATAAAGACTATACACGCATTGGTCTACAAGAGACCCAGCGTTAGCAGCAACCTAAAAGGGCTGCCAGAGTATGGCTTCTATGAAGAACCTGTGAGAGGAATACCCGATAAAGGGTTTACTAAGCGTAGGCCTATAGAGAGCCAGCGCAGGAAACACCTGAAGAGAAATACCAGGTGAACCCCACTATGAGGAGGAGGAATATCCAGAAGATTCTGATAATGAACATATGAGGACCTAAGCCAATAATAAAGCCCAAATTACCAGGTCTGGTCCAAATTATTCTCAGGTCCCAGATTGAAGGGACAATCATTGGCAGAAGAAATAGTATTAACTATATTATTGTTTCCCATCAGCTGTAAGAATTGACTATGGATGAGACTATGGATGTGAGATAAGACTTTGCCTTCCATCACAGTGAGGAGGAGATTCACTGTGATGGATGTTCGTGTAAATTGTGTTGTGTCTTGGTTCTTCTTCTTGTTTGTATGACTGCAGAAACCAAATTTCGTTTGAATCTCTGGGTTCAAATGACAACAAATAAATTGTATTGTATTGTATTGTTAAAAAATATGAAATCCCGCAGAATTACGCACTGCTAGCAGTCCCACCAGTAAAATAATGTAATATGGGGCTATTTGGTTACCGCAGTACGTGCTCAAGAAATGAGTTTATAGCGGGTGCTGAGATCAATTGGATCAAGTATTAAAAAATATTAAATGGTTTTTGCCAGAGACCTGGGAGACGAACATGTAATAGGTCACAACAGGATGTTTTGGCACTAATGTGTAATGCACACTTTGAAATAAAATGTATTGTAAAACTGTTATAATACCTAATATACATCCTAAGTTTGCAGGGCTTTGTAAACCATCAAATATATAATTGCCGAACTTACTCTTTGGGAGAAACTCTAGCCAAATTGGTGAAATACCTGAAGGATGAAGCAAAAACCGTGGGGATGATTATATCAACGGTGTTTGGCAGATCAGTTCAAAGGCAATATCCATACCGAAGGGGGGGGGCAAGATACAACATTTGACACCCGTAAACCCTGAGGTAGGTGGGCTGGTCCTGGAAGAAATATTATATGTTCACATTTATAAATTGAGGGGAAGGTTACAATTCTTCCTAAAAGGAATAATGGAAAATACATTTATACTGTACAGTATTATGGGATTTAGAATTGAATTCTATCCACATTTCAATCCTACTCTACATGTTCCAAAGCGAACGCATGTTTCTTTAAAAAAGAGAATAGAAACATTCAAACAGGGCTTGAAATATGAAGTAGGAAAGGGGTTATTGAAAAGACAGTTTATCAAATATCACCAAATTGTATCTAGCAATTCTAGAGCAAATAAGGATGTTGGCTGTAGAATCATTTGTCTAACTAGTCTTAAAAAATGTTGTACAGTGTAAGTATTTCAAAATGGAGACATTACCCATGCTATGCAGCTAATTTCAAAAGAATGCCATATCACCAGCATAGATCTGCAAGATGCATATTACTTTGTGGCTGTGCATGGTAAAAAATTGAAGATATTTAAATCTTAAACTGGACAGAGTGGCTTATTTGGTTGATATATTAATTGTGGGTGACACTCAAGCTACAACAGAAGCATCAGTATCAGAAGTAAGCTAAAAACTTTTCTAAGGCTGGCATTTGTAACATCCAGATAAATCTATATTGTCTCCAAAAATAAAACAATTAATTAATTGGGGTTCACGATTAATTCAGAACACATGATAGTGACTTTACCCAAGGATATAAGCTGCAGTCAATTGAGGGTTGTAGCAAACGCATTACAGAGCATCAACCATCAATTAGACAATTAGAAAAATTAATTTCCCAGGGTTGCGTACTCAAGGTTGCGTCCTCAGCCCCTATTGTACTCCCTGTACACACATGACTGTGTGGCTAGGTTCAGCTCCAACTCAATAATTAAGTTTGCTGATGACACTGTGGTGGTGGGCCTGATCTCAGACAACGACGAGAAGACCTACCGGGAGGAGGTGGCTGATCTAGCACTCTGGTGCCACGATAACAGCCTTCTCTTGAACATCAAAAAAACGAAGGAGCTGATCATGGACTTTAGGAGGGCACATCATCCGAGGACGTACACTCCATTGAGGATAAATGGGGATCCTGTGGATAGGGTGAACTGTTTTTAATATCTGGGAGTCCACATCTCCGAGGATGTGACATGGGCATCACACGCCTCAGCACTCGTGAGTAAAGCAAGGCAGCGCCTTTACCACATCAGGCAATTGAGGAAATTCAGAGTGTCTCCGAGGATCCTCCAGTGCTTCTACGCAGCGGCGGTGGAAAGCATCTTGTCCGGGAACATTACCATCTGGTTTGGGAATTGCTCTGCCAAGAACAAGAAGGTTCTGCAGAGAGTAGTGCGTTCGGCCGAATGCACTATGGGAACTTCACTCGCCCCCCTGCAGGAACTATACAACAGGAGGTGCAACTCCAGAGCAAATAAAATCATGGGAGACCCCTTCCACCCCTGCAACGGACTGTTCCAGCTGCTACGATCAGGCAAACGCCTCCGTTGCCATGCGGTGAGAACGG
The DNA here is from genome assembly GCF_010909765.2 of Amblyraja radiata. Lineage (NCBI taxonomy): Eukaryota > Metazoa > Chordata > Chondrichthyes > Rajiformes > Rajidae > Amblyraja > Amblyraja radiata. The sequence goes on along the minus strand of NC_045970.1, from coordinate 48,895,289 downwards.
AGAGGTTGAGAAGGAGTTTCTTCCCAGAGGCCATTCGGACTGTAAACGCCTATCTCACCAGGGACTAACTCTACTGAACGTTTTTCCTTCCATTATTTATTATGTAAAAGAATATGTGTGTTATGATTGTGTTTATAGTTTGTTTGGTTGTTTGGTTGTTTGTCTTTTGCACAAAAGTCCGCGAGCATTGCCACTTTCATTTCACTGCACATCTCGTATGTGTATGTGACAAATAAACTTGACTTGACTTGACTTGACTAATTGCTTCATTTCCAGCTGTATAGTTTGGTCCACTGCATTGTGAGGTTATCCATTTTGGTGGCAAAAACAGGAAAGCAGACTATTATCTAAATGGTGGCCGACTAGGAAAAGGGGAGATGCAGCGAGACCTGGGTGTCATGGTACACCAGTCATTGAAAGTGGACATGCAGGTGCAGCAGGCAGTGAAGAAAGCGAATGGTATGTTAGCTTTCATAGCAAAAGGATTTGAGTATAGGAGCAGGGAGGTTCTACTGCAGTTGTACAGGGTCTTGGTGAGACCACACTTGGAGTATTGCGTACAGTTTTGGTCTCCAAATCTGAGGAAGGACATTATTGCCATAGAGGGAGTGCAGAGAAGGTTCACCAGACTGATTCCTGGGATGTCAGGACTGTCTTATGAAGAAAGACTGGATAGACTTGGTTTATACTCTCTAGAATTTAGGAGATTGAGAGGGGATCTTATAGAAACTTACAAAATTCTTAAGGGGTTGGACAGGCTAGATGCAGGAAGATTGCTCCCGATGTTGGGGAAGTCGAGGACAAGGGGTCACAGCTTAAGGATAAGGGGGAAATCCTTTAAAACTGAGATGAGAAGAACTTTTTTCACACAGAGAGTGGTGAATCTCTGGAACTCCCTGCCACAGAGGGTAGTCGAGGCCAGTTCATTGGCTATATTTAAGAGGGAGTTAGATGTGGCCCTTGTGGCTAAGGGGATCAGAGGGTATGGAGAGAAGGCAGGTACGGGATACTGAGTTGGATGATCAGCCATGATCATATTGAATGGCGGTGCAGGCTCGAAGGGCCGAATGGCCTACTCCTGCACCTAATTTCTATGTTTCTATGTTTCTATTATCAACAACTGCAGCAAGCAAGCAAGCAAAGGAAAATTCTGGTTTAATGACCACCTATACAATTCTACAGACTGATGCAAGTGCGCTAGGTTCAGGCACTACTGATACCATTACCAGTTGTGGAAGTAGATGGATGTGAAGAAGTACCTTTGCTAGCAGCACATGGAATTAACTACCTTGAATTGTTAAGTACATTTCAAATACGGGGCTTAAAGCTTTGCTCTAATGTGCAAAATCTGCATGTGCAGGTTCAGATTGACAATACTATTGCGGTAGCATATGTAAATCACATGGTTGGAATCAAGTCAGAGTCTTGTGACAGATTGGCAAACGTTATCTGGCACTCGGTGGGCGGCGCGACTTTCGTCAGCAGCGGCCTCTGCAGTCCGTCTGTCTTTTAATTATTTTTGTCTCGTTTTTATGTAGTTTTTATTCTTTTTTTTGTCGGGGTATGTGTGTGTGTGGGGGGGGGTTGGGGGTGGGGGGGGGAACTTTAAAATCTTTCCCCTGCACGGGAGACCCGACCTTTTCTTTGTTGGGTCTCCGTTGTCGTTGGGGCTGAGCAACGTGGAGCGGCCTCCAACAGGAACGACCTAGGGCTCCAGTCGCGGAGCTGCGGTCCTACTCACCTTCGTGGAGCTGGCCGAGTCCGAGCGGGTGGAGCTGTGGTGGCGCGCTGCTGCGACCCGACCCCCGGAGATTCGGAGGCTGCAGCTGCGGGTCTGGCGGACGGCAACACCGGGAGCCCGCGGGTCCCTGGTGGGAGACCGCTTTTCGGGGCTTCCGCAGCGGCGACTTCTCCCGCCCGAGTTGCGGGAGAAGTCTGAGCACCTGGAGCGGTGCCTTACATCACCGCCCCGCGCGGCTTGGAATGGCCGCGGGACTTTGGGAGCGCACGCCGGGGCCACCAACACCAAGACCCGGTGTGCTACCTTGCATCTCCCGGCGTGGCTTTAATGGCCGCGGGACAATCGCCATCGCCAGCCGGGGGGCTTTGACTTTGACTCTGACATCGGGGGGGAGTGCAGGGGAGAGATAATTTGTTTTGCCTTCCATCACAGCGATGTGATGGATGTATGTGTAAACTGTGTTGTGTCTCGGGTCTTTTTCATTTTGTAATGTATGGCTGCAGAAACAACATTTCGTTTGGACCTCACGGGGTCCAAATGACAAATAAATTGTATTGTATGTGTTGTATTGTATTGTATTGTATTGTATTCAAAACAGTTGACTTTCAACAATCAACAGTCACTATATACAGTGGAATTGTACACTATCTTGATGGCAGTTCGGTGGATGGAACAGATGCAACCATGTAAAGTATTAATATGTAGCAACTCATTATCTGCAATCCAGAGTATTGGGTCTGGTGCATCCCATAGGCGGCCTGACTTAGTGTATGAAATCCTGCTACTATTAAGCCAAGTGACAAGGAGGGGCAGTGACGTGACTTTGTTGTGGGTCCCAGCACACATTGGTGTTATAGGGAATGAAAAGGTGGATAAATTAGCAAAGGAGGCTGTAAAAAAAAGAAACATAGAGGTAAACTTACAACTATCCAAATCTGAAGGAAAACACATTGTGTGGAAGAAAATAAATCAGGAATGGCAACAATACTGGGAACAGGAGACAAAGGGGAGACACCTCTATTCGCTACAAAACAGAGTGGGCATTACAGCAAGAAGAGGGGGGGGGACAGGAGGGAACAGGTAGTTTAAAACAAGATTGAGGATAGGACACACTCACCTGAACAGCACATTAAAAATATTGGGAAAACACCCTACTGGGCTGTGTGAGGAATGCCATCAGCCGGAAACAGTTCAGCATGCCCTAATTGCATGTAGGAGATATGAGACAGAAAGAGGATTTATGATCATTGAAATGAGGAAAATTGGATTGACAGAAATATCAGTAAAGAACATTCTAGAGTGTGGAGGGAAAGGAAAAGGAATAAAGTTGTTGTTTGATTTCTTGAGGGCCTCTGGGCTTATAAAAAAGATATAATGTAAAGACATGAGTACTGTGGAATGAAGCCAGTAGGTGGCAGCAATGCAACATTGCCGAAAGCCGGCTGCCGTAAAACTCCAAAGAAGAAGAAGCAGTAGAAACATAGAAACATAGAAATTAGGTGCAGGAGTAGGCCATTCGGCCCTTCGAGCCTGCACCGCCATTCAATATGATCATGGCTGATCATCCAACTCAGTATCCCGTACCTGCCTTCTCTCCATACCCTCTGATCCCCTTAGCCACAAGGGCCACATCTAACTCCCTCTTAAATATAGCCAATGAACTGGCCTCGACTACCCTCTGTGGCAGAGAGTTCCAGAGATTCACCACTCTCTGTGTGAAAAAAGTTCTTCTCATCTCGGTTTTAAAGGATTTCCCCCTTATCCTTAAGCTGTGACCCCTTGTCCTGGACTTCCCCAACATCGGGAGCAATCTTCCTGCATCTAGCCTGTCCAACCCCTTAAGAATTTTGTAAGTTTCTATAAGATCCCCTCTCATTCTCCTAAACACAGATGGATGTTAAATCATGACATTTTTATAAAATTGTTGCAAAATATGGAATGCCAGAAATTGACTTGTTTGCATCTAGACTGAACCACCTATTGTGCATTCTCTCTAAATTGCGTTGGAATGTTTTATATGCATTTCCTCCACCTTATTAGTAGTATTAGTAGGTGTCTACAAAAGATCAAGCCGGATGCTGCTTCAGGATTGTTGGTGGTCCCAGATGGGCCTACCAACCATGGTACCCACTAGTGCTAGAAAATGGTCACAGAACCTCGTATGGGTATTCTAAGACAAGAAAACCTACTTGTGCACCGTGTATCGGGTGATTTCATCCTTTACATGATTTTATTGATTTGTAGATTCCAAATGACCATATACCATAGGTAAGGGGGCGCTGTCCTGTGCACGTCTGCCCAGCCAGCAGCTGTCTGTCTTTTCATCGTTTTATTTTTATTTTTAGTTAGTTAAAGTGTTTTGTTTGGAGGTCTAGACTTCTTTATGTGGGGGGTGGGGGGGGGGGAAGGGGGAAACTACCTTTCAGGGTCCCTACCTGGTCGGAGAGGCAGCTTTTCTCCGGGCTGCAGCTTCGACCCGTCCTCGCGGCCTACCAGCGGGCCTGGAGCGGTGTTTCCTGTCGGGGACCGCCCAGAACCTCGGCTTTTGCGGCGGCACCGCGCTGGAGCGCTATCGTGGAGCGGAGCGGGCGATGCCTTGCCCGGGTCGCCGCGCTGGAGCTCCGGTGAGCTGGGACCGCCGGGAATAACATCGCGGAGCTGCGGGACTGTCGAGCGACCAGCTGCGGGCGGCAGCGCCGAACTTTACACCGGGAGCCTGGGATCTCGCGACGAGATCGCCAGTAGTGGAGCTCCAACCGGCGCGGCCTTGTCGGCTTCGGAAGCCGCGGCCTCCAGTAAGGAGGCGGCCGTTCCAGGGTTCCCAGGCCGCTGTGAGGACTCTGCCGATGCCGGAACAACATCACCCGGCGAGAACGGCCAGGAACATCGGGCCTCCGTAGAGGCAACTGTGGAGGCCTCAATAGGCCCGACTATGGGTGAACTGGGGTTGGCGACTGGACTTTGTGCCTTCCCTCATGGTGGGAGCCATTGTGGGGGGATGTTCTTTGTGTTTAAGACTCTCATTGGTGTTATGTCTGTATTCTCTTTTTTTGCGTGCTGCAAAATGACAAAAAGCATTTCACCTCATTACATCTGGGTGTATGTGAATGTGACTAATAAAATACCTTTCATACCTTACCTTTCATACCTCTGAATAGAACTATCAGATCGCACTATGGATGTAATTGCAGGAGCCTGGAGGGATAATAACCAGAAGCAGTACATTTCTTAGATTAAGAAATGGGAAGTGTTTTACTCAAGGCAGGATATTTCATACCACACTGTAGACATATTAGATGTTTAGAATTTCTGTTTACACTGCATTTTATGTCAATTTAAGTTATAGTGCGATCAATACTGCAAGGAGTGCCCTATCTACATATTTTAAGGGCATCAGAACAACAGGTTCTAGGATCACACCAAAGGGGGTTTGTAAGTACATGAAAGGTATTTCAACACCAAACCGCCTAGACCAAGATATACAGAAATCTGGGATGTAAGGTATGTGCTAATGATACTTCAGGAACGGAGTCCCGTTTCAAATTTGTCTTCAGACAAAACTACCATAAGGTAGTCATGCTAATGGCATTGTTTCAGCACAAAGAGTACAGACATCACATAAAGTACGTATAGGTAGAATGGTTATCACAGCGAATGCAATCACATTCTATGTCTATGATTTACTCAAACAGAGCAGACCAGGAGGCACGGGGTGTAAATTGGTTCTTACAGCATAGCCTACGGATCCAAGACTATGTGTAGTCGCACATTTAAAAATGTTACATTTGAAACCACCAAGGACTTAAGAGGTGCAGAATCAACATTATTTATCAGCCATAAAAAACAATCGAGGTGGCTGAAGAAGGAGCTGGTTGATGCAGGAATTAATACTGACAAATTTAAATCTCATTTCCACCAGGGAGGCAGCAACATCGGCGGCCTAGGATTTGGACGTTCCAATAGACCATATCCTCGCGGCCGCAGAAATGGGGAAGTGAACGGATGTTTCACAAGTATTACCATAAACAGATTGCAGACCCTGGTGTATTTAGTGGTACTGTTTTGGATTCAGTATTAAATATTCCCTGGTGATAAAAAAGGGGCCCAAAATGTTTGGTTATGATAAAGATAAACCAGTAACTAATTACATTAATGTTATGGTTGTATATCACTCATTTAGAGTCAATCAATGCAGTGAGACGCCATGGATTGAATCTACGGCATGAAATCACAGAATCTTTAAAATCTTCACGTAGTCACTCGCGTGACTCCGAAGTAAAATAGTAAGATTAAACGAGAACTTACCAGTTTGAAGTTTGATCTTTATTTTATGAGGAGTTACGTTGAAGGACCACGTGCCCTCCGCTCCCACCCTCATAAAGATCAACTGTAAGTTTAACTTTGTTTCACGTAGCTTACTATTATGCTTCGGTAATTATCATCTGTGATTTCGCGCCGCTGCTTTAAAGATTGACGAGCATGCGCCTGGACGGGTCTTCTTCACGTGGTCCCTCAACGTAACTCCTCATAAAATAAAGATCAAACTTCAAACTGGTAAGTTCTCATTTAATCTTAGTATTAGATTTGTAAAATGTATGTTTGGAAGAGCTTGCTGCATTTTTCTATAGCAGCTTTCTTGGGTGGGGAGGGGGGGTTATGTCACTGCCAGTAACATTTTAGCAATTTATATAAAGACATCATTACACACTAGACCCATTGCTTTGTTTTCAGCCTGGCATTTGGTTCATTGTATTTACATTACAACTTAATGTTTTTCTTTATTATGCATAGATCAACACATAAAGCTAGTGAGCTGGAATGTCAAAGGTTTAAACCATCCTGTTAAAAGAAGAAAGGTTTTTTCGCATCTTAAACAACGCAAAACAGAAATAGCCTTCGTGCAAGAAACTCATATCCGTTGCTCAGACAACAGACGTCTCTTGTCAGGTTGGGTGGGGCAGGTGGATCATTGTTCCTTTCAGGTTAAAGCCAGAGGAGTTTCAATCCTTAACAGCCAGAATATTTCCTTTGAGCCATATCATGTGATCTCTGACAAGTTTGGTCGGTATGTAGTTGTGACTGGAAAATTATACAATACACTGGTAGTATTTGTCAATGTGTATGTCCCTAATGTAGACGATGTAGGTTTTTTCGAGCGGTTATTTTCATTGCTTCCAGACCTGGACACATACTCTCTTATAATCGGTGGTGATTTCAATTGTTGGTTAGATCCTCTTTTAGACCGATCCTCTACTAACCCCAGTACAGTAAGTAAATCAGTTTGCTTCATCCAAGCCTTTCTCTCCCATTACGGTGTCTGCGATGTGTGGCGCTCTTTACATCCACAGGATAAGGAATACTCATTTTTCTCACATATGCATCATACGTATTCTAGAATTGACTATTTCTTTCTTGATAACCAAACTTGTACCCCTGGTTCATTCCTGTGCCTATGAGAGTATTGTCATTTCTGACCATGCCCCTATTGCTCTGGCCTTGTCCCTCCAGATCTTCCTCAAAAGAGTAGGCAGTGGCGATTCAATAAAGAGCATTTAGATCTTACTCATCAAATTGGAGAAATTGACAAGCAATATGCGCAAACTCAAAAATCCAACTCTTTATCAAAGACGATTGAAACTCAAAACCAAATTTGACCTACTCACTTCTCACTCAATTGAATACATACTTTAAAAAAATAAAGCCATGTTTTATACATATGGAGATAAAACTGACAAATTACTTGAAAATCAACTTAAAAGTGCTAAAGCGAGACAGAATATTTCTAAAATTCGCACGCCTAATGGCCAGTCCACTTCGGATCACTTGCAAAATTAACGAAGCTTTCGGAGACCTTTATTCTCAGCTTTATACTTCAGAATCTCATCTGGATCATAAGGTAATGCATGACTTTCTGAGCAGTCTAAATATTCCCAAACTCTCATTAGATTTTAGGGAAAGATTGGATGAACCCATATCACAGGCAGAAATAGCTTCAGCCATTTCCTCAACGCAATCAGGCCCCTGACGGCTTCCCGGCAGAGTTTTTAAAAAAGTTCTCTCTACTCCTTTCCCCACAGTTGTGTTCCATTCTATCGTACAATCCTACAGACAAGGTTCTCGTCCTCCATCCTTTGCCGAAGCCCCTATTACTCTTATCGCCAAAAAAGGTAAAGATCCAACCGAATGCGCCTCTTATAGACCCTTCTAAACACAGATGCTAAAATTTTAGCCAAGGTTTTAGCTCGTAGACTAGAGAATGCCCTCCCTGCTGTTATATCTGAGGACCAAACCGGCTTTGTTAAGAGCAGACATTCCTTCTTTAACATCCGTCGATTATTAGATATTGTCTATTCTGCTTCTCAGGATGTACCTGAGTGTGTCGCATCTATTGATGCAGAAAAAGCATTTGAGTGGGTCTCTCTATGGGCTGTTCTAGACAAATTTGGTTTTGGAACGAACTTTATTTCATGGATCAAGTTACTGTACTCTCATCCCACAGCCTCAGTTCGGACTAATTCCCAGCTGTCAAAGTTGGCGATCGCTTCGCCAAACACCTTCACTCGGTTCGGATTAACCAACCTGATCTCCTGGTGGCTCAGCACTTCAACTCCCCCTCCCATTCCGAATCCGACCTTTCTGTCCTGGGTCTCCTCCATGGCCAGAGTGAGGCCTACTCCTGCACCTATTTTCTATGTTTCTATGTATGAAACATAGAATATAGAAAATAGGTGCAGGAGTAGGCCATTCGGCCCTTCAAGCCTGCACCGTCATTCGATATGATCATGGCTGATCATCCAACTCAGTATCCTGTACCTGCCTTCTCTCCATACCCCCTGATTCCTTTAGCCACAAGGGCCACATCTAACTCCCTCTTAAATATAGCCAATGAAGTGGCCTCAACTACCTTCTGTGGCAGAGAATTCCAGAGATTCACCACTCTCTGTGTGAAAAATGTTTTTCTCATCTCGGTCCTAAAAGATTTCCCCCTTATCCTTAAACTGTGACCACTTGTTCTGGACTCCCCCAACATCGGGAACAATCTTCCTGCATCAAGCCTGTCCAACCCCTTAAGAATTTTGTACGTTTCTATAAGATCCTCCCTCAATCTTCTAAATTCTAGCGAGTACAAGCCGAGTCTATCCAGTCTTTCTTCATATGAAAGTCCTGACATCCCAGGAATCAGTCTGGTGAACCTTCTCTGTACTCCCTATATGGCAAGAATGTCTTTCCTCAGATTAGGTGTATGAGGTGGTTGAGCGGGGGAGGGGTGGTTGAGCGGGGGAGGGGTGGTTGAGAGGGGGAGGAGGTGGGGTGGGGGAGACAAGAGAGGGGACATGGGTGGGTGGGGGGGGGGGTGGTGGTGAGATGGTCGGGGCGGCAGAAGGGCGTTAGCAGCCGGGGGGGGGACAAGGATGATAGACACAAAAATGCTGTAGTAACTCAGCGGGCCAGGCAGCATCACTGGAGAGAAGGAATGGGTGACGTTCCTAGTCGAGACCCTTCTTCAGAGTCTTCTCCTTCTCTCCAGAGATGCTGTGTGTCCCGCTGAGTTACTCCGGCATTTTGTGCCCATCTGCGGTGTGAACCCTCACCTGCAGTTCACGGAGGGAGAGTGGGCAACTCACGTGCAGCGACAGGACAACTGCAGCGCCAAGTCGACTAATACTTTACCAGCGGCGACAGGGTGATGGTTGAATTCCTTTGGGGGATGCACATTGTAAAATGGGCAGTGATAATATGGGCGGTTCCTGCAACACGCCGTCTACCTAAACCCTCCACCGGCCCGCACTGAAAATCTCAACCAGGATTCCATTCTTTCATGGAGTATTGCGTACAGTATTGGTCTCCTAATCTGAGGAAAGACATTCTTGCCATAGAGGGAGTAGAGAAGGTTCACCAGACTGATTCCTGGGATGGCAGGACTTTCATATGAAGAAAGACTGGATAGACTCGGCTTGTACATGCTAGAATTTAGAAGTGAGGAGGGATCTTATTAGAAACTTACAAATTTCTTAAGGAGTTGGACAGGCTAGATGCAGGAAGATTATTCCCGCTGTTGGGGAAGTCCAGAACTAGGGGTCACAGTTTAAGGATAAGAGGGAAGTCTTTTAGGACCGAGATGAGAAAATCATTTTTTACACAGTGGTGAATCGGTGGAATTCTCTGCCACAGAAGGTAGTTGAGGCCAGTTCATGGGCTATATTTAAGAGGGAGTTAGATGTGGCCCTTGTTGCTAAAGGGATCAGGGGGTATGGAGAGAAGGCAGGTACAGGATACTGAGTTGGATGAACAGCCATGATCATATCGAATGGCGGTGCAGGCTCGAAGGGCCGAATGGCCTACTCCTGCACCTATTTTCTATGTTTCATCCGAAACACTCACTCACTGCTCCTCTCCCGCCCTTCACAATTACCATTGTGTATTGGTAATTTTCTCTTTGCTCTACCTGTTAGAAACATGCAAAATAGGTGCAGGAGTAGGCCATTCGGCATGGTGGGATAGTAGGCAACTCATCTGCAGTGACAGGGAAAATGCCCAAATTAGCTTCCTGCTACACAAGGCGACTCACTCTATGCAAATCACAGTGGATCTCCCTCTCTCTCTGGGGGTGGGGGGGGGGGAGAGGTGTTTGAGGTGTTTGAGGGGGAGGGTGTGGGGAGAGGTGGGGTGGGGGTCAAGAGGAGGAGTGCGTGAGGTGGGCAGGGCGGCAGTTTGTCACTATCTCTGTACACATGCAGCAATGAACCAACACCTGATTACACCAGGCAGAGGCTGACATGATGGCAGCAGGTGTTAAATTAAATCTGATTTAATATGTACAAAGTGCATGTTACAATTTCATCATTATTTGTTCAAAAACGTGCAGAACAAACATCCATTGCATCAACAGTCAGACTTTGCATAAATAACAGTTTCCCAAAGAGCAACAGATGCAACAATAGTCAATGGGGATCGGATAGATGTTGTATACATAGACTTTGGCAAAGTTTACGACAAGATCCTTATAAAACATAGAAACGTGTCAAGTGTGTGGTGTATTTATCTAGTCCCTTGTTTTTCCATTATCTTGTTGTGTTGTTCTTTTGGTCTCACTGGTAATTGTCCAATTCTCCATATCTCAGGTGACCAGCACTCTAGACTCTTCAGGTGTTCTGTTCAGTTTTATGAAGACTTTGCAGTTTGCCGTCCATGTAGATTGAATCTTCCTCTGCTTTCTCAGCAAGCGTGCCTTTCTGGCAATGTCCACATTCTTTTTGTCAGATGTTCCTTCAACTAGACATCTGATCCCTTCAGTTTTTTTTCTTGCCGTCACAGTGCGGTTTTATGCTTTCTGTCCGCAAGACTTAAATTACTACGATGGCCGGTTTGTCACTCTTGTTTTCCTGAGGGGGAGGGTGACATGCCTCGATGTTGTTATTGCCCTCTTCAATTCCGTTAGCCTGGAGGAAGGCAATCTGTTGTTGCTCCACAGAGTTGGAGTCCAACTCACTATGACTATGAACTGAGGACTTGACGTTGCGGAAACTCGCGACAAATTGCATGGTTTTCTGCTTCAATACTCGCCAGCGATGCAGCGAGAAAGCGAGAATCAGCACTACAACAGGAATGAGCACAACAGCAGCGATCATCCAACCAGTCCACGACCCTGGACAAGAAAAAGTCAGACTAGTCATTAGTGATAGGAGCAGAATTAGGCCACTCGGCCCATCAAGTCTACTCCGCCATTCAATCATGGCTGATCCATCTCTCCCTCCTAACCCCATTCTCCTGCCCTCTCCCCATAACCCCCAACACCCGTATCAAGAATCTCTCAATCTCCACTTTAAAGAACCCAATGACTTTGCCTCCACCGCCGTCTGTGACAATGAACTCTGCAGATTGACCTCCCTCTGACTAAATACATTCCTCATCTCAGTAGTGAACCCTGAGTTCGGAGCTAGAGATGCAGCGTGAAGCCAAGCCATTTGGCCATCGAGTCCATGACGACCAGTGACCACCCTGTACATGAGCTCTAGCCTACACACCGGGGACGATTTACAGAAGCCAATGTCATAGGTAGACAAAAATACTGGAGGAACTCAGCGGGTGAGGCAGCAGCTATGGAGCGAAGGAAACAGACAACGTTTCGGGATGAGACCCTTCTTCAGACTGATGTGAGTGGGGGGGGGGGGGGGCGGGAAGAATGGGGTTAGGAGTGGAATGGTAGGAGTGGTAGCGGTGTGGAATGAGCTTCCAGTGGAAGTGGTGGCGGCAGGTTCGTTGGTATCATTTAAGAATAAATTGGATAGGCATATGGATGAGAAGGGAATGGAGGGTTATGGTATGAGTGCAGGCAGGTGGGACTAAGGGAAAAAAATTGTTCGGCGCGGACTTGTAGGGCCGAGATGGCCTGTTTCCGTGCTGTAATTGTTATATGGTTATATGGTTAAGAAGAAAGGAAGAAGCAGAGACAGTGGGCTGAGACAGAGCTGAGAAGGGGAGGAGAAAGCAGGGACTACCTGAAATGAGAGAAGTCAACGTTCATTCCGCTGGGGTGTAAACTGCCCAAGCGAAATATGAGGTGCTGCTCCTCCAATTTATGGTGGTCCTCACTCTGGCCATGGAGGAGGCCCAGAAAGGTCGGATTCGGAATGGGAGGGGGAGTTGAAGTGCTGAGCCACCAGGAGATCAGGTAGGATAATGCGAACCGAGTGGAGGTGTTTGGCGAAGCGATCGCCAAGCCTACGCTTGGTCTCACCGATGTAGAGCAGCTGACACCTAGAGCAGCGGATGCAATAGATGAGGTTGGAGGAGGTGCAGGTGAACCTCTGCCGCACCTGGAAAGTCTGCTTTGGTCCTTGAATGGAGTCAAGGGGGGAGGTAAAGCGACAAGTGTAACATTTCCTGCGGTTGTGAGGGAAAGTGCCAGGAGAGGGGATGGTTTGGGCGGGAAGGGACAAATTGACCAAGGATTTACGAAGGGAGCGGTCTCTGCGGAAAGCCAAAAGGGGAGGAGATGGGAAAATGTGGCCAGTGGTGGAATCCCGTTGGAGGTGGCAAAAATGTTGGAGGATTATTTGTTGTACGTGACGGCTGGTAGGGTGGAAGATGAGGACAAGGGGGACTCTGCCCTTGTTACGAGTGGGGGGATGGTGAGTGAGAGTAGAGTCACGGGGTATGGAAGAGATCCTGGTGAGAGCCTCATCTATAGTAGAAGAGGGGAACCCCCGTTTCCTGAAGAATGAGGACATCTCCGATGCCCTGGTGTGGAACATCTCATCCTGCGGCAGATGCGGCATAGACGGAGGAATTGGGAATAGGGGATGGAGTCCTTACAGGAAGCAGGATGGGAAGAAGTGTAGTCCAGATAGCCATGGGAGTCAGTGGGTTTATGGTGGATGTCGGTCAGTAGTCTATCACCTGCGATGGAGATAGTGAGGTCTAGAAATGGTAGGGAAATGTCGGAAATGGTCCAGGTGTATTTGAGTGCCAATGTCATGGTCAGACTCCTCCTGAAACTGGAGCCAGGCTCAGTCCCACTCCTTCATCTGACCCACTCACCTCCGAGCGGGGTGTGGCAGAGCAGCTTTGCAGTGACTGCGTGGCTGCTGCAGCAATCTTCTGCGATGCAGGTGTTGTTGTGCTGACCCGTGTTCAGCAGGCGCATAATGGCTCTGGGGAAGGTGGCGTTCCCCACGCCGGGATCCTGCGATCGCCGCTCCCACTGGTAGGTGACGGAGCAGCCGCTGACGGTGAAGCAGTTCAGCGTGAGATGCGACGAGTTGCAGCTGACCCCCACGGTCGGTGTGGACATCGGCTCTGCAAGGCAGCACATTGCAGTCAATATCAGTGTGGGGAGAAGTGCAAAGCCACCTCATGGGTTGGCTGGAGGATCCAAGTTGGCTAATTGAGCAACTAATAAAAAGGCATGGTGTAGCAGAGTGCCCTACGGGGAGCGACCCTGGGTTTAGTTTAGTTTACTGCCACAGTGAAACGATTTTGTTGCATGCTATCCAGTCAGCGGAAAGACTAGACAATAGGTGCGGGAGTAGGCCATTCGGCCCTTCGGGCCAGCACCGCCATTCAATGTGATCATGGCTGATCATCCCCAATCAGTAACCCATTCCTGCCTTCTCCCCATATCCCCTGATTCCACATTCTTTAAGAGCCTATCTAGCTATCTTTTGAAAGCATCCAGAGAACCCGCCTCCACCGCCCTCTGAGGCAGAGAATTCCACAGACTCGCCACTCTCTGTGAGAAAAAGTGTTTCCTCATCTCCGTTCTAAATGGCTTACTCCTTATTCTTAAACTGTGGCCCCTGGTTCTGGACCCTCAACATCGGGAACATGTTTCCTGCCTCTAGCATGTCCAAGCCCTTAACAATCTTATATGTTTCAATGAGATCCCGTCTCATCCTTCTAAACTCCAGAGTGTACAAGCCCAGCTGCTCCATTAACTCAACATGTGACAGTCACGCCATCCCGTGACTTAACCTTTTAAATCTATGCTGCACTCCCTCAGTAGCAAGAATGTCCTTTCTCAAATTAGGGGACCAAAACTGCACACAATACTTCAGCTGTGGTCTCACTAGGGCTCTGTACAACTGCAAAAGGACCTCTTTGCTCCGATATTCGATTCCTCATGTTATAAAAGCCAACATGCCATTCGTTTCTTCACTGCCTGCTGTACCTGCATGCTTACTTTCATAGACTGATGTACAAGGACCCCCCAGATCCCGTTGTACTTCCCCTTTTCCCAACTTGACGCCATTTAGATAGTAATCTGCCATCCTGTTTTTGCTACCAAAGTGGATAATGTCACATTGATCCGCATTAAACTTCATCTGCCATGCATCTGCCCAGTCCCCCAACCTGTGCAAGTCACCCTGCATTCTCATAGCATCCTCCTCACAGTTCACACTGCCACCCAGGTTTGTGTCATCTGCAAATTTGCTAATGTTACTTTGAATCCCTTCATCTAAATCATTGATGTATATTGTAAATAGCTGCGGTCCCAGCACCGAGCCTTGCGGTACCCCACTAGTCACTGCCTGCCATTCTGAAAGGGACCCGTTAAACCCTACTCTTTGTTTCCTGTCTGCCAACCACTTCACAACCATTTAGCCCACTAATCTCCTATGTGGGACCTTATCAAAAGATTTCTGAAACACTACATCCAGGAGCCGGGTAGAGGGGGTCAGGAGATAAAGATACAGTCTGCTGCAGTCTTCATTGATCAGCCCTTAAGGACCAGCTATCCTATTCACTTTAGAATAGTCATGGATAAAGTCAGGGTGGGCCCACTAGTGTAAATTCTGAATTAAGGACATGTGGATATATGGAAGGGTTGAGAGGGATATGGGCCATTGTCCATGTTCACTGGGTCAGCATGGACAATGTGGGCCGAAGGGCCAGTCTGGGTTCTGTACCACTCTCCACGACGCTACTCACCAACTACACGCAGCTCAAAGAGGTCACGGTCGAACAGCTTCCTGCCATAGTAGCTTATCTCGTACGTCCCCTGGTCACCCGGCCCCACGTCCCGCAGCTCGATGAAAGCGTCCCGTCGGAAGATGATCCTGTCCTTGTAGGACGAGATGACAATGTGCGGATACTCTGGGCTGCTAGACTTCCAGCCCAGGATTCCAATATTGGGATTGAGCCGACTCATCACCAACTTCTCCTGGCTGTCATGTCGGAGGGGAAACCTCACCGCCTTACACCGGGTGGTGATGGAGCCCCTGGTGGCTGTCGTTCCTGCTCTGCACAACGCCACAGTGTAGAGGCCTGCAACACAACATGGTCACTGTACCTGCCTGCTTCACCACCGCATGAAAACATTGCCCCTCACATACCTATTGAACCTGGCCCCTCTCACCTTAAACCCACGCCCACTTGTTTAAGTGTTGGAAGGAACTGCAGATGCTGACATTATTCCCTTATCATGTGTCTGTACACTGTAAATGGCTTGAGTGTAATCATGTATTGTCTTTCCACTGACTGGTTAGCACACAACAAAATCTTTTCACTGTACCTCGGCACATGTGACAATAAACTAAACTCAACTGAACTGGTTTAAACCAAAGATACACACAACATTTGGAGTAACTCAGCAGGTCAGGCAGCATCTCTTGAGAAAAGGAATGGGCGACGTTTCGGGTTGAGACACGTTTTCGACCTATTCCTTCTCCCCAGAGATGCTGTCTGTTTCACCGAGTTACTCCAGCTTTTTGTATCTATCTTCAGTTTAAACCAGCATCTGCAGTTCCTTCTTCCACCTATCACTTCACCGGCACCAACCCCCCCCCCCCCCCCCCATCCCTGTGTGTTCCGGCTTTCTCTCCCTTCCCCTCTCTCCCCCATCAGTCTGAAGGGTCGCCTGTCCATTCCCTCCACAGATGCTGCCCGACCCGCTGAGTTCCTCCAGCACTTGGTGTTTTGTGTTGACAAATGTCCACACCCGACCCCGCGGACAGCAGGACCCGCGGGCCGAGTGGCCTCTCTCTGTCTCTGTACCTGCCAGCAGCCGCAGCAGACCCACGGCCTTGCAGTCAGAGGGTCGCATCCTCGCGGTGTCCCGGTCCCGGCCGCTCAACGGGCGCCGACTCCAGGCTGTGGGGATCACCCTAGATTCAAGCCACAAACTGGGATGGAGGAGAAAGAGGGAGATGTCGGACTGAGTGAAAGGCAGCGGTTAGAAACAGTGGGAAAATAGGTGCAGGAGGAGGCCGTTCGGCCCTTCTAGCCAGCACCGCCATTCACTATGATCATGGCTGATCATCCATAATCGGTACTAAGTTCCTGCCTTCTCCCCACATCCCCCGACTCCTTTAGCCCCAAGATTTTTATCGCCGTTTAGAGGGGGGTGAGTTTAAAACGCGATTTTCCCTAGGCTGTTCAAATCGAGGATGTTCAGCCTAGTTAATTATTAACGAAAAATCGCTGGAAGATTCCGTCGCTTTAGCTATTATTACTTTTAAGGGCTTTATCTAATTGTTATAGTAGTTTAAAAATTAACCTCTAAACCCGCGACCGCCGGCAATCGGCCGGATCTCATACAGGGGACAATAGAAGGTAGGCTGTTTATTTTTACATCAAAAAGGGCTTCTTAAGATCCCTATATACAAAGTTGCGAGTAGCTAATTTGGGCCCCATTATATCCCGCAGTATTTTTCTGGACATTTGAGGGCACAAATCTACCGCAATGTGAACGTTCTAAACCAGTGCGTTCACAGGATCCCACTAGAAAGCTGATTTAAATGGACTTTAATTTACAGCAATTGAACACTAAATTCCTTCCATTTGGCCTATAAATGAATGTAAATGAGATTTTTAAATCATGTTTTATTGTGAATTATTTGTGAATATTATTTGGACACTTAGGCTATTTAAAAATGTTAATCATTTATTAAGAAATGGATAGATGTTTAGATCTAGTAATTGAAGTTTGAAATTAGCTACAAGTTCAAGTTCAAGTGAGTTTATTGTCATGTGTCCCTGTATAGGACAATGAAATTCTTACTTTGCTTAAGCACACAGAAAATAGTAGGCATTTACTACAAAACAGATAAATGTGTCCATATACCATGATATAAATATATACACACATGAATAAATAAACTGGTAGTGCAAATAACAGAAAGTGGTTGCTAATAATCAGAGTTTTGTCCGAGCCAGGTTTAATAACCTGATGGCTGAGGGGAAGTAGCTATTCCTGAACCTGGTTGTTGCAGTCTTCAGGCTCCTGTACCTTCTACCTGAAGGTAGCAGGGAGATCAGTGTGTGGCCAGGATGGTGTGGGTCTTTGATGATACTGCCAGCCTTTTTGAGGCAGCGACTGCGATAAATCCCCTCGATGGAAGGAAGGTCAGAGCCGATGATGGACTGGGCAGTGTTTACTACTTTTTGTAATCTTTTCCTCTCCAGGGCGCTCAAATTTCCGAACCAAGCCACGATGCAACCGGTCAGTATGCTCTCGACTGTGCACCTGTAGAAGTTAGAGAGAGTCTTCCTTGACAATCCGACTCTCCGTAATCTTCTTGGGTAACTAACTAATTATATGCTTTAATTTCAGGTCATCCAAGTAAGATTATTTTATATTTGTTTCAGAATGCTTCAATCTATGATAACTGAAAATTTCATTCAGTTCTCTTAATTTTTAAGAAAGTTATGGGCTTTTGACTGTCCACGATCACAGCTTTTTTGTTATGTCCATAGAAAATCAATAGGGAACAAGATGCTAAGTTCAGAGTATGAAAATGGCCATAACTTTTTAAATACTTGAGATATGAAAGTGAATTAGGTGTCAAATTAAACTTCTTTTTATGCTTTATCTGATGGGATAAATTGCAGACTTGATTTTTAAAATCTCAAAATTTTGTAACATTGCTACATCCAGTGCCGTCTGTGGCAGAGAATTCCACAGAGAAACACATGGTGAGGCGATCGGGGCGGCAAGAGGGTCGCTGGCGGCCGGGAGGGGAACCAGGGAAGATAGACACAAAAGACAGCATCCCTGGAGATGGAGAAGTCCCGCCGAGTTTCTCCAGCATTTTGTGTCTATCTTCCCTGTTTCCCCTCCCCCCCCCCCCGGCCGACAACGTCCCCTCCTGCCGCCCTGACCACCTCACCCCCACCCCCTTGTCCATCCATCCACCCCCCCACCCCCCTCCCTCTTGACCCCCCCACCCCCCTCCCTCTTGACCCCCCTCCTCTATTGACCCCACTCTCTCAACCACCTGGCCCACCTCACCCTCAGTGTGAACCCTTTCGTGCAGTTCCATCCGACACGGAGGGACAGTGGGAAACTCACCGGCAGCAACCGGGCAAAAGACAGGAGAGCGCTGAGTTTATTTTTCCCTCTCTCGCATTTAAAAATTGACAACCCGGCTTCTTGCGTTCTGTAACGCCCTAAGTCCAGAATGCAAAGCTGCACTGTTGTTGTCGCGGACTGGAGGGTGACTGGAGGATGACAGCGTTGTTGTGCTGGTTTCAGCCAGGTGAGTTCATTGCTCAGATTTGAAAGAGTAGTGAAATGTAAGAGAAGGTTAAACATAGGAAAGGAGGGGGGACTGATTACTGCAACTCCCTTTACACTGGCATCAGCCAATCTGCCCTGTCCCGCCCAAAGATCCTATACGATCTTTGGTCCCTCCTGCAACTGGTCCAAAACGCAGCAGCTAGACTACTGACGGAAAAGGGACCACATCACCCCGATCCTGGCCTCTCTCCACTGGCTCCCTGTGATCCTCCACCATGTCTACAAAGCCCTCAATGGGCTTGCCCCCACCTACATAAAAAGTCTTCTCACCCACCACTCCACCTCCAGGCCCCTCAGATCGGCCGACTTGGGGTTGCTGAATATCCCACCGTCTAGGCATAAGCTCAGGGGCGACCGCACCTTTGCGGTTGCAGCCCCTAGACTGTGGAACAGCATCCCCTTTCCCATCAGAACTGCCCCCTCCATCGACTCTTTTAAGTCAAGACTAAAGACGTATCTATACTCCCAAGCCTTTCCTGACGTCCTCTGAGTGAGGGCTACATGTATATATGTATGTAGTCTGTTTTGTTGTGCTATTCTTATAACAAATGTAAAGCACTTTGGCCAACGAGAGTTGTTTTTTAAATGTGCTATATAAATAAATGTGACGAGGGGGGAGGGTGGGCTTGGGCAGATGGGTGAAGGGACAAATAGACACTGATGAAAGCCCTGTCACACTGTGCGAGCTGACCCACGAGGTACCCCGAACGAAAGGCTCGTGGTTGTGTACGAGATTCCAAGTGTATGAGCAAGAGTTTAACCGAGTTCCCATGGGTTTGACTAAGTTTGCCGTTTATTTGTAATTTCTGCGATGTTCCAAGTTCGGCTCCCGAGTTACTAAGTTCCTCTCCCGAGTTACTCATGAGTAACTACCAGGGTAGCGGGAGATGGTGGCAGAAATATTGAATGGAACACAAGCCTTGCTGTACTGTAGACTCTGCAGAACCCTGGTGGGTATGAGAGGTTTACAACCACCAAACTTACAAAATTCTTAAGGGGTTGGACAGGCTAGATGCAGGAAGATTATTCCCGATGTTGGGGAAGTCCAGAACTAGGGGTCACAGTTTAAGGATAAGAGGGAAGTCTTTTAGGACTGAGATGAGAAAATCATTTTTTACACAGAGTGTGGTGAATCTGTGGAATTCTCTGCCACAGAAGGTAGTTGAGGCCAGTTCATTGGCTATATTTAAGAGGAAGTTAGATGTGGCCCTTGTGGCTAAAGGGATCAGGGGGTATGGAGAGAAGGCAGGGAAGGGATACTGAGTTGGATGATCAGCCATGATCATATCGAATGGTGGTGCAGGCTCGAAGGGCCGAATGGCCTACTCCTGCACCTATTTTCTATGTTTCATGCGAAACACTCACTCACTGCTCCTCTCCCGCCCTTCACTTTATTCTGCATTGGTAATTTTCTCTTTGCTCTACCTGTTAGAAACATGCAAAATAGGTGCAGGAGTAGGCCATTCGGCATGGTGGGATAGTAGGCAACTCATCTGCAGTGACGGGGAAAATGCCCAAATTAGCTTCCTGCTACACAAGGCGACTCACTCTATGCAAATCACAGTGGATCTCCCTCTCTCTCTCTCTGGGGGGGGGGGGGGGGGGGGGGGGGGGGGGGGGGGAGATGTTTGAGGGGGAGGGTGTGGGGAGAGGTGGGGTGGGGGTCAAGAGGAGGGGTGTGTGAGGTAGTTGAGGCCAGTTCATTGGCTATATTTAAGAGGGAGTTAGATGTGGCCCTTGTGGCTAAAGGGATCAGGGGGTATGGAGAGAAGGCAGGGATGGGATACTGAGTTGGATGATCAGCCATGATCATATTGAATGGCGGTGCAGGCTTGAAGGGCCGAATGGCCTACTCCTGCACCTATTTTCTATGTTTCTAGAGGGATAGAGGCCAAATGTGAGACAAGGTCATCCCTCAGCTTCCTGCACTGCAAAGGAAAAAAAACTCAAACCTATCCGCCTTTTTCTTGCAACCCTAGCCCTCCAGGAAGGACCTAGCTTGGCATTAACAAGTTGGACCGAGGGGGCGGCAAATTCGCCGCGAAATCCATTTATTTATTTATTTATTTTATTATTTATTTCGAACAGAATAAAAGAATAAAAAGCAAGTGTGAAACAGCATACAAAAAACAAAACAAAAATATTTATAAAGTGTCATAAACAATATCTATAATTAAATGAAATCGTATGTGTCCGAAAAGGAGCAGGAAGAAGCCAAAGCTTATTAATTCCCACCCCTTATTCAACTGCTTGTAATGATCATATACAAATTTAGCAGCTATATGTACACCATATGTACACCAGCCACTATATGTACACCAAATTATTTACATTTGAACACTAATCAAGTATTTACAAAGCCATACAAAAAAGAAAAAAAGACAAAGAAAAGAAAAAACCCTCATATACTATACAGTATCTTAGTCATATATACAACCCATCACTCTATAATCACCCTTCCCAATACAATCAGTATAACAAATATCCCACTCACAATCACCTATCCTCATCCCAATATCCTTTTAAACAAGTGTTTTTGTACATCTTTTTAAACTGAATTATGTTTGTGCTAAGTTTTATCTCCTGTTCCAGACCATTCCACAAATTCACACCACAGATTGCTATGCACATACTTTTAAGAGTTGTTCTGACATTGAGTTTTTTTAATTATGTTCCCCTCTCAAATTATACCCACCCTGTCTTTCCATAAACAGTTTTTGTATATTTCTTGGAAGTAAATTATTTCTTGCTTTGTACATGATTTGCGCAGTCTTAAATTTAACCAGATCAGTGAACTTCAGTGTATGTGACTTTAAGAATAATAAATTGGTATGTTCAAGATATCCAACGTTATCGATAATTCTTACTGCTCTTTTTTATAATGTGCATAACGGCTGTAGGTTTGTTTTGTAGGTGTTACCCCATATCTCCACACAGTAACTCAGATATGGCAATATGAGTGTATTATACAGAGTATGTAATGATTTGTGGTCCAGAATGTGTCTTGATTTTCCCAATATTGCTATAGACTTTGCCAGTTTTGCTTTGACGTGGTTTATATGTGGTTTCCAGCAGAATTTGTGGTCTAAGATCACACCAAGAAATTTATTTTCATATACTCTTTCTATACTTATGTTATCTATTTTCAATTGTGCTTGAATTCGATTTAATAACAACCGCAAGTTTTTGAATGGGAAGCTTGCGCATTTTAGTTACGCGTTTTCAACAAGGAAAAGTCGTACAATTACCTCCAGAAATTGAAATTCATGTCTTGACTTAGACAGGAGTTTGAAAATAAATTGGAGATTTTTGGAGAAGATTATTGGCTGCAACCTTCCCTCCATAGATGAACTGTACACTGCAAGGGCCAGGAAGCGAGCGGGCAAGGTCATCTCTGACCCCTCTCACCCTGGCCACAAACTCTTTGAATCACTTCCCTCTGGAAGGCGACTCCGGATTGTCAAAGCTGCCACAGCCAGACATAAAAACAGTTTTTATCCACGAGTAGTTGCTCTACTCAACAGCCAAAAATCTGTTTCCTCCGTATTGATCTGGTATTTTGGTGGTTCACATGCTTGATCAATGGTGTTTCATCATTAATGTTTTATTATTATTAATGTTTAGTCTTTTCTGAGTCATTCGTAACTGTCACTGTATGTCATGTTGTTACTTGTGGGCGGAGCACCAAGGCAAATTCCTTGTATGTGAATACTTGCCCAGTAAACTTACTTACTTACTTACCTCTTCAATATGATCTTGTAGAATACTGATTTTTTTCACAAATATCATTGTTCCCGGCATCCACTCTTGTTTCTAACTTTCCAGCTGAGTGGACAGCTGGGAAAGCTGCTTATTCAAAATCTCACCAAAGTCCTTTGCCATAGCTTGTCTTAAAGATTGTTCTTGTTCTTTTACTTTTCCTTCCATAGTAGCAATAAATCTTTGTCCATCAGATTCCTCCTCAGATTCTTCAGGGGTTGTTTTCTCTGACTCTTGAGCAACCCGCAGTCTGGTTTTTGATCTTGTCTGAGGTACCGTCGGTTTTTGCATTTAAAAGTACCGGTATCCCGTCAATTTGCGGCGAGTTCACACTACAAACCAACTGACTCACATGGCTATCTGGACTACACGTCTTCCCACCCTGCCCCCTGTAAAGACTCCATCCCCTACTCCCAATTCCTCCGCCTACGCCGCATCTGTTCCCAGGATGAGACGTTCCACACCAGGGCATCGGACATGTCCTCGTTCTTCAGGGAACGGGGATTCCCCTCCGCCACCATAGATGAGGCTCGCACCAGGGTCTCATCCATACCCCGCAACACTGCTCTCTCTCCCCATCCCCGCACTCGCAACAAGGGCAGAGTCCCCCTAGTCCTCACCTTTCACCCCACCAGCCGGCAAATACAACACATAATCCTCCGCCATTTCCGCCACCTCCAACGTGACCCCACCACTCGCCACATCTTCCCATCTCCCCCTATGTCTGCCTTCCGCAAAGACCGCTCCCTCCGCAACTCCCTTGTCAATTCTTCCCTTCCCTCCCGTACCACCCCCTCCCCGGGCACTTTCCGTTGCAACCGCAAGAAATGCAACACCTGTCCCTTCACCTCCCCCCTCGACTCCATTCAAGGACCCAAGCAGTCGTTCCAGGTGCGACAAAGGTTCTCCTGTATCTCCTCCAACCTCATCTACTGCATCCGCTGCTCTAGATGTCAGCTGATTTACATCGGGGAGACTAAGCGGAGGTTGGGCGATCGTTTCGCCGAACACCTCCGCTCAGTCCGCAAAAACCTACCTGAACTCCCGGTGGCTCAGCACTTCAACTCCCCCTCCCATTCCCAATCCGACCTCTCTGTCCTGGGTCTCCTCCATTGCCAGAGTGAGCAACACCGGAAATTGGAGGAACAGCACCTCATATTCCGCCTGGGTTGCCTGCGTCCGGATGGCATGAACGTTGAATTCTCCCAATTTTGCTAGCCCTTGCTGTCTCCTCCCCTTCCTTAACCCTCGAGCTGTCTCCTCCCATCCCCCCGCCCTCGGGCTCCTCCTCCTCCCTTTTTCCTTCCTTCTCCCCCCCACCCCCCATCAGTCTGAAGAAGGGTTTCGACCCGAAACGTCGCCTATTTCCTTCACTCCATAGATGCTGCTGCACCCGCTGAATTTCTCCAGCATTTTTGTGTACCTCCTAGCATCTGTGGAGAACATGGATAGGTGACGTTTCACAGAGTGTTGGAGTAACTCAGCGGGTCAGGCAGCATCTGTGGAGAACATGGATAGGTGACGTTTCACAGAGTGCTGGAGTAACTCAGCGGATCAGGCAGCATCTGTGAGGTGGTCGGGGCAGCAAGAGGGGCATTAGTGGCCTGGGGGACGGAAAACAGGGAAGGTAGACACAAAATGCTGGAGTAACTCAGCGAGTCAGGCAGCATCTCTGGATAAAAGGTATAGATGATATTTCGGGTCAAGACCGTTCTTCAGTAATATTCATGATGTGGCATACATAGACATTCCTGAATGTTACCCAAACCATCGTGAGCTACTTTGTTACGGTGCTTGCCCTCTCCTATAACATCTCTGCTGCCTTGGGTGATGCAGGACAGGACACAAGCTTTGGGACACGGTGTGAAACTGTTGCAGTCTGTCCCAGCCTGGTAAAAGCCTGGATGGAGTGGATTTGGAGAGGATGTTTCCACTAGTGGGTGAGTCTAGGACCAGTGGCCAGAATTAAAAGACATTCCTTTTGGAAGGAGATGAGCAGGAATTTCTTAAGTCAGAGTGTGGTGAACTGTGGAATTCATTGCCACAGACAGCTGTGGAGGCCAAGCCAATGGACATTTGTCAGGAGGAGATTGATAGATTCTTGATTGATACGGGTGTCAGAGGTAATTGCGAGATGGCAGGAGAATGGGTTTGAGAGGGAAAGATAGAGTCATAGAGTGATACAGTGTGGAAACAGGCCCTTCAGCCCAGCATGTCCCATCTACACTAGTCCCACCTGCTCACGTTTGATCCATATCCCTCCAAACCTGTCCTATCCATGTACCTGTCTAACTGTTTCTTAAACGTTGCATAGTCCCAGCCTCAACCACCACCTCTGGCAGCTTGTTCCATACACACACCACCCTTTGTGTGAAAAAGATACCCCTCAGATTCCTATTAAATCTTTTCCCCTTCACCTTGAACCTATATCCTCTGGTCCTCGATTCCCCAACTCTGGACAAGAGACTCTGTGCATCTACCAGATCTATTCTTCTCATGATTTTATACACCTCTATTAGATCACCCCTCATCCTCCTGCGCTCCATGGAATAGAGACCCAGCCTACTCAACCTCTTCCTGTAGCTCACACCCTCTAGTCCTGGCGACATCCTTGTAAATCTTCTCTGTACCCTTTCCAGTTTGATGACATCTTTCCTATAACGTGGTGCCCAGAATTGAACACAATATTCTATATGCGGCCTCACCAACTTCTTATACAACTGCAACATGACCTCCCAACTTCGATACTCACCCTGACCCGCTGAGTTACTCCAGCACTCTGTGAAACGTCACAGAAAAGGGCGAGATTAGCAAGTTTGCTGCTGATACAAAAGTAAGTGGTTTTGCAGATAGTGAAGATGGTTGTGAAAGATTGCAGCAGGATCTTGATCGATTGGCCAGGTGGACAGAGGAATGGTTGATGGGATTTAAAACAGAGAAGTGTGAGATGTTGCATTTTGAGACGTCGAACAAAGACAGGACCTACCCAGTGAATGGTAGGCCTCTGGGTAGTGTTGTAGAGCAGAGGCATCTAGGAGTACAGGTGCATGGTCCCTTGAAGGTCGAGTCGCAAGTAGATCAGGTGGTCAAAAAGTATTTTGGCACTTTGGCCTTCATCAGTCCGAGTATTGAGAAGTTGGGAGGTCATGTTGCAGTTGTATAAGACGTCGGTGAGACCGCATTTAGAATATTGTGTTCTGCTCTGGGCATCAAGTTACAGGAGATATATTGTCAAGCTTGAAAGCATGCAGAGAAGATTTACGAGGATGTTGCCAGGACTAGAGGGTGTGAGCTATAGGGAGAGGTTGAGTAGGCTGGGTCTCCATTCCGGGGGAGGGGAACCTTATCATGTTGGAACGCTGGATTAGGTTAGCTGTAATCTAACAAGGCCGCATCCAAGAAACTTCAATTAGATATACTTCAAAATGTGCATTATTTTGTAAAAATTTCACTGCTATGTACTAACTTTAAGAAAATGAAATAAAAAATGTTAATTCTAACGTTAACTAACCTTTTAATGACTTTGTTGTGACTGCTATTTTATGGGAAAGCATTTGAATATTTGGTTGCAACATGGAGGTACGCAGTTTTGGCTAATCTTCTAGATGGGTATCTGCCATTTGTGACCTTAAGGGCGTCTTGATTTGGGTTAGGTAGGAGAACTAATTCGTAATTAGGTAGGAGATTCTACAGTTGCACCATCGAGAGTCTGCTGACGGGCTGCATCACAGTCTGGTACGGGAACTGTTCTGCCCACAGCCGCAAATCTCTACAGAGAGTGTTGAAGGCGGCACACAACACATCACTAGCAACGGTCTCCCGGCCATTCAGGACATTTTCCACCAGTGGTGCCTGTGTCAGGCACACAGCATCATCGAGGACCACAGCCACCCAGCACGCAGACTCTTGTCCTTGTTAGCGTCAGGCAGACGACCCAGGAGCATGGCTGCACGTACCACCAGACTTAAGACCAGTTTTTACCATCATTCCATCAGGCTTCTGAACTCATAGACACATCATAAATGTTGGTTATTTTATTTATTGTTGTCTTTTACCTACCATTGTCACTTTTATCTTATTTTATCTTATTTTTATTCCTGTAATATCATTGCTGAGGTGACCCATTGTCTTGTCAAACACATTTCATTGTCCCGTTGACCCTGTGTTAACTTACATATGACAAATAAAACTGAACTGAACTGAATGTAGATTTGCAGGGATAAATGGTTGAAAAGCAAGAAAGCATTTTTCATGCATGTTGCCGAAGGCGTGGATATTCTACTGCATTTTTCCATATTTCAATCGGATCTTTCTCGGCGTCAAATAAGGACTTTAAAATGTCATCTTCTGAGAGCTCAATTCCATCTGTAGTTCTATAGGAGCCTTGGAGCCAACAACTTGGCAAGGTTGCAATTCCAATTTGAATGCTTAGAAAATGCTAATTTTGTTCAATCTTCTTTTACTCTGGTATTTTAAATACTTTCATTTTAAGATTAAAATTAAAATAATAAGACGAACAAATACATATTTAATTTAAATCTTTTTATTCAAATTTTGAATTTAACAGCAATTTGCATACATACAATGATAACAGACAGTGATAGTCAGGACATAATTGTATGTAAACGACCCTCAAAACCCTTACCCTTACCCACCCTCACCACCCGAATCAGGTCGGGACCAAACGGGGACAAACAACACTCACATACGTACACATTCACACAAATACGATAAGATAAACAAAAAACAAAACAAAAAAAACCAACAACAACAAAAGAAGTGTGGGGGGGGGGGGGTTGAGGGGATAGCAGCTGCAATAAGACAGAGCAGTACATATTAATAAATACATATTAATAAAATAAAAGGATTTATTCTACAAAATATGGATTCATTCATAAGGCCGCATTTAATGGCCTAGAAGGCCGCATGCGGTTCCCCGCCCCTGCTCTATTCCATGGAGCACAGGATATCCTGTATGTTACTGGTTCCCATCGATGGAATGTATGACTTGTTTTCCCTCGTAAATACACTGGTCCTCCCACACTCCAAAGACAGGTCTGTAGGTTAATTGGCTTGGTGTAAAGGTAAGAATGTATAAAGGAAAATGTGTGGATGCAGGGATTGCTGCTCAGTGCGGACTCAGAGGTAGTTGAGGCAGGGACTATTGCAACTTTTGAGAAACAGTTAGACAGGCACATGGATAGGACGGATTTGGAGGGATATGGGCCAAACGCGGGCAGGTGGGACCAGGGACATGTGGGCAAGTTGGGGCTGAACGGCCTGTTTCCGCACCGTATCACTTTCTGACTCTATGTCTCAATGTATATCCAAACTAAACTAAACTAAAGTCTGAAGATCAGTCCTCCAACTTTGCTGACTGATACGAGACAAGAAATTGAAGAACATCTCTTAGCTGCCCAACACACTGAACCTTTGGTTTATCATTGCTCAATGTTCTTCCAGTATGAATTTTGCCCTGAAGTTACTATTTTAAGACGTGCCACAGTGTCAGACACAACTTTAATTATATTAGTTGATACTGAAATCTAATCTCTTTGTAGGTTAGCTTCATGCTACAGTGGCAAAGAACAGAGCAAGGACACTAATGCCCCTGTCCCACTTAGGAAACCTGAACGGAAACCTCTGGAGACTTTGCGCCCCACCCAAGGTATCCGTGCGGTTCCCGGAGGTTTTTGTAAGTCTCCCTACCTGCTTCCACTACCTGCAAGCTCCGGCAACCACCTGCAACCTCCGGGAACCGCACGGAAACCTTGGGTCGCCTGAAAGAGGGACAGGCCCATTAGACCAAACCAATTAACCTACAAACCTGTACATCTTTGGAGGGTGGGAGGAAACCGAAGATCTCGGAGAAAACCCACGCAGGTCACGGGGAGAACTCCAAACATACAGCACCCGTAGTTGGGATTGAACCCTGGTCTCCGGCGCTGCAAGCGCTGTAAGGTAGTAACTCTACCGCTGTGCCACCATGATCGCCCGTAGGTTTAGTGGGAAATGGGCCAGTGTAGATGGGGCACCTGTAACCTATGTCCTCTGGTTCCCGATTCCCCTACTCTGGGCAAGAGACTCTCTGTGCATAATTTTGTACAGCTCTATAAGATCACCCTAAACCTGCGCTCCAAGGAATAAAGTCCTAGCCTGCTCCACCTTTCCCTATAGCTCAGGCCCTCGAGTCCTGGCAACATCCTCGTAAAACTTCTCTGTACCCTTTCCAGCTTGACAACATCTTTCCTCTAACATGGTGCCCAGAACTGAACACAATACTCTAACTTCTAAGTGGAGCAGACAGATTGTGCAGGAAGGAACTGCAGATGTTGGTTGAAACCGAAGATAGACACAAAAAGCTAGAGTAACTGTATCCATATCTCTCATTTCCCTTTCCCCGAACTCTCAGTCTGAAGAAGGGTCTCGGCACGAATCATCACCGAGTCCATTTCTCCAGAGATGCTGCCTGACCCGCTGAGTTGCTCCAGCTCTTTGTGTCAATCTTCACTCTAAATTCGAAGTTCTTTGTTTCTAGTTTGGTTACCCATTTGGTCTGGAACAGATGAGTTTGGCCCGAAGGGCCCCTTTCTGGGTCTTAATAGAGCTGTGTAACACTGTTAGACTTGGCGGCACGGTGGCGCAGCGGTAGAGCTGCTGCCTTACATCGCCAGAGACCCGGGTTCGATCCTGACTACAGGTGTCTGTACGGAGTTTGTACGTTCTCCCCGTGACCTGTGTGGGTCTTTCTCTGAGAACTTCGGTTTCCTCCCACACTCCAAAGACGTATAGGTTTGTAGATTAATTGATATTTAAAAAAGTAAATTGTCCCCAGTGTGTGTAGGATAGTGTTGATGCGCGAGGATCGGTGGTTGGCACGTACTCGGTGGGCTGAAGGGCCTGTTTACATGCTGCATCTCCAAACCTATCTAACCACTATTAGAGAGCACTTGTTCAATCGGGATCAATACTTGGGAGTGGGGCGCCATCTAGTGTTTGGAAAGTTTCCGTCCATGGACACCAGCCAGTTTCAAATGAAGAAGCCATTTGAAGATGGGTCTCGACCCGAAACGTCACCTATTCCTTCGCTCCGTAGATGCTGCCTCGCCCGCTGAGTTTCTCCAGCATTTTTGTCTGCAAGCCATTTAAATTCATCTGTGAAGAAATCCGTGGGTGTAGCATTAAAAAATATGATTCCCCCTTTCATTGTTACAGAACACTGTACAATTCAAGTTTAGTTTAGTTTATTGTCACGTGTACACTTGAGACTTTACTTTATTCTTTGGAGATACAGCGCGGAAACAGGTCCTTCGACGCTGATCAGCGATCACCCCGCACACTAGCACTATCCTACACACACTAGGGATCATTTATAATTTTACCAAAGCCAATTCATCGACAAACCTGTACGTCTTTGGAGTGTGGGAGGAAACTGGGGCACCAGGAGTAAACCCACGCGGTCACGAGGAGAACGTACAAACTCCATCCACTGATCAGTGTAGGCAACTGAACCATCCTGTCAACAACTAGAGAGCGGTCCTGACCGAGCATCTGGTCCTGACTTGAAACATCACTCATCCTTTTTCTCCAGAGATGCTGCCTGACCCGCTGAGTTACTCCAGCGCGTTATGTCTATCTACCACCTACCTAATTGGAGACCCTTGGACTATCTTTAATCGGACCCTATCTTGTCATTCACGTTATCCTATACCTGTACACAGTGGACGGCTTGATTGTAATCAGGTATAGTCTTTTTGCTGACTGGATAGCAAGCAACAAAATAGCTTTTCACTGTACCTCGGTACACATCTTCTTCTTATCGAGTCCACGCACAAGATTAGAAGTTGTTCAGCCAGAGCTGAACACACTTCTCAGCATCTGCATACAATGGTGTCTGTCTTGTCCCTTCTTGTGCGTGGTGGTGGAAAGATTGGTGGAAAAGGGCCGCTCTTTTCTTGACCCCCCACCTCGGTACACATGACAATAATGAACTAAACTAAACTACACTAAACCCTAAGATAGACACAAAGTGCTGGTGGAACTCAACGGATCAGGCAGCATCTCTGGTGAAAAAGGATGGGTGACGTTTCGGGTCAGGTCCCTTCTTCAATAGACAATAGGTGCAGGAGTAGGCCATTCGGCCCTTCGAGCCAGCGCAGTCGTCTTTCTTACAGTTTGGCTTTCTTCCCAACCAATTGTTCAAGCGCTTTTGATTGCAACATGCGCCTTAATTTAGTTCAACAAAGAAACTGACAAGTTACTAAAGAACCGCCATTCAATGTGATCATTCTTCAGATTTCAGCCTTCTTCAGACTTCAGAACTACACCCCACCTGCTTCCTTGGAATCAGCCGGACTGTGATTTCCACATAACTAACGACCAACTTAAGGGAAACAAGAGGCCACAACCAGACCAAGATATAGTCGCACGTGAACTTTCCAACAGTGAAACAGGAATGTCGCAATGTTGGCTTAAAAGGGGAAATTGGGGTTTAGAATGCAGCAAAACATGGAAGGCATTGCAGGAACGTGCATCCACAGCAGATATCCTGCATAAATTTCTAAAAGGCCTTTGAATTTATAGAAATAAGGAACTGCAGACGCTGGTTAATACACAAAAGGACGCACAAAGTGCTGGAGTAACTCGGCGGGTCAGGCGGCATCTCTGGAGGACATTCACAGGTGACATTACGGGTTGGAACCCTTTACCACTCCGTGTTCTCCAGAGATTTAGGGTGGCATGGTGAAGCAGCGGTAGAGTTGCTGCCTTACAGCGTCGAGACACAGGTTTGATCCTGACTACGGGCGCTGTCTGTACGGATGTTTGTAGGTTCTCCATGTGGCTGCGTGGGTTTTCTCTGGGTGCTCCGGCTTCCACCCACACTCCAAAGACATAGAAACATAGAAATTAGGTGCAGGAGTAGGCCATTCGGCCCTTCGAGCCTGCACCGCCATTCAATATGATCATGGCTGATCATCCAACTCAGTATCCCGTACCTGCCTTCTCTCCATACCCTCTGATCCCCTTAGCCACAAGGGCCACATCTAACTCCCTCTTAAATATAGCCAATGAACTGGCCTCAACTACCCTCTGTGGCAGAGAGTTCCAGAGATTCACCACTCTCTGTGTGAAAAAAGTTTTTCTCATCTCGGTTTTAAAGGATTTCCCCCTTATCTTTAAGCTGTGACCCCTTGTCCTGGACTTCCCCAACATCAGGAACAATCTTCCTGCATCTAGCCTGTCCAACCCCTTAAGAATTTTGTAAGTTTCTATAAGATCCCCTCTCAATCTCTTAAATTCTAGAGAGTATAAACCAAGTCTATCCAGTCTTTCTTCATAAGACAGTCCTGACATCCCAGAAATCAGTCTGGTGAACCTTCTCTGCACTCCCTCTATGGCAATAATGTCCTTCCTCAGATTTGGATACCAAAACTGTACGCAATACTCCAGGTGTGGTCTCACCAAGACCCTGTACAACTGCAGTAGAACCTCCCTGCTCCTATACTCAAATCCTTTTGCTATGAAAGCTAACATACCATTCGCTTTCTTCATTGCCTGCTGCACCTGCATGCCTACTTTCAATGACTGGTGTACCATGACACCCAGGTCTCGCTGCATCTCCCCTTTTCCTAATCGGCCACCATTTAGATAATAGTCTGCTTTCCTGTTTTTGCCACCAAAATAGATAACCTCACATTTATCCACATTATACTGCATCTGCCAAACATTTGCCCACTCACCCAGCCTATCCAAGTCACCTTGCAGTCTCCTAGCATCCTCCTCACAGCTAACACTGCCCCCCAGATGTACAAGTTTCTAGGTTAATTGACCTTGGTAAAAATTGTAAATTGTCCCTAGTGTGTAGGCTAGTGCTAGTGTATGGGATGATCGCTGGTTGGAGCGGACTCAGTAGGCTGAAGGGCCTGTTTCCACACTGTATCTCGAATGTAAAGTCTAAAGGTGCTGCCT
Source organism: Amblyraja radiata (assembly GCF_010909765.2). Classification (NCBI taxonomy): domain Eukaryota; kingdom Metazoa; phylum Chordata; class Chondrichthyes; order Rajiformes; family Rajidae; genus Amblyraja; species Amblyraja radiata. The sequence continues at coordinate 48,862,800 of NC_045970.1, read as the reverse complement.
GACCCACTGAGGAGGTAGTTGAGGCAGGTACTATCGCAACGACTTTACGAAACATGTAGACTGGTACATGGATAGGACAGTTTTAGCGGGATATGGGTCAAATGCAGGTGTGACCTAGTGTGGATGGGTCATGTTGGTCGGTGTGTGCAAGTTGGGCCGAAGGGCCTGTTTCCACACTGTATCGTTGTATCACGGAGTACAGAGAAGGTTCACCAGACTGATTCCTGGGATGTCAGGACTTTCATATGAAGAAAGACTGGATAGACTCGGCTTGTACTCACTAGAATTTAGAAGATTGAGGGGGGATCTTAGAGAAACTTACAAAATTCTTAAGGGGTTGGACAGGCTAGATGCAGGAAGATTGTTCCTGATGTTGGGGAAGTCCAGAACAAGGGGTCACAGTTTAAGGATAAGGGGGAAATCTTTTAGGACCGAGATGAGAAAAACATTTTTCACACAGAGAGTGGTGAATCTCTGGAATTCTCTGCCACAGAAGGTAGTTGCGGCCAGTTCACTGGCAATATTTAAGAGGGAGTTAGATGTGGACCTTGTGGCTAAAGGGATCAGGGGGTATGGAGAGAAGGCAGGTACAGGATACTGAGTTGGATGATCAGCCATGATCATATTGAATGGCGGTGCAGGCTCGAAGGGCCGAATGGCCTACTCCTGCACCTATTTTCTATGTTTCTATTGACTGATCGGAGAAGCGGAGAGGAGGACGGAGGGGGCCGGTGATGGTGGATCCAAGGGCAAGGGCCGGTGAGAGAGTGATCCGGGATCTAACCTTCCGCCCCCATCGAGGTCATCTGTGGGAAGCGACCCCGGGGCACAAAGCCTGAAGTTGACCGTGCGAGGAGAGGGATGATCTGGATGGAGGCGACGGCTGGAGGCCCGGCAGCAGCCTGGGGCTCGCCTGAATCGGGCTCCGCTCCAGAAGACTTAAAATATGGGACCGGACAGGACTCTGAAAACGGCGCCAAAACCTGGCGAATTTTGCATGCGGTCTCGGTGGACTATTTCTACGCACTTTGTACTAATGGGCTATTGTACTTGGGTACGGTGATACTTTACTGAAGTGTTTGCAAAAATAATTTCACTGCACATCTGTGCATGTGTTAATAAAAACCATAGACCATTGATGAGGAGGAATGTTGGAGTCAGGAGAAGATGTCAACACAGGGAGACGAGTACTCCTTGCCAGATTAACTCCCATCTGACGAAGACTCCTGACCCGAAATGTCACCCATTGAATCTGGAGTGAACAAGTCACGACGTAAAACGTCACTTATTGAATCTGTAGAAGGTTCCTGACCCAATATGTCACCTCTCCGTGTTTAGATTAGAGATACAGCACGGAAACAGGCCCTTCGGCCCACCGAGTCCGCACCGACCAGCGATCCCGGCTAACACCAACACTACCCTACACACACTGGGGACAATTTACAATTATACCAAGCCGATTAACCTACAAGCCTGGCAATCTTTGGTGTGTGGGAGGAAACCGAAGATCACGGAGAAAACCCACGCAGGTCACGGGGAGAACGTACAAACTCCGTACAGATGAGCACCCGCGGTCGGGATCGAACCCGGGACCCGGGGCTCTGGCGCCGTGAGGCAGCAACTCTACCGCTGCGCCACCGTGCTGCATCAAGCTCTCCAGAGATGCTACCTATGATTTCAAGAGAGAGCTAGATAGGGCTCTTGAAAATAGCGGAGTCAGGGGATATGGGGAGAAGGCAGGAACGGGGTACTGATTGGGGATGATCAGCCATGATCACATTGAATGGTGGTCCTGGCTTGAAGGGCTGAATGGCCTACTCCTGCACCTATTGTCTATTGACCTGCTGAGTTACTTCAGCACACGGAATCTTTGGTTGTGGTATTCATCTTGCTTATTCATCCCAGGATATTCCCCATTTGGAGTATTTCCAATGGGCAAAGCAACAAAGATTTGCTGGGTAAAATCGACAACGGCAGCAACACATTGTACTGTGGACACAGGAGAAACCGAGATTATGTTTCAGTCCGAAGAGTTGCACAACCAGTTATACCAGTAATTCACTTGTTATTATTTCAGATTTCCAGCCTCTTCCATTTTGAGTTGCTTCTCACTCCAGTTGTTAAGTAAGAATGTTCTCAGCCAGAGACACAAGGAACTGGAGATGCTGGAGTCTTGAACAAAACACAAAGTGCTGGAGTGACCAGCTGAGCAAACTGAGAGAGAGGGTTGAAAAGCATTGCTCAATTTGTCCCAAGATTGCACCAGCGACTGCGGAAGGCTCGGGAGGCCCCGACGATGGGTGAACAACAAAAAGGAGGATGACTGAACTGTTTAAGAAGGAACTGCAGATGCTGGAAAAATCGAAGGTAGACAAAAATGCTGGAGATACTCATCGGGTGAGGCAGCATCTATGGAGTGAAGGAAATAGGCAAAGTTTTGGGTCGAAACCTTTCTTCAGACTGAACTTTGGTGCCTTCCCTCACAGTGGGAAACGTTGATTCCGCTGTGTGGGGATGTTCATGTTAAAGCCTGTCATAGAAACGTAGAAAATAGGTGCAGGAGTAGGCCATTCGGCCCTTCGAGCCTGCACCGCCATTCAATATGATCATGGCTGATCATCCAACTCAGTATCCCGTACCTGCCTTCTCTCCATACCCCCATCGTGTGTTGTGTTCTTTTTTATTCGTGTGGCTGTAAGGTGACCCAAATTTCACCGTACTAATTGGTGCATGTGACAATAAATGTAACTTGAACTTGAACTTGATATATATATATATACACACTTACACGCACATATTCATACACACAAATAAACCCGATAATAGTGCAATAATAACAAAAATAGTCTATGCACGTGCGGTTCAGAGCTTATTTGGTGGTTGTGGTGTTTAATAGCTGAATGGCTGTAGGGAAGAAGCTGTTCCTGAACCTGGACGTTACAGTTTTCAGGCTCCTGTATCTTCTTCCCAATGGCAGGAGTGAAATGAGAGCCTGGCCAGGGCGGTGTGGGTCTCTGACGATGCCGGCTGCCTTTTTGAGGCAGCGACTCCTGTAGATCCCTTCGATGGTGGGGAGGTCAGAGCCGGTGATGGACTGGGCAGTGGTCACAACCTATTTGCAGTCTTTTCTGCTCCTGGACATTCAAGTTGCCGAACCAGGCTGTGATACAACCAGTCAACATGTTGGAGAAAGTTCAGGGGGCGCATGTCGCTAGGATGTAAAGAAATGGCGAAAGCATTTATGTTCAGTGTCCTTGAAGTGTGTTTTTATTCTATTTATCCACGAGTAGTTGCTCTATTCAACAGCCAAAAATCAATAGCCTCCCTTTGATCTGGTACTTTGTTGGTTCACATGCTTGATCAATGGTGTTTTATCATTAATGTTTTATTATTATTCAATGTTTAGTGTTTTCTGAGTCATTCATAACTGTCACTGTATGTCATGTTGTTACTTGTGGGCGGAGCACCAAGGCAAATTCCTTGTATGTGAATACTTGGCCAATAAACTTACTTACTTACTTCTGATATTCATATGGATTATCTGCCTTAAGATGAGAGTTGATCTTAGTTTAGTCTAGTTTATTATTGTCACCTGCACTGAGGTAAAGTGAAAAGCATTTTGTGTTGCTTGCTATCCAGTCAGCAGAAAGACTATAGGGCCCTTGCACGGCAGGCGAGGTCAGGACACCTAACCCGTACTGTTGCCACGCAACGCCCTCTGGAGTACAAGCGGTGAACTTCAGGTAAGTGATAGGTATGGGCAGGGCATGAGCAGAACCCAATTCAAAAGAGATTATTACTTTTCCCGGTGGCTCAGCACTTCAACTCCCCCTCCCATTCCGAATCTGACCTCTCTGTCCTGTGCCTCCTCCATGGCCAGAGTGAGCACCACCGGAAATTGGAGGAGCAGCACCTCATATTCCGCTTGGGCAGTCTGCACCCTAGCGCCATAAACATAGAATTCTCCAATTTCCGGTAGCCCTTGCTGTCTCCTCCCCTTCTCAGCTCTCCCTCAGCCCTCGGGCTCCTCCTCTTCCCTTTTCCTTTCTTCTTCCCACCCTACATCAGTCTGAAGAAGGGTTTCGGCCCGAAACGTTGCCTATTTCCTTCGCTCCATAGATGCTGCCGCACCCGCTGAGTTTCTCCAGCACTTTTGTCTACCTTCTTATTACTTTTCCAGGCAGGCAGAAGTTAACAAGATTAACTTTCCACGGTGCTGTCAGGTTGGAACCCAAACTTCATCTAAAAAATTCCCCTGCTGCAGTGTAAAAGCACCTTCAGGCTGACTTTAAATCATTGTTGGTGCATTGAACTTTCAACCCATTCCAGGAGGCACTGCAACTTAATAAAATATTCATCAGTAATTTTACAGAGAAGAACCTTCAGTCAAACAGTTGCCACAATTGTGCTAGTTGTCATCTCTGATTCACGCACATTGCAAATGTCTAATAAACCGTCTAATGAAACCCAATAATGAAACAAAGAGGGCATTTAATTGAACACCATTTGAGAACACAATTTAATTCCCGAGCAATGACAGACATTGTTTTGGAAGAAAGGACACAAATTCAAGCATTTACCGGAGACCACTTCATTCATTTATGTCGTAACACAGCAAAGGTCCGAGTATGTGTGTGTGTTTAAGAAAGAACTGCAGATGCTGGGAAAATCGAAGGTAGACAAAAAATACTGGAGAAACTCAGCGGGTGAGGCAGCATCTATGGAGCGTAGGAATAGGTGACGTTTCGGGTCGAGACCCTTCTTCAGACTTGAGTATGTGTGTGTGCATCATTTTCTACTATACAATTATAGAACCTACGATTTCATTACCAGAAATGAATGCTTTAATTTTCATAATTAGATAATTCTCACTATTTTTTCCATCTTGATATCTGCACGGCCAATGTTCGCCAACCACGTTAGCTGTTGTTGTCCCTTCGGCTCTCGCTTCTCTCCACCATCATTTCTCCTCACTGTTGTAATTCTGAAGTATGATAAATATCTCTCATGGTTACTGCTACTTCACCAATTTTTTACAGCGCAAAAATTGACCATTTTGGCTTTTTTGTTTACCGGTTAAGAACGTACGTGTTTCATATGTTACTAGTTTATGCCGGAAGCTGCCTTGTACTCCGGAAGGATTGAGCTACTCCGTGCGTCACACCCTTTGACCTTATGACATTCCGTGCAACCCCGCCCTCCACCCCCCCATACAGGATTACAATTGAGCCTTCTTCTTCTTGGTATGGCGTGCACAGCCTAAAGGGCCTGTCCCACTTGGGTGTCATTTGCGCGTCAATTACGCAACATAATTTACGCGTCACGACGCACGCGTGGTGACGTGCACGTGATGTGCGCATAGTGTGCATTACCCGTGCATGGTGCACACTACGCGCGCATGGTGCACATTATCCGTGCATGGTGCGTGGTGATGTAGGCAGTGACGTGCGATCACGCACGGCGCCCCAGGAGTTTGAGATGTACAAAATCTTCGCGCGCCATCTGCGTTACGCGCAAACAACACCCAAGTGGGACAGGCGCTTAAAGTTGTAGGGCAACTTGTTCTATTTGATCTTATTTGATTGTACAATCAAGCCGTCCACATTGCACAGATACAGAATCAAGGCGGATAACATTTAGTGCAAGACAAAGTCCAGTAGAGACCATTGCTGGAGTAACTCAGCGGGTCAGGCAGCATCTGTGGGGAAGCAGCTGCAGGACTGCTTCGACAGGACCAACTGGGATGTGTTTGAACACCGGGACCTGGAGGTGTTCACAGACAGTGTACTGTGTTACATTAAAAACTGCATGGACACGGTCACAGTGGACAAACGCATCCGGGTCTACCCCAACCAGAAGCCCTGGATGACCCGGGAGGTCCAGCAGCTGTTAAAAGAGAGGAACACCGCTTTTAGGTCTGGCGATAGGGCTTTATACAGCACGGCCCGAGCTAACCTGAAGAGAGGCATCAGAGAGGCCAAATCAGACTACAGGAGGAAGATAGAGGACCACCTGGACAGCAACAACAGCAGGCAGGTGTGGCAGGGGATCCAGTACCTCACCAACTACAAGACCAACCTTGGAGCTGCTGAAGGTGACGCCTCGTTGGCAGAGGAGCTGAACCTCTTCTTTGCTCGCTTTGAAGTGGAGCCACCCGAGACAGCCACATCACACCACATGGTCCACAGCAGCCTAACCCTCAAGATAGAGGAGCATGAGGTGAGGCACACGCTGCGGGCCATCAATCCAAGGAAGGCTACTGGACCCGACGGCGTCTCTGGACGCGTGCTGAAGGACTGCGCTGACCAGCTGGCTGGAGTCTGTACGAGGATTTTCAACCAGTCTCTGGCCCAGTCCACTGTTCCACCCTGTCTGAAGTCCGCAACCATAGTCCCCTTGCCCAAAAAAACCCACATTTCCAGCCTCAACGACTACCGGCCAGTCGCACTCACACCAGTGGTGATGAAGTGTTTTGAAAAACTGGTCCGGGGTCACATCACATCACTCCTGCCCCGAAGCTTTGACCCCCACCAGTTTGCGTACAGAGCGAATAGATCTACAGAGGACGCTGTAGCCACAGCTCTCCATGCTGCACTGTCCCACCTGGAGCAGCGGGGGAGCTACGTGCGGATGCTCTTTGTGGACTACAGCTCTGCCTTTAATACCATCCTTCCCCACAAACTGGTGGACAAACTGGGGGACTTGGGACTTCCACACTCCACCTGCATGTGGATAAATAGCTTCCTGTCGGGTCGCAGCCAGAGAGTCAGAGTGGGCCATCACACATCCACGGCCCTCAGCCTCAGTACCGGCTCTCCACAGGGCTGCGTGCTGAGCCCCCTGCTCTACACCATCTACACACATGACTGCATCCCCGCCCACCACAGCAACACCATTGTCAAATTTGCGGATGACACTACGGTGGTGGGACTCATCTCCAGGGGGGACGAGTACGCCTACCGGGATGAGGTGGAGCAGCTGACAGTGTGGTGTGGAGAAAATAACCTGCTCCTTAACACCTTAAAGACCAAGGAGATAATAATAGACTTCAGGAAGAATAAAACGGACATGGTACCATTAGTTATCAGAGGGGACTGTGTGGAGAGGGTGGCGGATTTCCGCTTCCTGGGAATCCATATTGAGGAGGACCTGACGTGGAGCGTGAACACCTCTGCGCTGCTGAAAAAGGTCCAGCAGAGACTGCACTTCCTGAGGGTGCTCAGGAAGAATAACATCACTCAGAGACTGCTGCTGTCCTTTTATCGGTGCTCCATTGAGAGCCTCCTAACATACTGTGTATGCGTATGGTACACCAGCTGCACAGCGGCTCAGAGGAAAGCGCTCCAGAGGGCCATTGACAACGCCCAGAGGATTGTCGGATGCCCTCTCCTTACCTTGGAGGACTTACACAGTTCCCGCTGCATCAAAAAATCCCAGAGTATTATAAAGGACATTTCCCACCCCGGACACTCCCTGTTTGAACTGTTACCGTCAGGCAGACGGTACAGATCTACAAGGACAAACAGACTTAAAAACAGTTTTTACCCCACTGCTATAAAGGCACTAAATGTAGCCGCCAAGGAACGCAGGGGCGATACATACATACATGAAATCGACACAAGGATGTAGGGCTGGGTGTTTATGCGTGCTATTTTTATGATATTTATTTTAGTTGTTTATCTTTTTAAATATTTTACCTTGTATGTATCGTTAGCTTTTAGAAATGTTTGAATGGTGCACTGACTGGCTGACATTTTACAATTTCGTTGTACATGGTTCATGTTACAATGACAATAAAGAAACTATTCTATTCTATTCTAACATGGATAGGTGACGTTTCGGCTCGGGTCTGTTTAGAAGATAGACACTAAATGCTGGAATAACTCAGCGGGACAGGCGACATTGCTGGAGAGAAGGACTGGGTGACTTTTCGGGTCGAGGCAGTTCGGTTTTTAGTTTTTGGAACTAGTACTGCGTGGAAATTCTGCTCTTGTAACTTCGAGAGCAAGAGGAATATATATCAAGGGCGAGGTTTTTTTGTGGTCCGGGAGAGGGGAACTTTGCAATAAGTGGTTTTTGCGAGTGTTTAATTTTGGGGGGGGGTGTAAAATCAGCATCTGCAGTTGCCTGGCGCTCGTTTGTGAGTGAGTTGGCTGCGAGGAGCTGTTGAACAGAAACGTATTTGCCAACCTGCACTTGCTCCAGCCTGCAACTCACATACCAAAGCCCCAGGTCTGTGTGAGTGCGCTGCGCTCGCTGTATAATCCACCCTAACCTCGTCCGATTGGCATGATGTTGCAAAGTTAGAGACAGACACTCCCTGTTTTTTTTTTTTTGCGTGTGTGTGTGTGTGTTGCGGCCACTTTCACAGTCGGAAGGACAGGTTTTTTTTGGTGAAACTTTGAAGGGAGCCCCGGTCAAAGTGCGGAATTGGAATAGTTGTGTTGGAATTGGGCGAGGAAAGTGCAAGTGTACCACTACGACCACCACAAGAAGTGCCTGTGGAGAGGAGGCTACGACCCCTCAAACACCTCTGTTCGCCGTCCTCACTTTGTGAATCCGATGGGAATCCTTTACTCCGAGGTAGGAACACCCATGAACTGGTTATTATTCAAAGGCAGGAGGGCGAGGAGCAATCAATATACGCCTGCTCATGTGAAAATACAAGTACTGGAGAGGCCTCTAGAAAATTATGGGGAAAAGATACATTTATTTACACTTCTAACACAAGGGGGGGGGGGGGGGGTTAGTTGTAACGTTGGAAAGGTAGTTGAAAATAAGTCTTAACGTGTGTAAGAAGGAACTGCAGATGCTGGTTTACACCGAAGATAGACACAAAATGCTGGAGTAACTCAGCTGGTCAGGCAGTATCTCTGCAGAGAAGGATTGGGTTAAAAAACGTATAAACGTCACCTATTCAGGGTATCTCAATGGATACTTTTTTAAGGCAGAGATGGAGAGATTCTTGATTAGTACGGGTGATTAGATGGGTTCTGGGAGAATGGGGTGAGGAGGGAGAGAGAGCAGCCATGATTGAATGGTGGAGTAGACATGATGGGCCGAATGGCCTAATTCTGGTCTCGTATCACTTATGAACATGAACTATCCTTTGTCTCCAGAGATGCTGCCAGACCCGCTGTTACTCCAGCATTTTGTGTCTTATCAGAAGTTTTTTGTGCGTTTGATTTAAGGAGCATAATTAGGCCATTCGGCCCATTGAGTCCACTCCGTCATTCAATCATGGCTGATCGATCTCTCCCTCTCAACCCCTTTCTCCTGCCTTCTCCCCACAAACCCCTGACACCCCGTATTAATCAAGAATCTGTCTATTTCAGTCTAAATCATAGAGTCACACAGCGTGGAGACGGGCCCTTCGGCCCAACTTGGCCACACCGACCAACATGTCCCATCTACACAAGTCCCAACTGCCCGTGTTTAGCCCATTTCATCCATAATGTGTAGGATGAAACTGCAGATGCTGGTTTAAACTGAAGATCGACACAAAATGCTGGAGTCCCCGCTCGGTGCTGGGACCGCAGCTATTTACAATATACATCAATGATTTGGATGAAGGGATTCAAAGTAACATTAGCAAATTTGCAGATGACACAATGCTGGGTGGCAGCGTGAACTGTGAGGAGGTTGCTATGAGAATGCAGGGTGACGTGGACAGGTTGGGGGAGTGGGCAGATGCATGGCAGATGAAGTTTAATGTGGATAAATGTGAGGTTATCTACTTTGGTAGGAAAAAAAAGGGGGGGGGGGAAATTACTATCTAAATGGCGTCAAGTTGGGAAAAGGGGAAGTACGCCGGGATCTGGGGGTCCTTGTACATCAGTCTATGAAAGTAAGCACGCAGGTACAGCAGGCAGTGAATAAAGCAAATGGCATGTTGGCCTTTATAACAAGAGGAATCGAATATAGGAGCAAAGAGGTCCTTCTGCCCTAGTGAGACCACACCTGGAGTATTGTGTGCAGTTTTGGTCCCTAATTTGAAGAAGGACATTCTTGCTATTGAGGGAGTGCAGCGTAGGGAGGCAGGAAACATGTTCCCAATGTTGGGGGAGTCCAGAAACAGGGGCCACAGTTTAAGAATAAGGAGTAAATCATTTAGAATGAAGGCGAGGAAACACTTTTTCTCACAGAGAGTGGTGAATCTGTGGAATTATCTGCCTCGGAGGGCGGTGGAGGCAGCTCCTCTGGATGCTTTCAAGAGAGAGCTAGATAGGACTCTTAAAAATAGCGGAGTCAGGGGATATGGGGAGAAGGCAGGAACGGGGTACTGATTGGGGATGATCAGCCATGATCACATTGAATGGCGGTGCTGGCTCGAAGGGCCAAATGGCCTACTCCTGCACCTATTGTCTATTGTCTATTGTAACTCAGCGGGACAGGCAGCATCTCTGGAGAGAAGGAATGGGTGACGTTTCGGGTCGAGCTTTTTGTGTCTATCTTCCCTCTACACCTAAGACAGATGCAAAATGTTGGAGTAACTCAGCGGGACAGGCAGCATCTCTGGACAAAAGATGGTGTTTGTCCCTGAATCTGAAGGTGTTCGTTTTCACACATCTACACCTTTTGCCCGAAGGGGGAGGGGAGAAGAGGGAGTGGTCAGGGTGCAACGTCTTTTTTTTTAAACGTGCTAGTACCTGCAATCTCTTTACTCTTTTAAAATCAAACTTTTCAAGTGTTAAGAGTATTTAATTGTCATATGTGACAACATGGGAGCAGTACAATTCTGACGCAGCAACATAACAGGCCTGTAAACTCAGTACACACAGATAACAATATAAGCAAATATTCAATAAGTGTAATTATTTAATTTCCCTACTAATTGTGCTGGATTTTGACTGCAATAAAACAAAACTTCTGCACTTTGGGTTCTTCCCGCTTTTTAATGATAAAAATCGTTTGGAAGAAAACTAAATCTAGGTGTTGGTTCTTTATGGCTAAGTGGTTTAGTTTAGTTTAGAGATACAGCATAAAAACAGGCCCCTCGGCCCACCGAGTCTGCACCGACCAGCGATCCCCGCAAATTAAGTGGCCTGTCCCACCTTCACGACCTAATTCACAACCTTTGCCGAGTTTGCCCTTGACTCATACTCACGACATGGTCGTAGGTAGGTCGTAGGTAGGTCGTAGGTAGGTCGTGATGCTAATCGTAGGTACTTGTGGCATCAACATAGAAACATAGAAACATAGAAATTAGGTGCAGGAGTAGGCCATTCGGCCCTTCGAGCCTGCACCGCCATTCAATATGATCATGGCTGATCATCCAACTCAGTATCCCGTACCTGCCTTCTCTCCATACCCTCTGTTCCCATTAGCCACAAGGGCCACATCTAACTCCCTCTTAAATATAGCCAATGAACTGGCCTCGACTACCCTCTGTGGCAGAGAGTTCCAGAGATTCACCACTCTCTGTGTGAAAAAAAGTTCTTCTCATCTCGGTTTTAAAGGATTTCCCCCTTAAGCTGTGATCCCTTGTCCTGGACTTCCCCAACATCGGGAGCAATCTTCCTGCATCTAGCCTGTCCAACCCCTAAGAATTTTATAAGTTTCCATAAGATCCCCTCTCAATCTCCTAAATTCTAGAGAGTATAAACCAAGTCTATCCAGTCTTTCTTCATAAGACAGTCCTGACATCCCAGGAATCAGTCTGGTGAACCTTCTCTGCACTCCCTCTAGGGCAATAATGTCCTTCCTCAGATTTGGAGACCAAAACTGTACGCAATACTCCAGGTGTGGTCTCACCAAGACTCTGTACAACTGCAGTAGAACCTCCCTGCTCCTATACTCAAATCCTTTTGCTATGAAAGCTAACATACCATTCGCTTTCTTCACTGCCTGCTGCACCTGCATGCCTACTTTCAATGACTGGTGTACCATGACACCCAGGTCTCGCTGCATCTCCCCTTTTCCTAGTCGGCCACCATTTAGATAATAGTCTGCTTTCCTGTTTTTGCCACCAAAATGGATAACCTCACATTTATCCACATTATACTGCATCTGCCAAACATTTGCCCACTCACCCAGCCTATCCAAGTCACCTTGCAGTCTCCTAGCATCCTCCTCACAGCTAACACTGCCCCCCAGCTTAGTGTCATCCGCAAACGTGGAGATATTGCCTTCAATTCCCTCATCCAGATCATTAATATATATTGTAAATAGTTGGGGTCCCAGCACTGAGCCTTGCGGTACTAGTCACTGCCTGCCATTGTGAAAAGGACCCGTTTACTCCTACTCTTTGCTTCCTGTTTGCCAGCCAGTTCTCTATCCACATCAATACTGAACCCCCAATGCCGTGTGCTTTAAGTTTGTATACTAATCTCTTATGTGGGACCTTGTCGAAAGCCTTCTGGAAGTCCAGATACACCACATCCACTGGTTCTCCCCTATCCACGCTACTAGTTACATCCTCGAAAAATTCTATAAGATTCGTCAGACATGATTTACCTTTTGTAAATCCATGCTGACTTTGTCCAATGATTTCACCACTTTCCAAATGTGCTGCTATCCCATCTTTAATAACTGACTCTAGTAGTTTCCTCACTACCGATGTTAGACTAACTGGTCTGTAATTCCCCGTTTTCACTCTCCCTCCCTTCTTAAAAAGTGGGGTTACGTTTGCTACCCGCCAATCCTCAGGAACTACTCCAGAATCTAAAGAGTTTTGAAAGATTATTACTAATGCATCCACTATTTCTGGAGCTACTTCCTTAAGTACTCTGGGATGCAGCCTATCTGGCCCTGGGGATTTATCGGCCTTTAATCCATTCAATTTACCCAACACCACTTACCGGCTAACCTGGATTTCACTCAATTCCTCCAACTCCTTTGACCCGCGGTCCCCTGCTATTTCCGGCAGATTATTTATGTCTTCCTTAGTGAAGACAGAACCAAAGTAGTTATTCAATTGGTCCGCCATATCCTTGTTCCCCATGATCAACTCACCTGTTTCTGACTGCAAGGGACCTACATTTGTTTTAACTAATCTCTTTCTTTTCACATATCTATAAAAACGTTTGCAGTCAGTTTTTATGTTCCCTGCCAGTTTTCTTTCATAATCTATTTTTCCTTTCCTAATTAAGCCCTTTGTCCTCCTCTGCTGGTCTCTGAATTTCTCCCAGTCCTCCGGTATGCTGCTTTTTCTGGCTAATTTGTACGCATCATCCTTCGCTTTGATACTATCCCTGATTTCCCTTGTTATCCACAGATGTACTACCTTCCCTGATTTATTCTTTTGCCAAACTGGGATGAACAATTTTTGTAGTTCATCCATGCAGTCTTTAAATGTCTTCCATTGCATATCCACCGTCAACCCTTTTAGAATTAATTGCCAGTCAATCTTGGCCAATTCACGTTTCATACCCTCAAAGTCACCTTTCTTTAAGTTCAGAACCATTGTTTCTGAATTAACAATGTCACTCTCCATCCTAATGAAGAACTCAACCATATTATGGTCACTCTTGCCCAAGGGGGCACGTACAACAAGACTGCTAACTAACCCTTCCTCATTACTCAATACCCAGTCTAAAATAGCCTGCTCTCTCGTTGGTTCCTCTACATGTTGATTTAGATAACTATCCCGCATACATTCCAAGAAATCCTCTTCCTCAGCACCCCTGCCAATTTGATTCACCCAATCTATATGTAGATTGAAGTGACCCATTATAACGGTTTTGCCTTTGTCGCACACATTTCTAATTTCCTGTTTGATACCATCTCCAACTTCACTACTACTGTTAGGTGGCCTGTACACAACACCCACCAGCGTTTTCTGCCCCTTAGTGTTTCGCAGCTCTACCCATACCGATTCCACATCCTCCAAACTAATGTCCCTCCTTTCCATTGCCTTAATCTCCTCTCTAATCAGCAACGCTACCCCACCTCCTTTTCCTTTCTCTCTGACAATAAAGGTATTCAATTCTATCCCTCCTGAATATTGAATATCCCTGGATGTTCAGCTCCCAGCCTTGGTCACCCTGGAGCCATGTCTCCGTGATCCCAACTATATCATAGTCATTAATAGCTATCTGCACATTCAACTCATCCACCTTATTACGAATGCTCCTTGCATTGAGACACAAAGCCTTCAGGCTTGTTTTTATAACACTCTTACCCCTTATACAATTATGTTGAAAAGTGGCCCTTTTTGATTTTTGCCCTGGTTTTGTCTGCCTGCCACTTTTACTTTTCACCTTGCTACCTATTGCTTCTACCCTCATTTTACACCCCTCTGTCTCTACGCTCACACATTTAAGAAACCCTTTCCCTTTAACTCCATCCTCCACTATCCCATTCCACACCCCACCCCCCTTATTCAGTTTAAAACCACCCGTGTAGCAGTGGCAAACCTGCCTGCCAGAATGCTGGTCCCACACCTGTTAAGATGCAATCCGTCCCTTTTGTACAGTTCCCCCTTACCCCAAAACAGATCCCAGTGATCTAAGAATCTAAATCCCTGCCCCGTGCACCAGTTCCTCAGCCACACGTTCAGGTCCCGTATCTCCCTGTTCCTGCTCTCGCCAGCACGAGGAACTGGAAGCAAACCGGAGATAACAACCCTGGAAGTCCTGCTTTTCAGCATTTTTCCGAGCTCTCTAAAGTCACGCTGCAGAATATTCATCCCCTTCTTTCCGACATCGTTTGTGCCGACATGCACTACCACTTCCGGATGTTCACCTTCGCCCTTGAGGATTTTCTGCACTCTGTCCGTGACATCCTGGATCCTGGCACCAGGAAGGCAGCACACCATCCTCGCATCCCGTCTGTTGCCGCAGAAACCCCTGTCCGTACCTCTCACAATGGAATCTCCCACTACAATGGCGTTGCCTGCCTTAGGCCTTTTTGGTTTTGGCTCAACAGCCCTATTCGCATCACAAGCCAGTCCGCCGCCCAGTGTAAACACCTCTTCTGTCCCGACAGCTTCTAAGTGGGTGAACCTGTTCACAAGAGGTACAACACCCGGGGAAGTTGGCATTCCATGCTTCCCTCCCGTTCTCACTGTCTCCCACCTTCTCTCTTCCAGTACCTTAGGTGTAACAATCTTACTGTAGGACTTGTCGAGGAACGACTCCGTTTCTCGGACGAACCGGAGGTCATCCACTTGCTTCTCAAGTTCCCCAACACGGCCCTTCAGGAGCTCTACCTGGATGCATTTCTCGCATTTGTAGCAGCCAGAGGCACCAGCGGTGTCCTTGACCTCCCACATACTGCAAGTATGTTGGGGCGTTTTTCTAGCCTGATGAAAAATGTCCACGAGTAAAAAAGGTCGTGAATTAGGTCGTGAAAGTGGGACAGGCCCATAACACTACCCTACACACAACTAGGGACAATTTACAATTATACCAAGCCAATTCACCTGCAAACCTGTACGTCTTCGGAGTGTGGGAGGAAACCGAAGATCTCGGTGAAAACCCTCGCTGGTCACGGGGAGAAGGTACTAACTCCATACAGAGGAGCATCCGTGGCTGGGATCGAACCTGGGTCTCCGGCGCTGTGAGGCAGCAGAGCTACCACTGCGCCACCGTGCTGTGTGGTATGTGCGGATAAGTTCGGAACGAGGTGAGAAATAAGGTGTGTCAAGCTCCTGGACTACGGGAGCCAAAGCTATTCCGTGGCGACATCCACACTGCAGGGGTTCAGAATGTAAGTGAACCCACTCTGTTGTAAAGGAGGTGTTGGGAGAAGACCGGCAAATCGTTCAGCAGTAAATTGTCCCGTTCCTTCTCTCCAGACATGCTACCTGTCCCGCTGAGTTACTCCAGCACTTTGAGGCTATCTTTGGTGAAAGGCAGCATCTGCAGTTCCTTCCTGCATAGCAAATCATCTCACCTAGTCACGCCCGATAGAAATCTTCCCCTCCCCCCCCCCCCCCCCCCGCACGCTCACCACCATCAAATACCTCTCGTCCAAAATCTGCTGAGTTAAAAAAAAAATCACGAGGGAGGGAGGGGGGAGGAGTGGATGGAGGGGGGGGGGGGGGGGACAGAAGGGAGGAGTGAGGGAGAGAGGAGGGAGAGAGGAGGATGGGCCATGGAACATAGGACAGAGAATAGTACAGCATAGGTACAGGCCCTTCGGCCCACACTGCCTGTGCCGAACATGATGCCAAGTCAAACTGGTCTCATCTGCCTGCACTTGATCCACAACATTCCCTGCATATCCATGTCTACTTTTATTTAGTTTAGTTTCGAGATAAACCGGCCCACCGCGCCCGTGCCGACCAGCGATCACCCCGTACATTAGCACTATCCCACACACACACTTTACAATCTTTACTAAAGCTAATTAACCTACAAACCTGTGCGTCTTTAGAGTGTGGGAGGAAGCCGGATCACCCCGGGGGAAACCCAGGCAGTCACAGGGAGAACGTGCAAACTCCGCACAGACAGCACCCATAGTCGGGATCGGACCTGGGTCTCCAGTGCTGCAAGTGCTGTCAGGCAGCACCTCTACCGCTGCACCACCGTGATACCTTGTGGGTCATAAATTCCATAGGTGGCGCTACGGTGGCTTTGGATCTGACCATTAAAACATCAGTATTCCAACAATGTCAAATCCCTACTTCACCCTCCGTAACTCTTGCAGAGAATGGTGCAGAAGACACAGAGTGCTGGAGTAATTCAGCGGGTCAGGCAGCATCCCTGGAGAACATGGATAGGTTCAGGGCCCTTCTTCAGGCTCCAACATGCTTTTTGAAATGCCTCGGGCCAACTAGAGAATACTCAAGGAAGCTGCTGTTCTTCCATTGGCGCAGGGAGGGGCAGAGTGGCGCAGCGGGCAGAGTCGCTGCCTCATGGCAACTCAGAGGCCAGGGTTCGATTCCGACCCTGGGTGCTGCCCATGCGGAGTTTGCACGTTCCCCCTGTGACCGCGTGGGATTCCTCCGGATGCTCCGGTTTCCTCCCACATTCCAGAGACGTGCGGGTTTGTAGGTTAGTTGGCCCTCTGTAGCCTGGCCCTGGTGTGTAGGGAGTGGATGTGAGAGGGGGATAATGTGGAACTAGTGTGAGCGGGTGATCGATGGTCGGCGTGGACTCGGTGGGCCGAAGGGCCTGTTTCCGTGCTGTATCAGTAAAACAAAACAAAGCTTTGCACCGAGCTGCCTTCACCTTTCCTACTTACGTACTGCTTTTTTTCACAACTTGATTTTGGTTCTGTAATGCAGCTTTAAGTCTGGTATGTGTAGGAAGGAACTGCAGATGCTGCTTTAAACCGAAGAAAGAGTCAAAAAGTCACCAGGTGCGACAAAGGTTCACCTGTATCTCCTCCAACCTCATCTACTGCATCCGCTGCTCTAGATGTCAGCTGATTTACATCGGGGAGACTAAGCGGAGGTTGGGCGATCGTTTCGCCGAACACCTCCGCTCAGTCCGCAATAACCTACCTGAACTCCCGGTGGCTCAGCACTTCAACTTCCCCTCCCATTCCCAATCCGACCTCTCTGTCCTGGGTCTCCTCCATTGCCAGAGTGAGCAACAGCGGAAATTGGAGGAACAGCACCTCATATTCCGTCTGGGGACCTTGCGTCCAGATGGCATTAACATTGAATTCTCCCAATTTTGCTAGCCCTTGCTGTTTCCTCCCCTTCCTTAACCCTCTAGCTGTCTCCTCCCATCCGCCCGCCCTCGGGCTCCTCCTCCTCCTCCCCTTTTCCTTCCTTCTCCCACCCCCCATCAGCCTGAAGAAGGGTTTCGGCCCGAAACGTCGCCTATTTCCTTCGCTCCATAGATGCTGCTGCACCCGCTGAGTTTCTCCAGCAATTTTGTGTACCGCCAAAAAGTCACCGGTGTTTTACGAAGCATTGTTGTTTAGTTTAGTGTAGAGAAACAACGTGGAAACAGGCCCTTCGGCCCATCGACCTTCCACATCGACCAGCTATCCCCGCACATTAACACTACCCTACGCACACCAGGGACAATTTTTACACCTACACCAAGCCAATTACACCACACCTGTACCTCTTTGGAGTGTGGGAGGAAACCGGAGATCTCAAAGAAAACCCACGCGGGTCATGGGGAGAAGGTACAAACTCCGTACAGACAAGCACCCGTGGTCAGGATCGAACCGGGGTCTCAGTCGCTGCAAGCGCTGTAAGGCAGCAACTCTACCGCTGCGCCACCATGGCCAGCCCGGTTGTGAGAGCACAAATTAATCTGGGACACGGACTGCTGGAGTGACACAACAGGTCAGGCAGCATCTCTGGAGAAGGTTTATTTTAGTTTAGTTTAGTTTGGAGGCACAACGCAGAAACAGGCCCTTCGGCCCATCAAGTCCGTGCCTACCAGCCATCTCCACACACTAACACTGTAGGGACAATTAACAATTTTTGCCATGCCAATTAAACTACAGACCTGTACGTCTTTGGATCTGTAGGAGGAAACCGGAGAAAACGCACAGGGGTCACGGGGGGGGAAGTAGAAACTCCGTACAGACAGCACCCTTAGTCAGGATCGAACCCGGGTCACTGGCGCTGTGAGGCAGCAACTCTACCGCTGCACCTGTTTGGTTCTGCATTCTGAATTTATTTTATCTACGCTGCTCGCCATTTAACAGGTGGTGTGTAATTCAAGTTTGAAACGTGTGGCTTGTTTCCTTCAGAAACGAGAATAATGCAATTAATATGGGGAACAACTGTAGTAATACTGTGCTCGTAAGGATGTGGAAATGGTTAACGGGAACCAAAGTTTAAAAAATGGACAAAATGTTTGAAAACTCTCGTCTCTTGACTTTTGTGACCCTGTGACCTTAAAGTGAAAGCGAAGTTTGGGTTAGTTCAACGATATCGCGTGGATTCAGATCATATTCAGATTCAGGTGGGTGACAGGCAATCACCAAGGTGCAGAGTTAAGTAGTGTAACTTTATAGGATGTTATCTTGCATTATCTCGTGGCCTTGTCGGCTTCGGAAGCCACGGTCTCCGGTAAGGAAGCGGCCGTTCCAGGTGTCCCTAGCCGCTGAGAGGACTCTCCCGACACCAGACCAACATCACCCGGTGAGAACGGCCTGGAACATCGGGCCTCTGTAGAGGCAACTGTGGAGGCCTCAATAGGCCCGACTATGGGTGAACTGGGGTTGGGGACTGGACATTGTGCCTTCCCTCATAATGGTAACCATTGTGGGGGGATGTTTCTATGTTAAATGATTCTTAATTTGTTCCGTTTCCAAGATGGCTGCCGGAAGGGAGAGTGAACGCTGGCGCAATTAGCTGCCGCTGCTCTCTCTTTGAATTGTGTCTTTGAATTGTGTATTGTTGATGTCTTTATTATTATTATTTATTTATTTTTGTCGTTATTTTTTGTTTTGTTTCATTCTGCTTACATGTTTTTTATTCTGTTACTAAATTTTGTAAGGTGTCCTTGAGACTCTCTGAAAGGCGCCCATAAATAAAATTTATTATTATTATTATTAAATGTTGCACCATTTGTCCTTTACCTGTACACCGTGGATCGTAATCATGTATAGTCTTCTTTGACTGGAAAGCACAATAAAACGCTTTTCACTCACTGTAACCGCTGTGTACATGTCCCAATGCTTTATCTTCTCACTCACCCCTGTCCCTCTGCACTGTTCTATGTTCCATTACAAGTCAAGACAGGTCAAGAGTGTTTTATTGTCATATGTCCCGGACGGGACAATGAAATTCTTACTTGCTGCAGCACAACAGAATATGTGACTATGTAAACATTGTATATAATGGGGGGGAAAAAAGAAAAAGTTCAATAAATAACAAATATAGTGCAAATAACAAATAATTATATAGTCTTTTGCGGTTCAGAGCTCATAGCTTATTTGTTGTGTTTAATAGCCTGATGGCTGTGGCGAAGAAGCTGTTCCTGAACTTTTTGACTTGCAGTCCATGAAAGAGGGAAACAGGGAAGATGTTGCCAGGAGCCGAAGGTGTGAGCTATAGGGAGAGGATGAGACTCAATTCCATGGAGCGCAGGAGAATGAGGGGTGATCTTACAGAGGTGTACAATACCATGCGGGGAATAGATCGGGTAGATGCACAGAGTCTCTTGCCCAGAGTAGGTGAATCGAGGACCAGAGGACATAGGTTTCAGGTGAAGGGAAAAAATTTAGACAATAGACAATAGGTGCAGGAGTAGACCATTCGGCCCTTTGAGCCAGCACTGCCATTCAATGTGATCATGGCTGATCATCCCCAATCAGTACCCCGTTCCTGCCTTCTCCCCATATCCCCTGATTCCGCTATCTTTAAGAACCCTATCTAGCTCTCTCTTGAAAGTATCCAGAGAACCGGCCTCCACCGCCCTCTGAGGCAGAGAATTCCACAGAACCACCACTCTCTGTGAGAAAATAATGGGAATCTGAGGGGTAACTTTTTCCCACAAAGGGTGGTGGGTGTGTGGAACGAGCTGGCAAAGGAGGTAGTTGAGACTGGGACTATTCTAATGTTTAAGAAACAGTTATACAGTTACATGGATAGAAACATAAAAATAGGTGCAGGAGTAGGCCGTTTGGGCCTTCGAGCCTGCACCGCCATTCAATATGATCATGGCTGATCATCCAAAATCAGTACCCCGTTCTGGCTTTTTCCCCATATCCCTTGATTCCCTTAGCCCTAAGAGCTTTTTCGAACTCTCTCTAGAAAACATCCAGTGAATTGGCCTCCACTGCCCTCTGTGGCAGAGAATTCCACAGATTCACAACTCTCTGGGTTAAAAAGGTTTTCCTCATCTTGCCCTTATTCTTAAACTATGACACCCGGTTCTGGACTTCCCCAACATTGGGAACATGTTTCCTGCATCTACCCTGTTTAATCCTCCAATAATTTTATATGTTTCTATAAGATTCCCTCTCATCCTTCTAATTTGCAGTGATTACAAGGCCAGTCGACCCATTCTTTCATCATATGTCAGTCTTGCCATCCCGGGAATTAACCTGGTGAACCTACGCTGCACTCCCTCAATAGCAATAATGTCCTTCCTCAAATTTGGAGACCAAAACTGCACACAATACTCCAGGTGTGGTCTCACCTGGGCCCTGTACAACTGCAGTAGGACTTCCTTTCTCCTAAACTCAAATCCACTCGCAATGAAGGCCAACGTGCCATTAGCTTTCTTCACTGCCTGCTGTACCTGCATGCTTACTTTCAGTGACTGATGTACAAGCACACCCAGGTCACATTACACCTCCTCTTCTCCTAATCTGACACCATTTAGATAATAATCTGCCTTCCTGTTCTTGCCACCAAAGTGGATAACCTCACATTCATTCACATTAAACTGCATCTGCCATGCTTCTGCCCACTCACCCAACCCATCCAAGTCACCCTGCAGCCTCATAGCATCTTCCCCACAGCAATATATATTGTAAACTGGGATTTATCTGCCTTCAGTCCCAAGTTTGCCAAACACCATTTTCTGACTAATGTGGATTCCCTTCAGTTCCTCCCTCCCACTAGATCCTCAGTCTCCTAATATTTCTGGGAGATTGTTTGTGTCTTCCTTAGTGAAGACAGAACCAAAGTACGTGTTTAACTGTTCTGCCATTTCCTTGTTCCCCATTATAAATTAACCCGTCTCTGATTGTAAGGGACCTACATTCGTCTTCACTAATCTTTTCCTTTTTACATATCTAAAGAAGCTTTCAGTCAGTTTTTATATTTCCCGCCAGCTTTCTTTCATGCTCTTTTCCCCCCTCCTAATTAATGCCTTTGTCCTCCTCTGTTGTGTTCTAAATTTCTCCCAGTTTGGTTTGCCGCTTCTTCTGCCCAATTTAAATGCCTCTTCCTTGGATTTAACACTATCCTTGACTTCCCTCGCCAGCCACGGTTGAGCCGCCATCCCGGTTTTATTTTTTCGCCAGACAGGGATGAACAATTTCTGGAGTTCATCCATGCGGTCTTTAAATCCTTGCCATTGCATCTCCACTGTCAATCCTTTAAGTATAATTTGACCGTCTATCCTGGCCAATTCCCGTCTCATACTTTCAAAGTCTCCTTTATTCAAGTTCAGAACCCTAGTCTCTGAATTAACTGTGTCACTCTCCATCCTAATGCAGAATTCCACCATATTATGGTCACTGTTGCCCAAGGGGCTTTGCACAACAAGATTGCTACAAATCCTTTCTCATTACACCATAGCCAGTCAAGGATGACCTGCCCTCTAGTCGGTTCCTCTACATATTGTTTAAAAAACCCATCCCGTATACATTCCAGGATATCCTCCTCTTCAGCACTGTTACCAATTTGGTTGGCCCAATCTATATGTAGATTAAAGTTACCCATGATAACCGCTGTACCTTTGCTACACACATCCCTAATTTCCTGTTTGATGCTATCCCCAACCTGCTGTTTGGTGGTCTGTATACAACTCCAACAAGTGTTTCCTGCCCTTGGCTATTTCACAGTTCTACACATACCTGGTTCTACAGCATCCAGGCTAATGTCTCTCCGTGCTATTGCATTCATTTCCTCTTTAACCAACACCCCACCTCCTCTTCCTTTCTGTCTATCCTTCCTGAATATCAAATATATTTGATATGTTTAGCTCCCAGCCTTGGTCACCCACAAAAAGCCGGAGTAACTCAGCAGGACAGGCAGCGTCTCTGGAGAGAAGGAATGGGTGACATTTTGGGTCGAGACCTTTCTTCAGAGGTCGCCCTGGAGCCATGTCTCCGTAATTCCGACTATATCATATCCCTTAACTGCTAACTGCCCATTCAATTCATCCACCTTATTCCAAATGTTCCTGGCATTGAGGAACAAAGCTTTCAGGTTAGTTTTTCTTATCTCCCTTCTACCTTTTGCTTCTGTCCTCCTTAAATGGCCCTCTGTCTCCTTGCACTGGTTCCCATCCCCCTGCTCTGTTAGTTTAAACGTGACCTTTCCTACACACTCTTTCCCGTTAACTGCACGCATGCGCTTCCACGTTGTTGTCTCCACCCCCCCACTGTATAGTTTAAACCCACCCGTGCAGCACTACCACACCTACCTGCCGGAATGTCGGTCCCCCTCCAATTAAGGTGCAACCTGTCCCTGTTGCCCAGGTCACCCCTGCCCCAGAAGAGATCCCAGTGATCTAGAAATCTAAATCCCTGCCCCCTGCACCAACTCATCAGCCACACATTCAGCTCCCCTATCTCCCTGTTCCTTCCCTCACTGGCACGAGGTACTTGAAGCAACCCAGAGATAGCCACCCTAGAAGTCCTGCTTTTCAGCCTCCTGCATAGTTCTCGATACTCACGTTGCAGAACCTCCTTCCTCCTCTTACCCACGTCATTTGTGCCCACATGCACAACTACTTCCGGCTGTTTACCTTCCCTCTCGAGGATGTTCTGAAGTCGGTCTGAGGACAGGTTTAGAGGGATATGGGCCAAACGCGGGCAGGTGGGACTAGTGTAGATGGGAGATGTTGGCCGGTGTGGGCAAATTGGGCCGAAGGGCCTATTTCCATGCTTTATGACGATTACACTAAGTCAGCCGGTCGGGCAACATCTTTGGAGAACAGTTTTTTAAATAAAGTTGCTTCCTTGGTTGTTAATTCTGCATGGTCTTTGTTGTAAGACTTTAACACTCCATAATCTGATTTATAGCTACTTAAAATCTCAATGTTTTGGCTTCTGGCTCACCAGTGTCGGCACGGTGGCGCCAGAAGTTGGTAAAGTTGCTGCAGAGACCCGGGTTCGATCCTGACCACGGGTGCTGTCTGTACGGAGTTTGCACGTTCACCCTGTGACCTGCGTGGGTTTTCTCCGAGACCTTCGGTTATCTCCCACACTCCAAAGATGTGCAGGTCTGTAGGTTAATTGGCTTGGTACAAATGAAAAATTGTCCTCGGTGTGTGCAGGATGCAGTTAGTGTGCGGTGATCGCTGGTGGGCGTGGACTCGATGGGCTGAAGGGCCTGTTTCCGCGCTGTATCTCCAAACTAAAAGTAAAAGTGTCCCTCTGCACTGTTCCACGTTATATTTAAAGTTATAGATTCAAAATGAGATGACCTACAGTCCATGAAAGAGGGAAATGGGAAGGATATGGGGAGAAAGCAGAAACTGATTCTGGATGATCAGCCATGATCATATTGAATGACGGTGCTGGCTGCTGCACCTATTTTCTATGTTTCTATTTGTCCTGACCGTGCTGATTTGTTCTCTTTGCTCTGTCCCGCAGCCCATTTGCCAGGCAGCGTATCAGAATGACTTCAGGGATTTGAAGGAGCTACTGATGACAACCAATGTGAACCAGCAAGACTCGCACTATGGGGACACCGCACTGATCGCTGCCTGCAGAGCTGGCAGGCTCGAAATCGCACAATATCTGCTGAGGAAAGAAGCCAACGTCAATCTCAGGAACAAGGTGATCTATGCGTGTGCATTCAGACCTGTACAGTAAACCCTGGCTTGCTATTAATGACCTTTTTATAACGGATTTCAATTATATCTCCATAAAACAAATAGTTACACTGCGAGGGCCAGTCACATTGGCAACGTATTGACATTGACAGGGCATTGACATTGGCAAGGCATTGACAGGGCATTGACATTGGCAAGCCATTGACATTGGTAAGCCATTAACATTGGCAAGGTATTGGCAAGTCATTGGCATTGGCAAAGCATTGGCAGGGCACTGGCATTGAAATTGGCAGGGCATTGACATTGATAAACAATTGATCGATACTTAACACTATTAAATAAACAGCCTTTAGCATTTTTAGCTTGCATTAACTACAATACATTTTTAGCTGTTAAAAATAACTTTGCATTTGAAAATAACTTGTTGTTTCATGGAGTGACTGCTAGGTGTTTGGAGTCACTGACAAGTCACTTACTCAGTTATAAAGGACATTTGGCAATAACAGACAACACCCCCCCCCCCCCCTGGTCCATTAAAATGAGGATTTACCGTACATTCTGTTTACACATCCCTATTCCTGTAAGCTATGAATAATGTGTAAGAAGGAACTGCAGATGCTGGTTGTGTCGATCTTCAGTAATGTTTCCAGTAGCACCAAAAAAAAAGACACAAAGTGCTGGAGTAACTCAGCGGGCCAAACAGCATCTCTGGAGAACATGGATACGTGCCGTTTTGGGTCGGGATCCTTCTTCAGACCGATTGTGCTGGGGGAGAGAAAGCTGGAAGGCCAGTTGATGAAAAGACAAAAGGCGTGAAACAAAGACAGAAGAAGTACAAATTGTGAAGCCAGAGGAAGGAATTTAGGTGGAAGGGGACGAGGGGAGGGGGAAGGAGATAAATGAATGCAAATCCAGGTGGGGCACAGGGAAGTGAAGGGCGGGAATAAAAAAAAATGGGGAAAGGGGGATAAGTGCTTATTTGTAGGTAATTACCTGAAATTGGAGAATTCAAATTTCATATCATTAGGTTGTGAACTACCCAAGTGGAATATGAGGTGCTGTTCCTCCAGTTTGCGTATGGCCTCAATCTGGCAATGGAGGAGGCCCAGGGCAGAGAGGTCAGTGTGGGGATGGGAAGGGGAGTTGAAATGGTTGGCAACCGGGAGATCCAGCAGGCCTTGGCGGACCGAGAGGGAGGAGGGCCATTGGAGAGAGAGCTTGCCTGCAGCGACCCTTCTCTCTCTCCGACGGCCCTGCACACTAAACTATATACCGGATATGCATTCTTGAATAAACATTCTGTTCCTTCACCGACTTTGTCTTCTTCAATTTTAAAGAAAGAGCGGACATGTTTACATTATGCTGTAAGGAGAAGATTCACTTTTCTGGACTACCTGCTGATCATCATCTTGATGCCTGTCTTGCTACTAGGCTACATTATAATGGTAAGTGTTGGCGTGGCTTTCCCCCCAAACTAATGTGCTCAATGGTTCTTTGTTTTTAGACTTTTAGTAGCAATGTTACAAAATTTTGAGATTTTAAAAATCAAGTCTGTAATTTATCCCATCAGATAAAGCATAAAAAGAAGTTTAAATTTTTTTTTTTTTTTTTTTTTAATTTATTTATTAGAAGTAGACATATTATACAATGTAGTTACATATTATAGTAGAAAAAAAACTTTTCAATAACATCAGTCATACATTATTAAAATTTCCTTATCATTACTTCTGCTTCTAGTATTTTTATTTTTTATAGAAGCGAGAGAAAAAAGAGAGGGTAGAAAGTTAACAAATAAAAAAGAAGCAAAAAAAAACACAACAGAAAAACAAGGGAGGTGGAATGGGTTACCGTGTGATACAGCAATGAGAGATGGTTCGTAGGTTATAAAGTATAGAGTATAGTTTTTCATCTGTTCCTGAGTTCAAGTTTCAGCTGGGTCCTCGTGCTGTGCCAGTCTATCCCTTCAGATAGTTAATGAATGGAGCCCAAATGTTATGGAAAAGATCTTGTTTGTCCATTAAGACAAGTCTAATTCTTTCTAAGTATAGGGTCTCCGACATTTCCGTAATCCACATTTGTTCCGTAATCCACAGAAGTTTAATTTGTCACCTAATTCACTTTCATTT
This sequence comes from Amblyraja radiata, assembly GCF_010909765.2. Lineage (NCBI taxonomy): Eukaryota > Metazoa > Chordata > Chondrichthyes > Rajiformes > Rajidae > Amblyraja > Amblyraja radiata. The sequence goes on along the minus strand of NC_045970.1, from coordinate 48,836,354 downwards.
CTTCAGTATTAAAAAAGTTATGGCCATTTTCATACTCGGAAATTAGCATCTTGTTCCCTATTGCTTTTCCATTGACTTCACACAAAAGCTGTGATCGAGGACAGTCAAATGGCCATAACTTTCTTAAAAATTAGGAGAACTAAAAGATATTTTCAGTTATTATAGATTGAAGCATTCTGAAACAAATATGAAACAATCTTACTTAGATGACTTGAAATTAAAGCATATAATTAGTTAGTTACCTAATTGTAGCTAATTACAAAATTCAATTACTAGATCTAAACATCTATCAATTTCTTAAGAATAGATTAACATTTTTAAATAGCCTAAGTGTCCAAATAACATTCACACAAGAATTCACAATATAACCTAATTTTTAAATCTCATTGTCATGGATTTATAGGCCAAATGGAAGGAATTTAATGTTTAATACCTGTATAATGGCCATTTAAATCAACTTGCGAGTGGGTTTTTCTGGAACGCTACCATTTGGAACGTTGCGGTTTGCAGTGATTTAGACCCCCATAACGGCAGGAAAAATACTGCCGGTTGGAATGGGACTAAATCACCGTTTCGCAACTTAAAATGTGAACTAAAGGCATCTTAAGGACCACTTTTATACATAAAAATAAACAGCTTTTTTTTACCTGTCACCTACATGAAATCCGTCCCCGTTGTCAGCGTTGACGGCTTTAGAAGCTGATTTTAAAATGACTCCAGCGCTGAACTAGTCGGGCGATTTAAAAAATAAATAAAGAAAGAAATAAAAATACACAGATCGCCCGTCGGAACGATTCTTCAGCAAAAGCTTGCACTCCAACCAAATATAATCCAGGACAAGGTAGGGAAAAAAAAGCGTTTTAACCCCGAGCCCCCCTCAAAGCGCCAAAATCGCGCACATGGCCAGTGGCAGAATTGCAGTGCCGCTGAAGGTAAGTTTGTAACATACCTACTTTTCGAGGTGTAGCGCAGATACGGGCCCTGCAGCCCACCGAGTCCGCTCTGAGCACCGATCACCGGCACACTAACGCTATCCAACACACTAGTGACAATTTAACCAAAGCCACTTAACCTACAAACCTGTAAGTCTTTGAAGCGTGCATTTCTAGAGGTTTAGTTTAGAGATAGTTTAGTCCGCGCCGAACAGCGATCCCCGCACATTAACATTATCTCACACACACACTAGGGACAATTTTTCATTTACCAATCCACTTAACCTCCAAACCTGTACGTCTTTGGAGTGTGGGAGGAAACCAAAGATCTCGGCAAAAACCCACGCAGGTCACGGGGAGAACGTACAAACTCCATACAGACAGCACCCGTAGTCGGGATCGAACGCGGGTCTCAGCAGGTTCATTGTATTGAATATAATCACATATGGTCCACAACCAGGTGTGTTTGCTATCATCCAAACTGGACCTTTGTTATTTTCAGCCTTGTCATTTTGTAGTCATGACTAAGCAGAAAGCTGTTTAGTTTAGGAAGGGACTGCAGATGCTGGTTTATACCGAAGGTAGACACAAAATGCTGAAGTAACTCAGCGGGACAGGCAGCATCCCTGGAGAGAAGGAATGGGTGACGTTTCGGGTCGAGACTGTCTAGGCTGCTTCAGTCTGAAGAAGGGTCTCGACCCGAAGTGTCACCCATGTCTGTCTGCCTGTCCTGCTGAATTACTCCAGCACTTTGTGTTTATCTTAGTTGGTTAGTTTAGCTTAGAGATACAATGAGGCAACAGGCCCTTCGGCCCAACGGGTCCGTGCCGACCAGCGATCCCTGCACACTAGCACTCTCCCACACACTAGGGACAATTTACAATTTCACCGGCCAATTAACCAACAAACCTGTACCTTTGGAGCGTGGGAGGAAATCGGAGCATTCGGAGAAAACCCACGCAGGCCACGGGGAGAGCATACAAACTCCGTAGAGACAGCACCTGTAGTCGGGATCAAACATCGAACACGTGTCTCTGGTGCTGTAAAACAGCAACTCTACCGCTGCGCCACCCTGTTGACTCAGAAGTCCAGAGAAGTAATGTGGTGGTAAATCAATATTTGGGTTTTGCATGCAGATGGAAGTGTGATTTGTACCAGTTACTTTTTGATCAACTCTTTGTTTTTGTACAGGAATCAAAGAAGAGTCGTAATGAAATGTTTATAAAGATACTGCTGAAAGCTAAAGTGGATATAAATGCAACAGACTATGTAAGGACTGGTAAATCTGATTTTACTAATATATTTCTTACATTTAAATTAAATCGAATTGATTCAAGCCTTAAAACTGAGGTAGACCTTGGAAGAATACACATTTTCTCCGGAGTTCTCTAGATAGAACTAATGTACGAGGGATCGTCGGTCGGCGCGGACTCAGTGGGCCGAAGGGCCTGTTTCCACGCTATATATCCGGTTGCTCGCGTTTCCTCCCACATTCCAAAGACGTGTAGGTTTGTAGAAACATAGAAAATAGGATGCAGGAAGATAGATGCCATTCGGCCCTTCGAACCAGCACCGCCATTCAATATGATCATGGCAGATCATCCAAAAGCAGTGCCCCGTTCTTGCTTTCTCCCCAAATCCCATGATTCCGTTAGCCCAAAGAGCTAAATCTAACTATTTCTTGAAAACATCCAGTGAATTGGCCTCCATTGCCTTATGTGGCAGAGAATTCCACAGATTCACAACTCTCTGGGTGAAAAAGTGTTTCCTCAACTCAGTCCTAAATGGCCTACCCCTTATTCTTAAACTGTGACCCCCCTGGTTCTGGACTCCCCCAACATGGGGAACATTTTTCCTGCATCAAGCCTGTCCAATCCCTTAAGAATTTTATATGCTTCTATAAGATCATATAAGATGTAGGTTAATTGACTTTGGTAAAACGATAAATTGTTGCGAGTGTGTGTAGGATAGTGCTAGTGTACGGGATGATTCGCCACGGTGTCAGTGTGCCGATGGGCCTGATTGCACGCTGCATCTCTAAAACTAAACTAATTCCACTTTACATGTTATACTAAACTAAAAGGTAAATTCTAAAATCATCCTGCCTCCCTCAAACTTTGGAAGTGTTTGGTTTCTGTCCGTGACCTTTTGTGCTTTCACTCTCGTTACAGAAAGGTAATTCTGCGCTTCACTACGCTTGCCGAATGAATAATACACGGATTGTCAACGTCCTCATTAAAGCAAATGCAGACACATCCATTGCCAATAAGGTAAGTATTCCACGTTGCTCGTGTGTTGCCTGCACCCCCATTGGATTTGAATATTTGGTCACACAGGTTTAGTATCTGCCTGACACTTCATAGGGTTAGGGCCATAGGATGTCAGGGGTTATGGGGAGAAGGCAGGAAACACTTGAAGGCACCGAGACCCCACTAGCAACCCCTGCACATTAACACTATCCTACACACACACGGGCCAATTTCCCATTTACACCAGGCCAATTAATCTACAAACCTGTACGTCTTTGGAGTGTAGGAGGACCGAAGATCTCGGAGAAATCCCACGCAGGTCACGGGGGGGGGGGGGGGGGGGGGGGGGGACGGACGTACAAACTCTGTAGACAAGCACTTGTGGTCGGGATCAAACCTGGGTCTCTGGCACTGTGAGGCTGCAGCTGTGCCACCGTGCCGCTGCTTTCATTTATCATTATCAATTATCTGCAGTTTTCATGGTTCTTTTACAGAAATTGTTGGAAATATTGATTGAGATTGCCTGTTCACATTTATGTTGCATTTTTTGTTGTTGTCCAGAATGGAGAAACACCTGTTGATATTGCCACAAAATTGAAGTTTCCAAAGATTTTGGCTGCGCTGCACAAGGAATCCTAGAGACTTTCTAGCATGGATGTTTGTACGGAACGAATAAATAACTTCTCTACATCTCGATACGTGGGCAGTCTGACTTTGTACATATGTTCCTGTTTTCTGCAGTATTGGATCTCACCCTCATAGTAACCTGTGTAGTTAGTTCATAGATTCATAGGGTGGAAACAGGCCCTTCGGCCCAACTTGCCCACACCTACTAACATGTCCCAGCTACACCAGTCCCACCTGCCCACATTTGGTCCATATCCCTACAAACGGTTCTATTCATGTACCCGTCTGTTTTGTTAAACGTTGGGATAGTCCCAGCCTCAACTACCTCAACGCTTGTTCCATTAACCCACCACCCTTTGTATGAAAAGGTTACTCCTCAGATTCTTATTAAATCTTTTCACCTTCACCTTAAACCTATGTCTTCTGGTCCTTCATTCACCTATTCTGGGCAAGAGGCTCTGTGCATCTACCCGATCTATTCCTCTCATGATTTTATACACCTCTATAAGATCATTCCTCATCCTACTGCACTCCAAGGAATGGAGACCCAGTCTACTCAACCTCTGCCTACAGCTCAGACTCTCTGGTTCTGGCAACATCCTTATAAAGGGTAGGTAGTCATGTAATTTCCCCCTTCCAGAGATGAGCATTAAATAGGTTTAGTTGAGAGAGATACAATGTGGAAACAGGTCTCCCATATTGAAAATAACATGTTTAATGAATTGAAAAAATAAATATCCAATCCTCAACCTTAATTACTATGTTGCCCTCTATAGCGTTTAGTTTTGTTTAATATTTACATGTGGCATCTTTTAAAGAACTCCCCACCATCGAAGGGATCTACAGGAGTCACTGCCTCAAAAAGGCAGCCAGCATCATCAGAGACCCTGGCCACGCTCTCATTTCACTCCTGCCATCGGGAAGAAGGTACAGAAGCTTGAAAACTAACGTCCAGGTTCAGGAGCAGCTTCTTCCCTACAACTATCAGGCTATTAAACATGACACACTCCGACCAAACCCTGAACTATGAACTGCCTAAGTCTTGGGGCTTAGAATTTTTTGTTTTTACTTATTGAACTTTTTTGTTGTTTAATATGGTGTTAACTGAGTACTATGTTTATATATCTGTCTAGTTTAGTTTAGAGATACAGTGCAGAAACAGTCCCTTCGACCCATGAGTCTGCACTGACCAGCGATCACCCCGCACACTAGCACTATTGTACACACTAGGGACAATTTACAATCTTTACCAAAGCCAATTAACTTACAAACATGTACATCTTTGGAGTATGGGAGGAAACCGGAGCACTCGGAGAAAACCCACCCAGTCATGGGGAGAACGTACTAACTCCATACAGACAAGCACCCATAGTCAGGTTCGAACCCGAGTCTCTGGAGCTGTGAGGCAGCAACTCTACCGCTGCGCCACCGTGCCGCCCTGATGCAAGTAAAAATTTCATTGTTCTGTTTCGGGACGTGACGCAAAAGCACTCTTGACTCACTCTAAGGTCCAAATGCCAAATTGGTTCACCATTATCTCTCGTACATACAACTTACAAATAAAAAAAGTTGTCAAAACAAGCCTTGGTGCTAGATTTTAACGGTTGTTGTTGGAAGCCGAAAGCACAGTAACCTCAAATGTAATCTTTATTGAAGTTGCTCCAGTGTAATGGCAAGACAACTGACAAGGCACTCACAAGTTACATGGAAGACACAATATACAGTAGAGTGTGATAGATCTCACCAGGAACAGTTGTTGATGAACACACTTTATCATCTTGCAGCTCACGAGTGGGATTATATTTTTGATTGGTAATCCACCAGCTTCAAATCACTTCCATATTTAACACCATAGCGATCATGCTCAAGTTGCAGTTAATACCCAACATTTACTATTGCTCAAAAGTAGAAACACAAACTGCAGATGCTGGTTTACACAAAGAGACACAAAGTGCTGGAGTACCACAGCGAGTCAGGCAGCATCTCTGGAGAACAGGGATCGGTGATGTTTGCTGTCGGGACCTTCCTTCAGGGGGGGTGAGAAAGCTGGAAGAGTTGGGGGCACGACAAGCTTGGTTTAGTTTTGAGATGGAAACAGGACCTTCGGCTCATCGTGTCCGTGCTGCCTAACAAGTGTATCTGCACTTGTTATATCCCACACACTCGCAACAATTTACAGAGGCCGATTAACCTACAAACCTGCCGTCTTTTGGGATGTGGGAGGAAACTGGAGGAAACAGTACAAACTCCATACAGACAGCACCCATAGTCAGGATCGAACCCGGGTCTCTGGCACTGTAAGGCAGCAACTCTACCACTGCGCCTGTGTAAGTTTGATACAGTTGAGGATGGGGGGGGGGGGGTTAGGTGATATTTGGAGTTGGAACCCGAAAGGTCACCTCTCCAGGTGCCGCCTGACCCGCTGGGTTACACCAGTCTGAAGAAGGGTCCCGACCTGAAACGTCACTTATCCATGTTCCCCAGAGATGTTGCCTGACCCACTGACTTACTCCAGCGCTCTGCGTATTCATTTACTACCGTTCCAAAGTTCAGCTTTGGATGCTGACACATACTCTCGGCTTGTCGGTTCCAATTAAAATTCCTGAACAAATCCCCACTGATTACAATGCGCTGAACAATGTGGCGTAAACAGCTAATCCACACCCATTATATATGACAATCACACAGTTGTTACTTTGCGGCTGGTCTTACGTATGTCTGAGTCGAGGGCGAGTGTTTTAATGGAGAGAAAGAGAAAAAAATTAGCAACCATGCAGCAAGCAGTAAGATCAACTACATGAGTTTACATGGGCTTTGTAAAATGGTTCCATTAACCCAACAAGAGGGATAGTTCCCTGGAACATTGACCTGATCCATCTTCAAGATGCTCTCATTGTAGAGCAGAGCGATCTAGGAGTACAAGTACAAAGTTTGTTGAAAGTGGTATCGCAGGAGATAGGGTGGTCAAAAAGGCTTTTGGCATTAATCGGCCAGAGCACTGAATATAGAAGTTGGGAGGTCATGTTACAGTTATAGAGGCTGCATTTAGGATATTGTGTTCAGTTTTGGGCACCATGTTACAGGATATTGTCAAGCTGGAAAGGGGGCATGAGGACGTTGCCAGGACTCAAAGGCCTGAGCTATAGGGAGAGGTTGAGCATGCAAGGACTTTATTCCTTGGAGCGCAGGAGGTTGAGGGATGATCTTATAGAGGTGTACAAAATTATGAGAGGAATAGACTGGGCAGATGCACAGAGTAGGGGAATCGAGAACCAGAGGGCATATGTTTAAGGTAAGGGGGGGAAAGATTTAATATAAACCAGAGGAGCAACCTTTTCACACAAAGGGTGATGGATGTATGGAACAAGCTGCCAGAGGAGGTAGTTGAGGCAGGGACTATCGCAACCTTTAAGAAACATTTAGACAGGTACATGGCTAGGACAGGTTTAGTGAGATATGGGGCAAACGCAGGCAGGTGGCACTAGTGTAGAAGGGACATGTTGGTTGGTGTGGGTAAGTTGGGCCGAAGGGCCCGTTTCCACACTGTATGAGTCTATGCTCCGTTGTCCTTCATCTTACTCACACCTTGGGACGTGCACTAAACATTCCGCTCACATGGAAGGTGCACTGAATCCAAATGGTGCCAATAAAAGTACATTAAAAATTAGACTCAAGTCAGCAATGGATAATGTAGCGTACAGTTAATAACTTCCATTAACACAATTCCACACGTACGGTACACAAGTCTTTCAGGTTTAGTACCTGAACCAACATAGGGCTTAGTCTTAACATAATCTACACCAAGTAATTCAAAGCCAGTTTTGTGAAAATCCAAATTTATTTAAGAGATACAGCGCGCAAACAGTCCACGACGACCAGCAATCACCCCGTATCCTACGCACATAAGGGACGATTTTGTGGAAGCCAATTGAAGTACAAACCTGCAAGTCTTTGGAATATGCGAGGAAACCGGAGCTTCCGAAGGAAACCCATGTGGTCACAGGGAGAATGTGCAAACTCAGTACAGACAGCACCTGAGTTCAGGATCGAACCCGGGACGCTGGGGCTGTGAGGCAGCAACTCTACCGCTGCGCTGACCCAAATATTTCAATTGAATAATATTAAGCAACTCGATGATTAAATGATTTTGATTGGGGCATCCATCTTGTGTTTTGGGGCTTCCAGACCTCCTAATCCAACCTCACTGATGAAGGGTCCCGACCCAAAACATCGCCTATTCCTATTCTCCAGCGATGCTGCCTGACACACATTGCTATCTTACTTAAACACAGGGCTCAGGCAGGGGCATCAACATGAGCTACACCATAATTTTGTGTCATTTTCAATTTTTAATTAGACCGTTTACCAACTTTGAATGAAGAGGTGTCGGCTCAGGTTTAACATCAAACATCTATTTCATAAAGTCAATGTTCAGAAATCAAACTAATATTGAAACCTTGATGTTGCCTTAAGTATCAAAATACAGAATTGCTTTAGAAAAATTCAATGGAGAAGGCTTTGTATAATTACCAGACTATCTGAAAGAGAAATCCAGTACAATGATTACATCTGAAATTAAGGCCTCAAAGGAATTCACAGTGTCTTGTTTTCTACATATAATCACCAATGCATTGTCTGGAAGAATAATATCCCATGGCAGTAGCACTATTGTGAGGTCTGCCTGGATTCACAGATGTACTTGCTCCGTGCCAGGGAAACACGAGTAGAAAACTACTGTACATTTTAAAAAGGGGTATATTTAATACAATCAATAGATTAAGTCGGAAGGAACTACAGCTGTTGGTTTACACTGAAGATAAGACACAAAACGCTGGGTGACGTACCGGGTCAAGGAGGGTCTGAAGAAGGGTCTCGACCCGATACATCACTTATTTATTTTCTCTAGAGGTCTGAAGAAGAGTCTCGACTCGAAACGTGACCTATTCCTTTTCTCCAGAGATGCTGCCTGTCCCGCTGAGTCAATCCAGCATTTTGGGTCGATCTTCAGTCAATAGATTTAGCTCGATTCAATTGATGCATTGCAAGTTTTGACACAAGCAATTAAAAAAATAGACATTTTTTTTAACCCCTGTCTTGACATTAATGAAGCTGGTGATTGAGAGATATTTTTACTGGGATCACTCCAAAATAACCACGATGAATCAAGCAACAGTCTAAAAATTCCCCATAACCTTTAGCAGGTTATCAGAGTGAGGGAGTTTGGTACAAAGACACACATTGCTATCTTACTTAAACACAGGGCTCAGGCAGGGGCATCAACTTACCAAAGCTTTAATTACAAAACTGGTATATAGTCTCTTTTTAAAAATTATCTTGGACCATCAATGGTCCTAGTAATGAAGCTGGAAAGGGAAAATATACAAAACACAAAATGGAGTACATTTTGACTCCAGTCATTTCAAAGTGGTTTCGAGCTCACTCATACTTTCTCATCAGATCAATCATTTCCACGTACAGGCGCTTTGGGGCATCCATGCCCCAGATGAAATCCAGATGCTCCCAGTCTGAGAGTTGCTTGTGGTAAATAAGGTTGGGCACTTGGCCCAGTAACATGTTCACGTCCTTGGGATCAGCTAGCCAGTCGCGGCCTCCCGTCCAGATGGCAGTGGGGATATTCATGTATTTTATGTTGTACACGGGCGGTACTGTCTGCTCAAGGGAAGCGAGAAGGAGGATTAGTCATCGAGTCACACAGCAGGGAAACAACCAAATTACGGTCATAAGGTCATTAGTAATAGCAGCAGAATTAGGCCATTCGGCCCATCAAGTCTACTCTGCCATTCAATCATGGCTGATCTATCTCTCCCTCCTAACGCCATTCTCCTGCTTTTCCCCATAACCTCTGATACCCATACTAATCAAGAATCCATCTATATCTGCTTTAAAAATATCCATTGACTTGGCCTCCACAGCCTTTTGGGACAGTTTCTTCCCAGCTGTTATCAGGCAACTGAATCATCCTACCACAACCAGAGAGCAGTGCTGAACTACTATCTACCTCTTTGGTGACCCTCGGACTATTCTTGAGCGGGCTTTGCTGGCTTTACCTTGCACTAAACGTCATTCCTTTATCATGTATCTATACACTGTAAATGAATCGATTGAATTGATTGTCTTTCTGCTGACTGGTTAGCACGCTACAAAAGATTTTAACCGTACCTCGGTACACGTGACAATAAACTAAAACTTGCCCATGCCGACCAAGATGCCCCCTCAATGCCAATCCCAGCTGCCCGCGTTCGGGCCTTATCCATCACCTATCCCTGCACCTGTCCACATATCTTTTATGGACACAAAATGCTGGAGTAAATCAGCAGGACAGATAGGCAGCATCTCTGGAGAGAAGGAATGGGCGACTTTTCGGGTTGAGATCCTTCTTCAGACTGATGTCAGGGGAGAGGGAGACATAGAGATGCGGAAGGGTAAGGTGTGAAAACGAGAGATCAAAAGGGATGAAGGTCAAGGAAAATGAAAACAACCCGAAATGTCACCTCTCCAGAGATGCTGCCTGTCCCGCTGAGTTACTCCAGCATTTTGTGTCTATCTTCGATGTGTACCAGCATCTGCAGTTCCTTCCCACACAAATATCTTTCCAACGCTGTTAACTAACTCAACGACCTCCTTTGGCAGCTTGTTCCATATACCCACTACCCTCTGAATGAAAATAGATATACTCGATCTAATCCCCTCATGATTTTTCTTTACACCTCTAAGATCACCCCTCAACCTCCTGAACGAAGGATTACATTCCTAGCCTGCTCAACCTCTCCCTATAGCTCAAGTCCTGGCAACATTCAGTAAATGGCAACAAGAGTAAATCTTCTCTGCACCCTTTTCAGTTTGACATCTTTCCTATAACACTGTGACCAAAACGGAACACAATACTGTCAACGTGGCCTCACTAATGTCTTATATAACTGTTACATGACCTCCGATAGTTCTGTTATCGCCCTTTCTCACCCAATCCCTACACTCTAGGGGCAAAATACCAGAGGCCAATTAACCTACAAACTCGCATACATTTGAGATGTGGGAGGAAACCGGAGCATTCAGGGGATTTGTGATTTATATCCTGGGATTTCCATGTTAAATCAGACACATGGAAATCCTGAGACTGTTGGTAATTACAGAGCATAATGTTGCAAGTGGCATAGTCACAGTTATAATTTAGACTTTAGAGATGCAGCGTGGAAACAGGCCCTTCAGCCCTCTGAGTCCGCGCCGACCAGCGATCACCCCCGTATCCTGCACACTCGGAACAATGAACCTTCAAACCCGTAGATCTTTGAATGAGGGAGGAAACCGGAGCACCCAGAGAAAACCCACGAGCCGTCCAGACAGCACCCGTAGACAGGATTGAAGCCAGGTCTCTGTTGCCTGAGTATCCGTATGCCCAAAAAGCTTATCTCGTGCAAGACAGCAACTCTACCGCTGTGCCACCGTGACGCCTGCAATAATTGCTCTCCATTTAAACAGTTCTGTCCTTCTATTCTTCCCGCTAAATAGGAGATCCTTGTGTTTATACTTCATTTGTTAATCTTTTACCCACTCACTTCACCTATCTAAATGACTGGAAGACACAAGGAACTGCAGATGATGCTGGTTTTTATAGAAAGTGCTGGAGTATTTCGTAGAAAAAATGAGCTGCAGATGCCTAGCGACAGTATAAATAACCAGAACCAGCTTGCAGGATACAGAATGGCAAAATACATAAAGGCAACACGTTAATCCCCTCCATGGGCCGTTTTCCAGTGCAGTACCTGATTATAGTGATCCATGTTTTTATTTTCGGTACCCCAATCAAACGCCTGAAAATGTCCAGATTTAGCATTCTGTAAAACAAAACATTGCAAGGTCAAAAGATGGCCCCTAACCTGCCTAATATAAGGCACAAGCATAACCGCAGTGGCCTGGGTATCCATGTGCACAAGAAGCGTATCCCATGCAAATCAATGCTCAACACTGTCCAGAATGAAGTGGATAAAGACTTTTATTTTTCAAAATCAGGAGGAAATTAGAGGTCAGAGCCTCAGCATTAAAGGACATTCTTTTAAGAAGGAGATGAGGAGGAATTTCTTTAGTCAGAGGGTGGTGAACCTGTGGAATTCTTTGCCACAGTAGGCTGCGGAGGCAAAGTCAGCGGATATCTTTAAGGCAGAGATAGATAGATTCTTGATTTGTCCGGGTGTCAGAGGTTATGGGGAGAAGGCAGGAGAATGGGGCTAGGAGGTAAAGATAGATCAACCATGAATGAATGGTGGAGTAGACTTGATGGGCTGAGTGGCCTAATTCTACTCCTATCTCTTCTGTTCTTCTGATGATAAGTGCGGCTGTTGAGGGGACGTTGAGTTTGTACCTGGCTCCAGTGGACGATATTCTGCACAGACGTTCCAGCTGGACAGTGGGCTGAATAGACTGGTATTCTGCTCTGGAAAACAGTACATTTACATTGAATCCACTAAAGTTATAGGATGGCTTTACTTTAAATTACAATCACGGCGGAAACAGATATATCAGTCTATGGAAGTGATATTAGACTTTAGAGATATAGCGTGGAAACAGGCCCTTCAGCCCTCCGAGTCCGCGCCGACCAAGGCACTAGCACTGTCCTACACACTGGAGACAATTTTACAATTAACAGAAGCCAATTAACTGCACAGAGGCACAGCAGCAGTTTCTTCGTAAAGGGCCTGTCCCACTTACGCGACCTTTACAGGCGACTGCCGGCACCCGTCATAGGTCGGCGAAATTTTCAACATGTTGAAAATTCAGCGGCGACCAGAAAGACGCTACGACTCTTTGGAGACCTCTCACAACCATAGGAGACCTCTCACGACAATACAGAGGGGGGGAGGGGGGGGGGGGGAAGGACGGACTGGGATGGGAAAGGTCTACGATTATGTTGGCTGCAGGCAAAGTAAAATTAGCAACTCCATAATCAAAGATAATTATTGAGGTGCATTAACGGTGGGTTTTCTCCGGGTGCTCCGGTTTCCTTCCACACTCCAAGATGTACAGGTTTGCAGTTAATTGTAATGGTAAAAGATCCCCAGTGTGTAGGATAGTGCTATTGTACGGGGTGATCGCTGGTCGGCGCAGACTCGGTGGGCCGAAGGGCTTGTTTCCACACTGTATTTCTAAAGTCTAAAGCAAAATAGGTACAGTAAAACTCCAATGACCCACGAGCCAATATTTTCAAACTGCCTGTGATTTGGTACCTGATGACCTGATGCTGCCTTTCGCCTCCCACGCACTCCTGTCCCTGCTCTCTCTTCCCCTCACTGTGACCCGTTTCTCCCTCGCTTCCCCCTCACTGCGACCCCTGTTCCTGCGCTCTCTCTTTCCCCTCACTAGGACCGCTGTTTCTCCCTTTACGCTCACCAGACTCTTCATCCCCTCACTGGTCCCCCTATTCCTTATCTTCCCCTCACTGCGACCATTGTCCCTGTGCTCTCTCTTTCCCCTCACTAGGACCGCTGTTTATCCCTTTACGCTCACCAGACTCTTCATCCTGTTCCCTGTTCCCACTCACTGGTCCCCGTTCCTCCTCTTCCCCTCACTGTGTCCCCTGTTCCTGCGCTCTCTTCCCCTCCCCAGGACCCTGCACTTCCTTGCTCCTCACAGTGGCCCCTTTTCCCACTCCCTTTCCTCCTCACCAATGGCCACTATTCCTGCCCTCTCTTTCCCCTCACCCCGACCTCTAATCGTGCCCTCTCTTTCCCTTCATTGTGTCCCCTGCTACTACCCTCTTTCCCCTCATCAGACCCGTCTTTCCCTCCCTTTGCCCTCACCGGACCCAGTTTCTCTCTCTTTCCCTCACAAGGACCCATTTCTCACTCTCTTTCCCCTCACCCAGTCCCCCGTTCCTGCGTTTCTTGCTCCTCACTGAGACCCGTTCCTTACCTTTCTCCTCTCTGTTTCTGCACTCCCTTTCCCTTTCCCCTCACTGCCACCCCTGTTCCTACCTTCTCTTTAAAAGAACCAACAGTGATTTTATAAAGTGCGTTGGGGCATCAATAAAAATAGCATCCGTAAGAATGGGTCGACTGGGCTTCTATTGACTGGAATTTAGAAGGATAATAATAATAATAATGGATGGGATTTATATAGCGCCTTTCTAATACTCAAGGCGCTTTACATCGCATTATTCATTCACTCCTCAGTCACACTCGGTGGTGGTAAGCTACTTCTGTAGCCACAGCTGCCCTGGGGCAGACTGACGGAAGCGTGGCTGCCAATCTGCGCCTACGGCCCCTCCGACCACCACCAAACACTCACACACATTCACACACATGCAAAGGTGGGTGAAGTGCCTTGCCCAAGGACACAACGACAGTATGCACTCCAAGCGGGATTCGAACCGGCTACCTTCCGGTTGCCAGCCGAACACTTAGCCCATTGTGCCATCTGTCATTTAAGGGATTGGACAGGCTAGATTAAGGAAAAATGTTCCCAATATTGGGGGAGTCCAGAACCAGGGGTCACCGTGTAAGAATAAGAGGTAGGCCATTTAGGACTGAGATGAGGAAAAACTTTTCCACCCAGAGAGTTGTGAATCTGTGGAATTCTCTGCCACAGAAGACAGTGGAGGCTAATTCAATGGATGTTTTCGAGAGCGAGTTAGATTTAGCTCTTAGGGCTAACGGAATCAAGGGATATGGGGATAAAGCAGGAACGGGGAACTGAATTTTTCTGATCGGCCGTGATCATATTGAATGGCGGTGCTGTCCCGAAGGGCCGAATGGCCTACTCCTGCACATATTTTCTATGTTTCTAAGTGTAGAAAATCTGCTGGATCAGCATTAGCGTCCTGAGCTCTCTGCACGAATGGTGATAGACTTTGCACGTTCAACATGTCTTCCAGTGTGCGGACTTCTGCCATGCTTACCATGTTAAGATTCTTTGTATTAAATCCGCTTATTAAAAAGTATACGTTGCCGCACAGCTCCTCGATCAAGAACCGACTGCACACGCGTGTAGCAAACCACGTTACCATCTTGGTCTGCGGAAGGAAATCCTGGTTTCCGAATATTTCCTGAAAAACAAAACAAATATTAGAACATAGGCTTGGATAGAGAGAATGTGGAGCAGATGTTTCCACTAGTGGGACAGTCTAGGACTAGAGGTCATAGCCTCAGAATTAAAGGACGTTCTTTTAGGAAGGAGATGAGGAGGAATATCTTTAGTCATAGGGTGCTGAATCTGTGGAATTATTTGCCACAGAAGGCTGCGGAGGCCATCAGTGGATATATTTAAGTCAGAGATAGATAGATTCTTGATGGTACGGGTGTCAGAGATGTTGGCGAGAAGGCAGGAGATTGGGGTCAGGAGGGAGAGATAGATCAGCCATGATTGAATGGTGGAGTAGATTTGATGGGCCGAATGGCCCAATTCTATTCTAGCATATCTAGCATATGATCTTATGATCGGGCGTAGGGGTAAGGGCGGCACAATTGCTGCCTTTCCGGGCCAGAGCCCCGGGTTCAATCCTGACTACGGGTGCTTGTCTGTACGGAATTTCTACGTTCTCCCCAAGACCTGCGTGGGTTTTCCCCGAGATCAGTTTCCTCCCACACTCCAAAGACATTCAAGTTTGCAGGTTAATTGGCTTGGTGTAAAATTGTCCCTCGTGTGTGTTTAGTGTTATTGTGCGGGGATCGCTGGTTGATGTGGACTCAATGGGCCGAAATACCTGTTTCCACGCCGTATCTCTAAATTAAACTAAACTGTGCAGCACAGGGACAGGCCCTTTGGCCCACAATGTCTGTACTGAACATGATGCCAAGATAAACTAATCTTCTCTGCCTGCACGTGATCCATATCCCTCATTTCCCTGCATATCCATGTGCCTATCTAAAAGCTTCTTAAATGCCCCCATTGTACCTGGCTCCACTCCACCCCACCCACTACTGGCAGCATGTTCCAGACCAATATTTGCCCCATGCATCTTTAACCTTTGCTCCTCTCACCTTAAAGTAGAAACAGGCCATTCGGGCCAACGAGTCTCGTTTCCCCAACTCTGGTCGAGAGACTCTGTGCGTCTACCCAATCTATTCCTCTCATGATTTTGTACACCTCTATAAGATCACCCCTCATCCTCCTGCGCTCCAAGGCCCGTTCAACCTCTCCCTATAGCTCAGGCTTTCGGGTCCTGTCAACATCCTCGTAAATTTTCTCTGACTTTAGACTGCCAACATTTTATACAGAATGTTAAAAAAGAGACTTTTTCCATGCTACACCTCTGAACTGAACATATTTATATGTCAAAATACATCATTAGTTCAGTGGTGGTAACAGAGTTACAGGTGGGATTTCTCGGCTGAATGTTTAATGGGATTCCAAAATTTAAGAGATATATTCCAATGTTCAAGTTTAGTGATACAGCGTGGAAACAAGCCCTTCGGCCCACCAAGTCTGCGCCCGCCAGCGATCCCCGTAAACTCGCTCTATCCTACACATGAGGCACAATTTAGGGACCTGTACGTCTTTGGAGTGTGGGAGGAAACTGGAATATCCGAAGGAAATTCACGCAGTCACAGGGAGAGCGTACAAACTCCGTACAGACAGCAACCGTAGTCAGGATCGAACGTGGGTCTCTGGCGCTGTGAGGTGGCAACTCTACCGCTGCGCCACCGTGCCGCCCCGATAAGGGACGGACATTGAATGATGCTCTTTACCTTTCACATTGAAACCGAAAGCAAGCTGGAGTTTAGGGGCACCTTTAGAGCGCGTGTTCAGGGGATAGAACTAGATATTATTTTTAGAAACAAGGAACTGCAGGCGGTGGTTTACATAAGACAATACAGAGTGCTGGAGTAACTCAGCAGGCCAGGCAGCATCTCAGGAGAACAGAGATAGATGATGTTTTGGGTCGGGACCTTTCTTCAGACTGATTGGGGTGGGCGGAGAGAAAGCTGAAGGTTAATTGGCTGCTGTGAATGGTCCTGAGTGTGTATGGGTGCAAGATTATCAGTGATGAAGGTGTTGATGGGGATGCAAGAGTGTTGGAATGGTGCTTGAAGGGGAGTGCAGATGTAGTGGGCCGAAGGGCCTGTCTCTGTGCTGTATGAATCTGGGAGCCTATATGATAATTTAAACACAACCATTAAACCTTGTGCATTATATCAACTGAACGGCAATAATGAAGAAATAAAAAAAACTGCAGGTGCTGGAATCTTGAGCAAACCACAAAGTGCTGGAGGAACTGGGCTCTACAGTGGCGCAGTTGGTGGAGCTGCTGCCTCGCAGCGCCCGAGACCCGGGTTCGATTATGACCTCTGGTGTTGTCTGTATTCTTCCTGTGACCTACATCCCAAATACATGCAGGTATTTTTTACAAAGTGTCCTAATGTGCAGGGAGCAGATGAGAAAATGGGATAGTTAAGAACCTGTGTGTACAGATGAGTTGTGGAATTCCCTGCCACAGAGGGCGGTGGAGGCCAAATCACTGGATGGATTTAAGAGAGAGTTAGATAGAGCTCTAGGGGTTAGTGGAATCAAGGGATATGGGGAGAAGGCGGGCACGGATTATTGATTGAGGAGGATCAGCCATGATCACAATGAATGGCGGTGCTGGCTCGAAGGGCCAAATGGCCTCCTCCTGCACCTATTTTCTATGATTCTATGTTTCTATGATCGATGGTCGGAATGGACTAGATGGGCCAAAGAACCCGTTTCCCAGCCATATCCTTAAATTAAACTAATTCCAACTCATCCCAACTAAACTCATCTCGACTAAACCTGGCGGGTCAGGCAGCATCTGTGAAGGGAATGGGATATATGAAGTTTCCGGTCGGGACCCTTCTTCAGACAAACATTGAAGCCTGGCAAAAAAAAGAGACAGAAAATCCTGAAGTAACTCCGTGGGTCAGGCAGCATCCCTGGGGAACATGGATGGGTGGCATTTTGGGTTGGGACGCTTGTTTAGCATGATTATAGGGGTGTGGTCAGGGTGAATCACAGCGTTACAGCTGATTTTTGACTGATGTACTCATGTCTTTACTGGTGTCGTTGCTGCAACAAGTGTCCTCTCCCCTTTCTCCAGAGAACCCGTGGAATGGAAAAGATTATTAACTCAGAAATGTCACGGTGCACTTAAACCCCAACCCCATCGAATTCACATAACATTCTTAAGGGATTGGACAGGCTAGATGCAGGAAAAATGTTCCCGATGTTGGGGGAGTCCAGAACCAGGGGTCAGTTTAAGAATAAGGGGTTTAGGACTGAGAAGAGGAATAACTTTTTTCACCCAGAATTTGTGAATTGTGGAATTCACTGGATGTTTTCAAGAGTTAGATATAACTCTTAGGGCTAACGCATTCAAGGGATGTGGGGAGAAAACAGGAACGGGGCACTGATTTTGGATAATCAGCCATGATCATATTGAATGGCGGTGCTGTCTCGAAGGGCCGAATGGCCGACTCCTGCATCTGCTTTCTATGTTTCGATGTTTCTAAAGGCTGGCACAACGCTTTGCTTATGCCCAAGATCAAATACTCACTGAAACAAGATTAAAAAGCAAGAACGTACGTGGATCACGAACTCTGGGAGACGAGCGAGTTTTACCAAAGGGCTGGTGGCATATTTAACCGTCGTGACGGGAGCCAGTCCAAAAAAGACTTTAATCTTCTTTGCCAGCTCCGGCATTTTAGAAAAGGCGATGAAACCTGAGAAGAGAACGACATGAGAAAACTGAACAGCGCCCTTAAAACTCTCGTACAACTTTTATAACTTTGGCCGATTTAAGCAACAACAAAACCAAGCGGAGGGATTCCATTTCCAGTGTGTAAAAAGCACGTAGACCGCAAGACATAGGAGCAGAGTTAGACCATTCGGCCCATCGAGTCTGCTCCACCATTCGATCATGGCCGATCCATCTTTCCCTCTCAACGCCATTTTCCTGCTTTCTCATCGTAACTTTTGACGCCCTGACTACTAAAGAATCTATTAATTAAAAATACCTAATGAATTTTGGCCTCCAACGCTGTCTGATGTAATGAATTCTACAGATTCACCACTATCTTTCGAAAGAAACTCCTCCTCATCTCCATTTTGAAGGAAGGTTCTTTTATTCTAAGACAGTGCCTGCTCTGGTCCTAGACTCTCCCAGTGCTGGAATCCAATCTATCTCGACCTATCTTTATTCGGTAGCTTTCAATGAGACTCTCCCCCCCCCCCCCCCCCCCCCCCATCTCCCATCCTTCTAAACTCCAGCAAGTACGGGCTCAGAGTCATCAAACACTTCTCAAACATTAACCCAATCATCTCTGGGATAATTCTCCTAAATGCAGTTGCAGAATCTGCTCGACTCCACATCCTTAGAAGACTTAGGAAGTTCAGAATGTCCCACAACAACTCCCACCAATCTCCACAGATGAGCCGTAGAAAGCATTTTATCGAGATGCTTCACAGCATGGTTTTGGAACGGCTACAAACAAAACCGCAATTAATTGCAGAGAATTATGGGCACAGCCCTGAGCATCACACAAACCAACCTCCCTTCCATTGACTTAATTTACACCTCAGGCTGCCTCGGCAAGGCCAGCAGCATAATCAAGGATAACATTTCCAACATCTGCAGACTTTATTGTCAAATCAGGGCTAAGCAGCCGGTCAATGCTGAAGACAACTTCAAGGCAGGACTGAAGAATCCAACTCCCTTCCAACTCAACTCAAAGTCAGGCTAATGACTGCCCAGGTTTTCCAGTGGTTGATAAATTATGGCAATGTAGCCTCATTATAAATGGCAGGGTGACTCCTTTAAACATGACTGATTCGACTCAAACTTTTAGCGTTTAGCTCATAATAACAATTAAAAAACAAGACAAAATATATTGACTAATGCAGGCTTCTGACTTACCAATCGTTGTCCCCTGAGAATGACCAACATAGTACAGTTGAGCTTGATCCGTCTTTTTGAGGATGAAGTCTATTACTGCTGGCAAATCCTTGGTGGCCATTTCATCAAAGCTGAACACAAACAAAAAAATCACAACTCAATAGACAACAGGTGCAGGAGTAGGCCATTTGGCCCTTCAAACCAGCACCACCATTCACTGTGATCATGCCTGATCATCCACAATCAGTACCCCGTTCCTGCCTTCTCCCCATGTCTCCGCTATCTTTAAGAGCTCTACCTCAATATTACGTAGTGTGAACACAAGTGCACGCATGCACACTCACGCGCACCTGCTCGCGCTCACCCGTTCCCAGTCACTCTCACACACTCACTCACTCTCACACCAACTCACTCTCACACACTCACTCACTCTCACACACTCACTCTCTCACACACCAACTCACTCTCACACACACTCACTCACTCTCACACACTCACTCACACGCAACTATTTTGTTCTAAATAAAATTTCCTTCGACCTGTTAAGATCAATTAAAATTTATAAAAACAAACACATCAAAACACATACACCCGCTCACACAACTCCAGTAGAGCGCACATCTCCAGACTTAGAGGATCGCACAATCTCACCTCACTATAGTGTTGGACGATCTAATTAGGCTGACCGTCAATACAACATGGAAAAGTCGTACAGATGAGATGTTAAACCAAAGATGTTAAACCAAAGATGTTTAAACCATAGTCCTGCCCCCGTTTTAATTTCCTGTTTCCAAGTGGAAAACCTATTCAAATATGTAGGCCAGTTATCCACCAAGCTGTACATTGGTTAAAACGTATGAAAGGTTATTGCAGTAAAAATAAAAGAAAATATTAGTTACCTGAACCTCCAGAATGCATCCTTATAAACTGGAATGCTTTTGTGTTTTCTGGACCAAGTGTTTCCACGACTGTTTCCGATCCAAACATCGTAGCCAGCATCTGCGAGGATAAACCCCAGGCTGTTTCTGGGCTGATTTGTGACCCAGTTGCTCCCAGCCGCCAGTAAACCGTGCTGAAGAAATACTACCGACCGAGGCCCTAAACAAAGAAAGAAAAAGTTCAATGAACAAGTACTTTGAACATTTAGACAGGGACATGGATAGGAATGGTTTTGAGGGATATGGGCCAAATGCAGGCAGGTGGAACTAGTGTAGATGGGGCATCTCAGTCGACTTGGGCAAGTTGAGCCAAATGGTCTTTTTCGTGCAGTAAGTTAGCCCCTGCAACTATGTTATCTATCTATCTATCTATCTATCTATCTATCTATCTATCTATCTATCTATCTATCTATCTATCTATCTATCTATCTATCTATCTATCTATCTATCTATCTATCTATCTATCTATCTATCTATCTATCTATCTATCTATCTATCTATCTATCTATCTATCTATCTATCTATCTATCTATCTATCTATCTATCTATCTATCTATCTATCTATCTATCTATCTATCTATCTATCTATCTATCTATCTATCTATCTATCTATCTATCTATCTATCTATCTATCTATCTATCTATCTATCTATCTATCTATCTATCTATCTATCTATCTATCTATCTATCTATCTATCTATCTATCTATCTATCTATCTATCTATCTATCTATCTATCTATCTATCTATCTATCTATCTATCTATCTATCTATCTATCTATCTATCTATCTATCTATCTATCTATCTATCTATCTATCTATCTATCTATCTATCTATCTATCTATCTATCTATCTATCTATCTATCTATCTATCTATCTATCTATCTATCTATCTATCTATCTATCTATCTATCTATCTATCTATCTATCTATCTATCTATCTATCTATCTATCTATCTATCTATCTATCTATCTATCTATCTATCTATCTATCTATCTATCTATCTATCTATCTATCTATCTATCTATCTATCTATCTATCTATCTATCTATCTATCTATCTATCTATCTATCTATCTATCTATCTATCTATCTATCTATCTATCTATCTATCTATCTATCTATCTATCTATCTATCTATCTATCTAGCTATCTATCTATCTATCTATCTATCTATCTATCTATCTATCTATCTATCTATCTATCTATCTATCTATCTATCTATCTATCTATCTATCTATCTATCTATCTATCTATCTATCTATCTATCTATCTATCTATCTATCTATCTATCTATCTATCTATCTATCTATCTATCTATCTATCTATCTATCTATCTATCTATCTATCTATCTATCTATCTATCTATCTATCTATCTATCTATCTATCTATCTATCTATCTATCCTATTACTAAAACTCTCATCTTGACCACTTCCGGTCTGCATAGTTTTTAAATTTGCTCAAAAACGGTACCCTATATCGCTAGGATTACTCGCCACCTAACTCGCCGTTCTCCTCTGCTCCAAGAGTCCTGTGCTGGGTCCTGGAGCCAGGAGTGCAGTCGGAGCCGGGGCCGGGAACCGGTGAGCCCAGTGCAAACTGGAGGAACAGCAGTGAACAGAGAGGGAAGAGAAGTCAATATTCATACTGCTGGGGTGTAAGCTGCCTAAGCAGTAAAGATATAGACACAAAATGCTGGAGTAACTCAGCGGGACAGGCAGCATCTCTGGAGAGAAGGAATGGATGACTTTTTGGGTCGTGACCCTTCTTCTGACTTACCAGATTTACCAGGCAAGGTTTTTCCTACACGGGGTGTGGCAAGTCCCTAGAATACGCTGCCGGGGAAGCAGACAGGATAGGCATTTACACATTGGCTTGGACAGGCAGTGAATGGAGAGATATTGACCACGCACAGGTGGATGGAATTATTTTAAATTGGCACAATGGTCGGCACGGACATTGTGGGCCAATCATGCCAACAAAGTTATACATAGAAGGCGGCACAGCGGTGCATTGGTAGAGTTGCTGCCTTACGGTGCCAGAGACCTGGGTTCGATACTGACTACTGGTCCTGTCTGTACGGAGTTTGTACGTTCTCCCTGTGACCACGTGGGTTTGCTCGGGGTGCTTCGGTTTACTCCCACACTTCAACTACGTGAAGATTTGAAGGTTAATTGGCTTAAATAAATTAGCCCCAGTGTGCAGGTTTAAACTAGTGGAAAGGTGGTTGCTGGTTGGTATGGACTCAGTGGTCCAAAGGGCCTGTTATCACGCTGAATCTTTAAAACTAAAGTTGTCTTGTTTAATGTGTGAGGGCAGAATACTTATGGAAGAAAACCATAGAATAATTAGGTTGAAACCACCTTCGGTATTTGGACAGTGACAAGGAATTGGAAATTAAACAGGCTCTCAGCGTTATCTAGAATAAACTGTTGATCAGCCACAATAGAAATGTTTTGGCTGCTTGCATTATCATGCTTGCTGTTCAAATGACCTAAAACGCAGGTGATAAATCTCCAGTGGAAATCTTTTCAGAGAACACTGATTGCCATTCTATGACATAAGTAGTAAAGCATGCCTTGCACTTTACCGCTCATTTTACCACAGAATAGACAAAAACATTGAAGCTCATGCTATTTTTTTTGAGTAATCCTATAATGACGAAAAACTCTGTTACTCTTTGATTCCAGCATGGAAACAGGCCCTTCGGCCCAGCAAGTCCACACTGACCCATTCATACTGGTTCTATGTTATCTCACTGCCGCACTCACTCTCTACAGACTAGGGGCAATTTACAGAGGCCAATTAATCTGCACGTTTTTGGGGTGTGGGAGGCAACCGGAGCACCCGGAGGAAACCCAGGCGGTCACGGGGAGAAGGTGCAAACTCCACACGGACAGTAGCCGAGGTCAGGATCAAACCAGGGACTCTGGTGCTGTGAGGTAGCAGCACTACCAGCTGCGCCACTGTGCGTCGCCTGTCGTTTTGATTAAACTAAGCTACAGTATATTCATTCTCCATAATCTGGATATGTGATTAGCCAAGTGATCAACATTGAAGGAATTGGCCAATACTCCTTTATGGACATTTAAAAAACAATAGCAAAACATTTAGCAGGTTCAGAAGCAAAGTTAAAATCTCAGTTCTGAAGGATCATTTGTAAACACCTGGAGTTGGGGGACCGCTGAGAGGGAGAACAAAGTAGGACCTGACGTGGGGGGGTGGGGGGGAACTGCGAAGAACTAAAGAGGACCATAAATGGAATGTGTTAAAAATAGTTTGTGATAAAATAGGATACTTGTAACTTTGTCCACGCCCTTTATGTGGTGACTCATTGCATACCTCGGGTATGCAAAACAAAGAATATCACCGTGACTTATCACACGTGACACTAAAGTATCATTCACATTCATTCTGCTTTTCCCTTGCCAATGACTTGCTAAGTGCTTCTGATATATTCAGTTTTATTTCTGCTTTCAACCATCTGCGGTTTCTTTGCTTCCATTACTATTTTAGCTTATATTGATCACAAAGACCAAGCTGCCAAGATAGTATAGAACATGGAACGGTGGTGCAGCAATAGAGTTGCTGCCGTACAGCGCCAGAGACCCACGTTCAAGCCTGAGTTTGTACGTTCTCCGTGACCTGTGACGGGTTTTCTCCGAGATCCTCCGTTTCCTCCCAAACAACCAAGACGTACAAATTAATTGGTTTGGTGTAAATGTAAATTGTCCCTAGTGTGTGTAGGATAACGTTAGCATGCGGGGATTGCTGGTCGGCACGGACTCGGTGAGGGGATAGGCCTGTTTCCGGACAGTATCTCTAAAGTAAATAATGCGCATAGTCCTTATCCCTCCAATGGTTTATTTATTATCACGTGTACCAAGGTACGGTGAAATACTTTTTTTGCATACAGTTCAGTATCCCTGTACAGACCATCTCTGTACATGAGCACAATCTCCCAGTTAGTACAGAATGTACAGAACAGTCTATATGCAGGAAGCACCATTTTGGCATCATTTTACAGCCTGTGCTGTCTGTACGGAGTTTGTGCGTTCTCCCTGTGACCTCGTGGGTTTTCTCCAAGTGCTCCGGTTTCCCCCCACGCTCGAAAGAGGTACAGGTTTGTCGGTTAATTTGGCCTTGGTAAAAATTATAAATTGTCTTTAGTGTGTAGGGTCGTGCTAGTGTACGGGGTGATCACTGGTCTTCCATTCCGTGGCCTTTGTCCACATTACATATAGACTCCTGGCGCCACTGAATCTGGAAACGGAACAAGTCTTTCACAGATGACTGAAACTGCAGCTAAACTTCAAGGCACAAGTTATGTGAACGGTTCCTCTTTTCAGGCTGTTGCTGAAATCCATTTTGGTCATATGCTACCTCAAAGCTTAGTTTCTCTCCTCATGACACCAGTGTATGGTGACTCTTTGTGTGCTGGGCCCAGAGGAGGGTCAACTATCATCCACTCTTTTAAATTTCCCACTCTTTTAAATCTCTTTTCTACCTGTAAATAGCTGCATAATGCTGCTGTAACAGCTACATTCTGTATCTTTCCCTTTGCACAATCTATTGTACTTCAGTTTATCTTGATTGTACTTAATGTAAATTATTATCTGACCTGATTCAGCCTGAAGAAGGGTCCCGACCTGAAATGTCATCTATCCATGTTCTCCTGAGATGCTGCCTGATTCGTTCGGTTACTCCGGCACTTTGTGTCCTTTTGTGTAATAACCACCATCTGCAGTTCTTTTATTCTATGTTATCTGATTTGATTGCATAACATCCAAAACAAAGCTTTTCTCTGTAGCGCGGCACACCTGACAATAATAAATTCAAACCTAAACTATTGTGACAAATGTTTCTTCTGCTCTCTTTGATCATAATGTCTACACTAGGCTCCTGTTTGCAGGTTCCATCTGTGATCTTGTGCTGTGTTCGTATGAACATTCTGCCTATACCATTTAGTTTAGTTCAGAAATGTGGGCTGCACAGTGGTGCAGCGGTAGAGTTGCTGCCTTACAGCGCCAGAGACCCAGGTTCGATCATATCTGTATGGAGTTTGTACGTTCCCCCTGTGACCGCATGGGTTTTCTCCGAGTTCTCTCCCACATCCCAAAGACATACAGGTTTAGACATTAATTGGTTTCGGTAAAAATGTAAAATGGCACCTAGTGTGTAGGAGAATGTTAGTGTACGAGGTGATCGATGGACGACGCAGACTCGAGGGCCGAATGGCCTGTTTCTGCACTGTATCTGTAAAACAGAGTTTGAAGTAGGTAGAGTAAAGTCTTAAGGTTTAGTTTAGTTTAGAGAAACAGGCCCTTCGACTCACCGGGTCCGCACCGACTAGCGATCCTCGCACATTAATGCTATCCTCCACACACTAGGGACAATTTACACTTATACAAAGCCAATTAACCTACATCTTTGGAATGTGGGAGGAAACGGAAGATCTCGGAGAAAACCCACATGGTCACGGGGAGATTGTACAAACTCTGTACAGGCAGCACCCGTGGTCAGGATCGAACCTGGGTCTCTGGTGCCGTCAGGCAGCACCTGTATCGCTGCGCCACCGTGCCACCCCTTTAAGGTCTTAGACATAAAGTCTAAAGTCTTAAGTAAAATATGTATTTCAGGTAAAATACACTCTGGATACAGGCCCTTCGGCCCTCTGAATCTGCACTGACCAACAATCACCCTCATACCTATCCTGGGCCCAGCACACAGCTGTAATGAAGAAGGTAATGTGCCAGCGCCTCTATTTTTTGATATTTAAAGAGATTTGGCACATCAGCAAATACTTTCCCGCATTTTCACAGATGCACTGTAGAAAGTACCGACTGATTGCCAATTGCATCGCACACGCGGAACACAAAAGGCTGCAGGGAGTGAGGACTCAAACCAGTCCATCAGGGGCACTGCCTTCCCAACGATTAAAGCAACTACACAGGCTCTGCCTCAAGGCGGCATCAATCATCAAAGACGCTCTTCGGGCCATACACTCTTCTGCTACCATCAGGTAGGAGACACAGAAGCCTGAAGACCTGATGTCCCACCACCAGGTTCAGCAAGCGCTACTTTTCTACAACTGTCAGGTTATTGAAGCAACCCGCACAACCCTAACCCCACCTCAACACCAGAATATCTTTGCACTACTATGGACATACTTTTTTTCCCCTGGTTATTTTTTTCACTAATGTGTTTAGACCATAGACCAGCATTTCTCAACCGGGGTTCCCCGGAACGCTAGGGTTCTGCGAGATGTCTCTAGGGGTTCCGAGAGAAATAATGATAAATAGGCTAATCATATGTAAATGCATTTTTGACTAATTTTTGTGTTTAATTTCATATTCGTCATTATATTATACGCATAAGACATATTCTTGGAAAACCCCATTTATAGAAGTGAAATATTTTTATCTTTCATCTACCACATATAAGCCTTCTTTATTAATACATCAAGTGCCATCTCATGTTACCTTCAGGTGACTTTGTTTCATTTCTTCCATAAGGAATTCTGTTTATAGAAAGGATATAACCATCAGAAGTCATCACATCGTACTCCTCACTGGGATAACCATGGTAGGTGATAAGTTGATACTGGAACAGCAGATAACACAAGATAGTTGTTTAGGGTCTACGCAAAACAAAGCCCAAGTAAGTGATAGGTAAAAGCCCAGGTAAAGGAAAATACCACAGAAATATCCAGGCCCAATCAGAACCACTGAGAACCATCATACGCTCAGTGTTAAATAGAAATCTATTCAAAATAAATCAGGCTGCATCTGCGGAAATGTTGCCTGAACTGTACAAAATCATAAGAGGATGGTGGCGCAGCGGTAGAGTCGCTGCCTTACAGCACCAGCGATGCGGATTTGATCTTGACATTTATAACTATTAGACAGGCCCACGCTTACTTCAGTCAGAATTGGTTGCTTTCCACTGCTGGGAGATTTTGTGGTTCAAACATCACCCCTTCTGCTCTGAAACCCTCAGGCAACCTTCAACCCATTGAAACTTACCAAACAGTGAAAGTCCACGCCGAACATCGATCACCCATTCACACTAGCTCTGTGCTATCCCGCTTTCACATGCACTCATAGGGGCAATTTACAGAGGCCAATTAATCTACAAATCTGCACGTCTTTGGAATTTGGTAGGAAACTGGAGCGCCCGGAGGAAACCCAGGCTGTCACAGAGAGAACATTGGGTCTGGGTCGGAACGGGTCGGTTCCTTTTTTCCCCAGAGATGCTGCCTGACTCGCTGAGTCACTCCAGCATTTTGTGCCCATCTGAAGAAAAACTGTTGTTTGGTTCAGTTTAGAGGTGCAGCATGGAAAGGAGCCATTCGGCCCACTGAGTCCACACCGACCATCGATCACCCATAGACCAGTTCCGGGGGGGGGGGGGGGATTGCAACCTTCACGTTGTCCGCCCTGTTTCGACAAATGGAATCAACCCGGCGTGCACAATCAAATAAGATCAAATAGACCAAGTTGTCCGACAACCTTAGGCTGTGCACGCCATACGCAAGAAGAAGAAGACCAGTTCCAAGTTATCACAGTTTTGTATCTTACACATTAGGGGCAATTTACAGAAGCCAATTAACCTACAAACCTGTACACCCTTGGAGTGTAGAAGGAAACTGGAGCACACTGAGAAAACCCACGCGATCACAGGGAGAAGTTCAAACAGCACCGTATGGACAGCACCCATAGTCAGGATCGATCCTAGGTCTCTGGCTCTGTGAGGCAGCAACTCTACCAATGCGCCACCGTGGCGTCTAAAGTTGTGCGGTTCATATTTGGCTCAGCTGAGAGTAGAGCAACTATCTGTTCAGTCTTGGGCAGGAAATTCAATTAATCTCCTGACATTTCAATTGCACTAGCTTCTTTTTCCTGGGTAAAAACGTCCCCCAAATGACTCCAGCAATCGTGCAATGTGAACAATTAAGGTCAAAAGTGATAGGAGTAGAATTAGGCCATTCGTCCCATCAAGTCTACTCCGCCATTCAACCATGGTTGATCCATCTCTCCCTCCTAACCCCATTCTCCTGCCTTCTCCCCTCTGATACCCGTACTAATCAAGAAATTTGTAACTGCAATTCATTTGCATTGAGATTTTCTATCTCAATGGACTGTAAAGATGTACACGTCTGTAGGTTAATTGGCTTTGGTAAGTTTTCCTTAGTGTGTGTTGGATAGTGTTAATGTGCGGAGATCACTGGTCGGTGGGCCGAGGGGCTTGTTTCCACGCTGTATCTCTAAACTAAACTAAAAACACCAGTTCCCCTTTATTCATGGTACAGCCAGCTTCTTCTAGTCTTGTTTCCCCCAAATCGTTAAATTACACTTAAGATACATTGTTTCCTCAATTGGATTAGTGATTTCTTGGAACTTCAAATAAAGCCTCACATGTATCTGGAATAAGCTGTCCACACACATGTCTCATGTGGGCACTACCAGATCCCTGGAGAGTGGATCCCTTAGAGCAGATCCCTTAGAACAGAGATAAGGAAACACTTTTTCCTCACAGAGAGTGGTGAGTCTGTGGAATTCTCTGCCTCAAAGGGCGGTGGAGGCAGGTTCTCTGGATGCTTTCAAGAGAGAGCTAGATAGGGCTCTTAAAAATAGTGGAGTCAGGGGGTATGGGGAGAAGGCAGGAATGGGGTACTGATTGGGGATGATCATCCATGATCACATTGAATGGTGGTGCTGGCTCGAAGAGCCAAATGGCCTCCTCCTGCACCTATTGTCTATTGAGAGTGGATCCCAGCCTTTTGGTGTCACTGCAAATCCATCCATTCAGAAGCAGCACACTAGATATATATCTAGTAATAACTACACATATCATTTTCATATATATTATAATAATAAAATTGCAATAATCATTTGAACTCCCTTTCCCCTACTGACTCTGTCCTGGGCCTCCTCCATTGCATGAGGCTACACGCAAACTGGAAGAACATCACTTCATATTCCGTTTGGGTGGGTGTGCATCTCTCTCTATCTTTATACATGTGCAGAGAGAGAGGCGCAAGCACACATTGTAAACTACCCATGAGGTGCTGTTCCTCCAGTTTGCATGTGGTCTCACTCTGGCAATGGAGGGGTGTGTGTGCGTGTGCGTGTGTGTATCCACACACATGTGTGCGCGCGCGCGTGTGTATACACACACACACACACATATATATATATACTAGACCAAGTGCAGACACACACATATACATACACACACACACATATATTCTCCAGTGATGCTGCCTGACCTGCTAAGTTAGTCCAGCATATTATCTTTACCAAAAATGCATTGTCAAACTAAGCAATATTACTATCTCTAAAGAGAAACACAACTGTTTAACTTACAATATTCATGTAGGCTTCGGGATCCACGAATGAATCATTGCGAGAGCTGTTTCGCAGCGAGCAAACGTCTCCAAATTGCATTAAAAGCAGCAGCGTCAAAAGTAGATGGATCATCTTCTGTCTGGAGTCAACAAATGGATAATTAATGGTGAAAACACACGTAAGAATCACTTGCACCGAGATTTACGTGTTGAGTAGGAAACAAAAAAAGAGAACTGGGCTAAATGTTTGCATCATACAGGGGGGGGGGGGGGGGGGGGCTTCAGCCCACAGAGGATGTGCACACCAATCAGCAGTTATTACAAATTATCCAAGCAGAAATAAAAACATGTTACGAATGAACAGCTTTAGACAATCATTTTTTTTTAATGAAACTTTACTTTAGTTTTGATTGAGTTGAGTTGATTTGAGTTGCGTTCAGTGATACAGGCCCTTACAACAACCAAGTCCACATCAATCACCCGTACGTAGCGCCCGCCGGGGGCTCCAACAACAAGACCCGGAGCGTGGCCTTGCATCGCCCGGCGTGGCTTTAATGGCCGCGGGACAATTGCCATCGCCCGCCGGGGGCTTTGACTCTGACATCGGGAGGGGAATGGGGAGTGCAGGGGAGAGATAAGTTTTTTTGCCTTCCATCACAGCGAGGAGGAGATGCGCTGTGATGGATGTCTGTGTAAATTGTATTGTGTCTTGGGTCTTTATTTTCATGTGTGTATGACTGCAGAAACAACATTTCATTTGAGCCTCTATGAGGTTCAAGTGACAAATAAATTGTATTGTGTATTGTGTATTGTGTGTACACGCTAGTCCGATGTTATCCCAATAATTATGCAATAGCAATAAATAGCTAGAATCCCAGTCCTCAATATTAGCTCTATTCTATAAACAACATATTTAGCAGCAGCTTATATGGAACAAAGTTAAAACAGATTTTAAGTTGCCTCAGCTGCAATATGAATGGGCAAAATTATTTCCCTCAGGCATTTTTATGAGCAATTGGGCAAATATTTCAATTCTATTCAATGATACTTTATGGTCACATGCACCAAGGTACAGTGGTATACTTTGTTTTGTATACAACCCAGCGCAGTGGGTAGAGCTGTTGCCTCACCGCGCCAGAGACCCGGGTTCGATCCTTACTACGGGTGCTGTCTGTATGGATTTTGCACATTCTCCCCGTGAACTGCATGGGTTTTCTCCGAGATCTTCAGTTTCCTCCCACACTCCAAAGACGTACAGGTTTGTAGGTTCATTGGCTTGGTATCAACACAAAATTGTCACTAGTGTTTGTAGGATAGTGTGTGGTACACAAGAATCGCCACGTTTTGGTGCCGGCAAAGTTACAAAAGTTCACCGAAAAGCCCACCCAGCCGGTCGCTCTTCCCCCCTCCCCTCCCAGTCGCTGCTCCCGCAGCGGTTGTCCTTACTTTTTCCAAACTTTATTTAATATTTAAAACTTGAGACACTAAAATCCAATTTGCTGATTGAAGGATGTGAAGGTTCACTCTGGTCCAAGAGTGCAGAAAAACTCCACTGTTTCTATTGCTTCATCGTGGCT
The DNA here is from genome assembly GCF_010909765.2 of Amblyraja radiata. Lineage (NCBI taxonomy): Eukaryota > Metazoa > Chordata > Chondrichthyes > Rajiformes > Rajidae > Amblyraja > Amblyraja radiata. The sequence continues at coordinate 48,804,821 of NC_045970.1, read as the reverse complement.
ATAAAGAAAATGACTAAATAATGATTAATGCTGATTAATTGTCAGTGGAGCATGATAACATTGTACAGCAATCACATACAAAGTAAAAGTACTGCCACGTTGTGACATTACTAATATTTAAATATACATTTGCCCCACCTATTCTATGATAATCAGGAATTAGGGCAATAATCCTAAAGGTCTTCGCCATCAGAAAACATACAGTGTCTGCCGCTGTCAGTTCTTTGGGAGTTTAGAGATACAGAAGGGAAACAGGCCCTTCAGTCCACACCAACCATCGATCACCCGTTCACACACTGATTCTATGTTATCCCACTTACTCATCTATTCCCTACACACTGGGGGCTATTTACAGGTGCCAATTGAAGTACAAACCCGCACGCCTTTGGGATGTGGGAGGAAACCGGAGCATCCAGAGGAGACCCACGCAGTCACAGGGAGAACGTGCAAACTCCATGCAGACAGTACCTGAGTTTAGGATCAAACCCGGATACCCGGCACTGTGAGGCAGCATCTCTGACAGCTGTGCCGCCCTGATAGGCAATTAGTTTTACTTCATCTTTTCCCCAAGGCCCTTTTTTCCCCTTTGTTTACAGAAACAAAGAAAACAGGTGCCTGCTGATGCCTTTCATGCTTGAAACTGATTTACCACAGCCTTAAATATCCATGCCCACCACCGATTATCCAGCATCCTTGGTTCCAGAGCCTTCCTGGATTATCCGTTTTGCCGAACCAACAGAGGTCACGCCTTTGAGAAGAGTCCAACGGTACCGGAATGTTCTGCCTAGGCTGCCGAGGGGCTGGAATACCGGCCCGCAAAGTCCGTCTTCAAAGTCGGCTATGGGAACAGATCTGCCGGTTCCAGAGCTCCGACCGCAGGTGGAAAATTCGACCCACCGATCGGCCGCGGATGTCAGCTATGGGAACACATCCTCCCTGTGACCGCATGTATTTATTCCAGGTGCTTCAGTTTCCTCCCACATTCCAAAGATGTGTGGGTTTGTAGGTTATTTGGCCCTCTGTAAATTGCCCCTAGTGTGTGTAGGGATTGGATGAGAAAGCGAGATAACATGGAACTAGTGTTAATGGATGATTGATGGTCAGCGTGGATATGATGGGCCGAAGGGCCGTTTCCATGCTATATCTCTAAACTAAACTAAGCTAAACTAAACAACGTTAAACTAAAGCAAATTGCAGCATTTTATTTTAAACAGGTAAATGTTATACCATTGGATAAAATAAAATAGAATGCCTTTAATTCCAAATATTATTGAGGCAAACTTCCAACTAGAACTGGGTTCGACTCAAACTAAGTGGAAAAGTCCAAACTTTGTTTATCTGGAATATAGAGATAACACTGCAAACAGAACCTGCTAATGATATTCAACGAGTAAATCAGATAGCTGCAAAAGAAACAGCAAAACAAAAATTGGGGAATTCAAGAGTTGTTTAGTTTAGTTTAGAGAAAGTGTGTAAACAGGCCCTTCGGCCCACCGATTCCGCACCAACCAGTAATCCCCGCACACATTAACAATACCCTACACACACTAGGGACAATTTTACATTTATACCAAGCCAATGAACCTACAAACTGGTACTTCTTTGGAGTGTGGGAGGAAACCGAAGATCTCGGAGAAAACCCACGCAGGTCACGGGGAGAACATAGAAACTCCATATAGGAGTCAGAATCAAACCCGGTCTCAGGCATTGTAAGGTAGTAGCTCTACCACTACGCCACCATACCGCATATTAAAAACCATTTCTCTTTATGCAGAACTCTCATTAAACAAAACAGGTACATTTTCTCCCTCGATTTATACGAGTATGTAGCATGCAGAAGAACTTAATTGACAACTAACACTTATAAACCCTTCTCACCTGTATCCACCTATCACTTGCCAGGCTTTGTCCCGCGCCCACCTCCTGTCCGGCTTTTCCCCATTGCCACAATCAGTCTGAAGGCGGGTCCCGACCCGAAACGTTGCCTGTCCATGTTCTCCACAGACGCTGCCTGGCCTACTGAGTAAAGGGCCTGACCCACTTTCACGACCTAATTCACAACCTATTTCACTCGTGGACATTTTTCATCAGGCTAGAAAAACGCCCCGACCTACTTGATGCCACGACTACCTACGACTAGCATCACATCCTACCTACGACCTTATGACGACCATGCTGCGAGTATGTCAAGGGAAACTCGGCAGAGGTCGTGAAAGTGGGACAGGCCCTTTACTCCAGCATTTTTATTTTCAGATTGTTTTTTCTTGCTTTCAAGATTCAGTTTTACTCCTCTGCACTAACATCCTCTCACTTATTTTGAAGGTAGGTATAAAGTGCTGCAGTAACTCGGCGGGTCATGCAGCGCCTCTGGAAAAAAAAGGATGAGTAACATTTCAGGTGGGAGCCGCCTTCATACTTTGACCTGTCACCTTTTTCTCCAGAGATACTGCCTGATCCGCTGAGTTACTCCAGCACTTTGTCTACCTTTGGTATAAATCAGCATCTGCAGTTCCTTGTTTCTACTTTTTCACTTATTTCGTCTTGTGAAAACAAAGCATTCATGGCAGCTAATGCTGACACTTAGAGCAGCACATCTTTGGGATGAGTAGGGCACGTTCTTTTTTAAACATAGTGGAGGGTGATGTGCACCTGGACCACTTACTAATCATGAATCTGTCAATCTCCACCTTAAAACTACACAATGACGGCCTCCACAGCCGTCTGTGGCAATGAATTCCACAGATTCACCACCCTCTACACATGCACCATAGAAAGCATTTTAACATGATATGTGTAGTTATTACTAGCTTGGTTTGGGAACAGCTCCATCCAGGACCATAAGAAAATGCAGCGAAATGATGGACACAGCCCAGGCCATCACACCAACCAACCAACCTCCCTTCTATTGACTCCATTTATACCTCACGCTGCCTCAGCAAGGCTAGCAGCATAATCAAGGATGAGTCTCACCATGGTCGCACCCTGGCCACTCCCTCGTCTCCCCTCTCCCATCAGGCAACAGATCTAGAAGTGTGAAAACGCACACCACCAGATTCAGGGACTGTTTCTTCCCAGCTGTTATCAGGCAACTGAATCATCCCACCACAACCAGACAGCAGTGATGAACTACTATCGACCTCTGATGTCCCTCGGACTATCTTTGACCGGGCTTTGTTGGCTTTACGTTATTCCCTTATCATGTATCTATACGCTGTAAATGGATTGATTATAACCACGTATTGTCTTTCTGCTAACTGGTTAACACGCAACAAAAAGTGTTTCACTGTACCTCGGTACACGTGACAATAAACTAAACTGAAACTCTGACTAAAGAAATTTCTCCTCATCTCCTTTCTAAAGGTACGACCTTTTATGCTGAGGCTATGGCCTCTGGTCCTAGACTCTCCCACCAGTGGAAACATCCTCTCCGCATCTACTCTATCCAGGCCTCTCTTAGTGTTCTTAAGGTCATTAACCATACCACTGGAGAGAAACGCTAACTTGTTCAGATTAAATACAAAATCGTTAACTGGCGCCTATTCACAGAACCAGCAGCAACGTGTTTGGAACTGATAACAAGGTCATTGAGAGTGTTTACAGATCTCATGTCATGATATTCCTCAGTTAGGTGGCAACGCAATGATGTGGAGGATTAGTGTGGCGTGACAGAACTACATCAATGGGGTGGATCGCTTGACTGTCCCAATGGAAGCTGAGGCTGTGGGTAACCTGACTCGGATCACACAATGCAAGGTCACGGGTTTCTGACATTGCCCAACGCAACCATCACATCAAAGATAGACACAAAAAGCTGGAGTAACTCAGCGGGACAGGCAACATCTCTGGAGAAAAGGAATAGGTCACGTTTTGGGTCGAGGCACTTCTTCAGACTGAGAGTCGGGGGAAAGGGAAACAAGAGATAGACGGTGATGTAGAGAGATATAGAACAAATGAATGAAAGATATGCAAAAAAAAGTGACGATGATAAAGGAAACAGGTGATTGTTAGCTGTTTGTTAGGTGAGAACGAGTACAATGAGATTCAACAAGATGACTTTGAAGATGGTATGTCTTGGGTGGAGGATAGGATGGAGAGAGAAAGAGATTGCAAGGGTTATTTGAAATTAGAGAAATCAATACTCATACCACTCAGTTGTAAGCTGCCAAGCAAAATATGAGATACTGTCACTCCGATTTGTGTGTGGCCTCACTGACAATGGTGGAGGCCTAGGATAGAAAGGTCAGTATGGGAATGGGAAGGGTAATTAAAGTGTTTGGCAACCAGGAGATCAGGTAAGTCAGGTGAGGCAGAGGTTCACTTGCACCTCCTCCAACCTCATCAACTGTATCCACTGTTCCATGTGTTGACTCCTATAGATCGGCGAGACTAAGCGCAGGCTCGGCGATCATTTCGCTGAACACCTTCGCTCAGTCCGCCTAAACCGAACTGATCTACCGAGGTAGAGTGAAAAGCTTTTGTTGCGTGCTAACCAGTCAGCGGAGAGAATACACATGATTAAAATTGAGTCCTCCACAGTGTGCAGATACAAGGGAATAATGTTAAATAACATTTAGTGCAAGATAAAGTCCAGTAAAGTTCAGTCAAAGATACCAGCACAAAACACATATACAGTAAACCTTCATTTTAACAGACCTCAGCAACTCTATCTCTATGCTACCATAACGCCCATAGTTATAAGCTGCTTTTAACCATTAAAGATAAACTGGCAGAATCTTCAAGCAATGCTTGTGCTGCATAGAGAGGGGAGAATGTTTCAGGGGGTAGAAAGGAACAGCAGATGCTGGTTTATACTGACGATAGACACAAAACACTCGAGTAACTCAGCGAGTCATGCAGCATCTCTGGAGATAAGGAATATGTGACATTTTGGGTCGGAACCCTTCTTCAGATTGAAAAGTGGAGGTAGGGGTAAAATACCAGAACAAATCAGGCAACAAATGACCTCCACTTTTCAATCTGAAAATCCATGGAATTGGTGGAATCCATAATGGCCCATTGCTGTGATAGCAAAAGGGATATAAGGATGCGAACAGTGGAACTGGTAGGACACTAGGGTGGGGGAAGAGAAGGGTGGGGAGGGAAGGCAGAAGTTATATGAAATTAGAGAAAACAGCATTCAGACTGCTGGGTTGTAAGTACCAACAACTCAGTTGCTGAGTTGAGAGCAGAGAAGAGAGGGAAGATAGCAGCCCAAGTGAAATATGAGGTTTCAGAATGTCTGGCACTGCCAAATGGGGAGAGCTTCCCCCTCCCCTACCCCCACTCAGCATAAACAGCACCACAGTCACAGCTGTGGAGTCATTTAAGTTCCTTGGAACCATCATCTCCAGGGACCTTAAATGGGAGGCCATCATCGACTCCACAGTCAAAAAGGCCCAACAGAGGATGTACTTCCTGCGGCAGCAGAGAAAACACAATCTGCCACAGGCAATGATGGTCCAGCTTTATACTGCCATCATAGAGCCTGTGCTCACCTTCGCCATCATGGTCTGGTTTGGCTCAGCCACCCAGCATGACAACCGGAGTCTGCAGCGAATCGTCCGATCAGCCGAGAAGGGTGTTGGCTGCAACCTTCCCCCCGTTGACGAACTGTACACTGCAAGGGCCAGGAAGCGATCGTGCAAGATCATCTCTGACCCCTCTCACCATGGCCACAAACTATTTGAAGCACTTCCCTCTGGAAGGCGACTCCGGACTGTCAAAGCCGCCGCAGCCGGACATAGAAACAGCTTTAGACACAAAATGCTGGAATAACTCAGCGGGACAGGCAGCATCTCTGGAGAGAAGGAATGGGTGACGTTTTGTGTCAAGACCCTTCTTCAGACTGATGTCAGGGGTGGGGGCCGGGACAAAGATATAATACAGGCGGAGATAGTAAAACTGGTGGAAGAACTGGGAAAGGGAAGGGGAGGGAGAGAGAAAGCAAGGGCTATCTGAAGTTAGAGACGTCAATGTTCATAATGCTGGGGTGTAAACTACCCAAGCAAAATATGAGATGCTTTTCCTCCAATTTGCGCTGGGCCTCACTCTGACAATGGAGGAGGCCCAGGACAGAAAGGTCAGATTGGGAATGGGAGGGGAAGTTGCAGTGCTGAGCCAACAAGAGATCAGATAGGTTACGACGTATTGAGCGGAGGTGTTCAGCTAAACGATCGCCGAGCCTGTGCATGGTCTCGCCGATGTAGAGAAGTTGACACCTGGAACAGCGGATACAGTAGATGAGGTTGGAGGAGGTGCATGTGACCCTCTGCCTCACCTAGAAAGACTGTTTGGGTCCTTTGATGGAGCCGAGGGAGGAGGTGCAGGGACAAGTGTTGCATCTCCTGCTGTTGCAGGGGAAAGTACCCGGGGAGGGGGTGGTTTGGTGGGAAGGGACAAGTTGACCAGTGAGTTTCGGAGGGAAAGCAGAAAGGGGTAGAGATGGGAAGATGTGGTTAGTAGGGGGATCCCGTTGGAGGTGGCGAAAATGTTGGAGGATTATATGCTGTATGCGACGGGGGGACAAGGAGGACTCTGTCCTTGTTACGAATGGGGGGCGGTGGAGTAAGAGCGAAGCTACAGGATATCGAGGAGGTCCTAGTGAGAGCCTCATCTATAATGGAACAGGGGAACCCACGTTTCCTAAAGAATGAGGGCATATCCAATGCCCTGGTATGCAACACCTCATCCTGAGCGCAGATGCGGCGTAGACGGAGGAGTTGGGAGTAGGGGAGCAGGAAGCAGGGTGGAAAATCGGACTGATTAATAAATTTGCATATGACAGGAAAATTGGCATAGTTTAGTGTAGAGATACAGAATGCTGGAATAACTCAGCAGGTCAGTCTGAATTGTAACTGTCGACCCGAAACGTCACCTATCCATGTTCCTCAGAGATGCTGCCCGACCTGCTGAGTTACTCCAGCAACTAACTCTCAGTCCCTTTTGAGGAGCAGTCCCACTTTGCATGATGGACATGAGGGGAAGAAGGGCCTGTTAATTGCAGCAGTGCGAGTTCCAGCTTCTTAGAGTCATAGAGTGATACAGTGTGGAATCACTTCGGCCCAACTTACTCACACCGGCCAACAATGTCCCGGCTACACTAGTCTAATATGCCTGTGCTAGGCCCATATCCCTCCAACCCTGTCCTACCCATGTACCTGTCTAACTGTCTCTTAAACAATGGTATAGTCCCAACCTCAACTACCTCCTCTGGCAGCTTGTTCCATACACCCACCACCACCCTTTGTGTGAAAAGGTTACCCCTCAGATTTCTATTAAATCTTTCCCCCTTCACCTTGAACCTATATCCTCTGCTCCTCGATTCCCCTACTCTGGGCAAGAGACTGTGCTTCTCCCCGATCTATTCCTCGCATGATTTTGTACACCTCTATAAGATCACCCCTCATCCTCCTGTGCACCATGGAATAGAGACCCAGCCTACTCAACGGCTCCCTATAGCTCACACCCTCTAGTCCAGGCACTATCCTCGTAAATCTTTTCTGAACCCTTTCAAGCTTGACAATATCTTTCCTATAACATGGTGCCCAGAACTGAGCACAATATTCTAAATGCAGTCTCACTAATGTCTTATACAACTACAACATGAACTCCCAACTTACTATAATCAATTCTGATGAAGGCCAAAATGTCAAAAGCCTTTTTGAACACCTTATCTACCTGCAACTCGATCTTCAGGGAACCATGCACTTGTACTCTTAGGTCCCTCTGCTCTACAACACTACCCAGAGGCCTACCATTTACTGTGTAGGTCCTGCCCTTGTTTGACGTCTTAAATTGCAACACCTCAGACTTCTCTGTATTAAATTCCATCAACCATTCCTCCGCCCACCTGGCCAATCGATCCAGATCCTGCTGCAATTTTCACTATCTTCAAAACCACTCACTTTTGTATAATCAGCAAACTTGCTAATCTTGCCCTGAACGTTGTCATCCAAATCATTGATGTAGATGACAAACAGTAACGGGCCCAGCACCGAACCCTGTGGCACACCACTAGTCACAGGCCTCCAGTCCGAGGAGCAACCTTCCATCATCACCCTCTGCTTCCTTCAATGGAGCAATTTTGCTATCCATTCAGCTATCTCTCCTTGGATCCTATGCGATCTAACCTTCCAGAGCAGCCTACAATGTGGAACCTTGCCGAATCCATGTTACTGAAATCCATGTACACAACATTTACAGCTCTGCCCTCGTCGACCTTTTTGGTCACGTCTTCAAAAAAATCAATCACATTTGTGAGACACGACCTCCCACGTACAAAACCATACTGACTATCCCTAATCAGACCTTTCCCATCCAAATGCCTCACGTGTGGGGGCCTCTACATGCTGATTAAGAAAACTCTCCTGAACACCTTTGGGGAATTTCACCCCATTTAAACCCTTCACACTATGGTTTTCCCAGTCTATATTGGAAAAGTTCATATCCCCTTCTACAACAACCTTATTTGACCTGCAGCTGTCTGCAATCTCCTGGTATATTTATTCTTCTAATTCCCGTTGACTATTCAGGGGTCTGTGTAGACCCCCAAGAACGTGACAATCCCTTTCATGTTCCTCAACTCCACCCATAAAGCTTCACTGGACGAACCGGTTTTTCAACAACACACTCACATTGCTGAACTCGGAGTCCCGTCGCTAGATATCTTTGGTCTCTCCATCCACATTGTTAACCAGTACTCTTCTTACTCTAATGTATGCTTGTTCTGTATTATTTTTTTTTTTAATTCCTATCTTGCACTATGACCAGACGCTAAACTGCATTTCGTTGTACCTATACTTGTATCTGTGCAATGACAATAAAGTTGAATTGAATTGAATTGAATTGAATGTCACCTCTGATCTCTGCCGTGACATCCTCCTGAACCAACAATGGTTCCTTGACAGGTTCCTTTCAGAGTCCAAGCAGCCCACTCTGTTCTGGACTGTCTGGATGTAACTTTACAGTCCCTTTTGAGGGGCCGATGCACTTGGCACGATGGCCAGCATGGACATACTGGGCCGAAGGGTCTGTTTCCCCCCTTTAATTACGAGTTCCAGCGACTTGGGCCAGTTGACAGATTCCTCTCAGAGTCCAAGCAGCCACCCTGTTCGGCACTGACTCAGTGCAACTTTACTGTCCCTGACAGGTCGACTCGTAGGCGGCAACTCGTATTGTGTGGTGGTGGAGGAGTCAACTCTTACCGTGTGGAGGAGGCGGAGGCGGAGGCGGCGGCGGCGGGCGGTACCGGAGCGCGCGGCGGATCCTGGATCCTGCCGGCAGTTGGTGCTCGAGCGAGTGCGAGCCAACACGCGGAAGCGACAGCAGCAGGGGAGGGGGGTGGGGGTGGGGCGACGACGCGCGGCCCCGCGAGCGGCGCGCTCCCGCTTCGGCGATTGTCGCTGACGCGCGCTCCCGCTCGATCCTCCCCACTCAGCAACACGCCGGCGCCCCCGGGCCAATCAGCGCGCGCCGCCACCCCCCACCCCTTTGTCTACGTCACAGTGAGCTGCCGGGAGGGGGGTGGGGTTTGCTGGCGGGCCCGCGTGAACGCGCTTTGCACTGTGCACAGGGGGACATGCCTGTTCACCTGGGGCTGTACACCTCACATTGTAACGAGGGTATCGGTGTGGATTTCCACAAAACGCGCTTGGCACTATGCACAAGGGGACATTTATACCTGGGGCTGTACACCTGGGTCTGTTACATGCACCTTATATATAGTAGGGGCACACACTTATCGCTTGCGTCCAGTATAAATCCACACCAATCTCGTAGCTACATAGAAAAACAGAAAAATAGGTGCAGGAGGAGGCCACCCGGCCCTTCGAGCCAGCACCGCCATTCAATATGATCATGGCTGATCATCTATATTCAGTACCCGTTCCTGCATGCGACCTAACCTTCCAGAGCAGCCGACCATGTGGAACCTTGTCGAATGCCTTACTGAAATCCATGTACACAACATTTACAGCTTGCCCTCATTTACCTTTTTGGTCATGTCTTCAAAAAAATCAATAAGAATTGTGAGACATGACCTCCCACGTATAAAGCCATAATGACTATCCCGAATCAGACCATGCCCATCCAAATGCCTGTATAACCTGCTTCCCCCCCCCCCCCCCTCCCATATCCTTTGATTCCTTTAACCCTAAGAGCTAAATCTAACTCTTGAAAACATCCAGTGAATTGGCCTCGAATGCTTTCTGTGGCAGAGAATTCCAGATAGTCACAACTCTCTGGGTGAAAAAAATTTCCTCATCTCAGTCCTAAATGGCCGACCCCTTATTCTTAACCTGTGACGCCTGTTGGGATATTCCTGGCCTCAACTACCTCCTCTAGCAGCTTGTTGCATACACCCACCAGCCTTTGTGTGAAAAAGTTACTCCTCAGATTCCTATTAAATCTTTTCCCTTTCACTTTAAACCTATGTCCTCTGGACCTCGATTCACCTGCTCTGGGCAAGAGACTGTGCATCTACCCGATCTATTCCTCTCATGATCTTATACACCTCTATAAGATCACCCCTTATTCCCCTGCGCACCAAGGAATAGAGTCCCAGCCTACTCAACATCTCCCTATAGCTCAGACCCTCGAGCCCTGGCAACATCCTTGTAAATCTTCTCTGTACCCTTTCCAGCTTGACAACATCTTTCCTATAACATGGTGTCCAGAACTGAACACGATACTCTAAATGCGGCCTCACGAACGTCTTCTACAACTACGACACGACCTCCCAACTTCTATACTCAAGTTGGTGTGCATTTATACTGAACGTGCTTTGCACTGTGTACAGGGGGACCATGTCTGTACACCTGCAACTGTACACCTGGGTCTGTCTATGGGTCTATGGACACAAAAGGCTGGAGTAACTCAGCGTGGACACAAAAGGTTGGAGTAACTCAGCGGGATAGGCAGCATCTCTGGAGAGAAGGAATGAGTGACGTTTTGGGTTGAGACACTCTTTAGAAGGGTCTCGAACTGAAACATCACCCATTCCTTCTATCCAGAGATGTTGAACATCTTCGATGTAAACCAGCATCTGCAGTTCATTTCCTCCACAAAACCCAAAACTTAGATTGTTTCTCTTTCCACGTATGCTGTCTGACCTGCTGAGTTTTCCCATCTGTGTGGGGACAGTGCCTGAGGCCAGGATTGAACCCTGGTCTCCGGTGCTGTAATGCAGCAGCTCTACCCGCTGTGACACTGTGCCGCCCTGGTGTTGCATTTTTGGGAGGTTGAAAATAAGGAGAAAGTAAACAGTTAATGCTGGCACTTTCTGCAAGTCATAATCACCGAGGAAAAACTGAGACATCTGTCTCGTGATAATTATTTTGTAAGAATACGGCATCAGAAGAAATTATTTAGTCATGGGAGCCACGCAGGATCTTGTGATGGGAGAAGAAGCTGATTATTTCAAGCCCACAAAGCAATCTTTATGAACTACATTGCTGGTGACGCTGTTGGTTGCTCTGCAAGGTTATGTACTCCTAATCACTGATTGTGAGGCCACCTATTCCACCTGTAAAGCGGAATTTATTTTTCCATATTCAGTTGAGTTTAGTTCATTGTCACGTGCACTGAGATACAGTGAAAAGCTTTTGTTGCATGCTAACCAGCCAGCGGAAAGACAATACATGTTTGTGATCGAGCCATTCGCAGTGTAAACATAGAAACATAGAAAATAGGTGCAGGAGTAGGCCATTCGGCCCTTCGAGCCTGCACTGCCATTCGATATGATCATGGCTGATCATCCAACTCAGTATCCCATCCCTGCCTTCTCTCCATACCCCCTGATCCCTTTAGCCACAAGGGCCACATCTAACTCCCTCTTAAATATAGCCAATGAACTGGCCTCAACTACCTTCTGTGGCAGAGAATTCCACAGATTCACCACTCTCTGTGTAAAAAATGATTTTCTCATCTCGGTCCTAAAAGACTTCATTCTTATCCTTAAACTGTGACCCCTAGTTCTGGACTTCCCCAACATCGGGAATAATCTTCCTGCATCTAGCCTGTCCAACCCCTTAAGAATTTTGTAAGTTTCTATAAGATCCCCCCTCAATCTTCTGCATTCTAGCGTGTACAGATACATGATAAGGAATAACTTTTAGTGCAAGGTAAAGCCAGTAACGTCCGATCAAATATAGTCTGAGGCTCACCAATGAGGTGGATATTAGTTCAGGACTGCTCTCAGGTTGTGGTAGGATGGTTCAGTTGTCTGATAACAGCTGGAAATAAACTGTCCCTGAATCTGGAGGTGTACATTTTCACACCTCTTTTTTGTCATCTAAAAAATTTGTTTTAATTGTTCTTTGTTTTCTAAAAGGCAATGAATTAATGAATTGGGGCAGGAGAGCGGGAGAGTTGCTGCCTTACAGTGCCAGAGACCCGGGTTCGCTCCTGACTACAGGTGCTGTCTGTATAGAGTTTGTACGTTCCCCTTGCGACCACGTGGGTTTTTTCCAGGTGCTCGGTTTCCTCCCACATTCCAAAGACGTACAGGTTTGTAGGTTAATTGGCTTTGGTTACATTCTGAATTGTTCTTAGTGTGTAGGAGAGTGCTGGTGTACGGGAATCGCTGATCAGCACGGACTCAGTGGGCCGAAGGGCCTGTTTCCACGTTGCATCTCTAAAGTAAAGTCTAAAAGTAAATTTGTAAAACATAGAATAGTACAGCACAGGAACTGGGCCTTCATCCCACAATATCTTTGCCGAACAGGATGCCAAGATAAACTAATTGCCTCCACACGATATGAAGAAGGGTCCTGATCCAAGACATCACCTATCCATGTTCTCCAGAGATGCTGCTGAGTTACTCCAGCACCTTGTGACTTTTCTTGTAAACAATCACCTGTAGTTCCTTGTGTCCATATTCATAAAGTCATGAGGAATAGTAGAATTAGGCCATTCGGCCCATCAAGTCTACTACGCTATTCAATCATGGCTGATCTATCTCCCTCCTAACCCCATTCTCCTGCCTTCTCCCGATAACCTCTGACACCCGTACTAATCAAGAATCTACCTATCTCCGCCTTAAAAATATCCACTGACTTGGCCTCCACAGCCTTCGGTGGCAAATAATTACAGAGATTCACCACCCTCTGACTAAAGAAATCTCTCCACATCTCCTTCCTAAAAGAACACTGTTTAATTCTGAGGCTATGACCTCTAGTCCTAGACTCTCCCACTAGTGGAAACATTCTCTCCACATCCTCTCTATCCAATTCCTCCATTCCCTGCACATGTGCCTATCTAAATCTGTCTATTGTGCCGATCGATGACCTTCTATCCCTTTTTTCCGCAGATGTGTCTGTCTAAAATCCTCTTAAACACCACTGTCAAAGGTCTCTGAACTGCATCAATGAACTGCAATGCCGGAAGGGAATGTGCATTGAAATTGAGTTACTTGGGCGTTACACTCCACATAAGCGAATAAATGACACTATTTAAATGTTTCAAAGAACTGAAGCATTTCTTTCTGTTGGATTCTGCGACTCTGAGAACAGTCTTTCCGCAGTCATTTGCAGTTATAACATTATTTATAAGATGGCTCAGCAGTAAAGTTCCTGCCTTACAGCGCTAGAGACCCGGGTTCGATCCTGACTACAGGAGATGTCTGTACGGAGTTTGTACGTTCTCCCTGTGACCGCGTGGGTTTTCTCCGGGTGATCCAGTTTCCTCCCATATTCCAAAGACGTTCAGGTTTGTAGATTAATTGGCTTCTGTAAATTGTCCTCAGTGTGTAGGGTAGAACTAGTGTACGGGGTGATTGCTGGTCAGAGCAGACCTGAAGGACCGAAGGGCCCGTTTCCTTGCTGTATCTCTAAAGTTAAACATTTGGACAGGTATATGGGTAGGAAAGGTTTAGAAGGATGTGGGAAGGTGGGGTTTGCATAGATCATGTATTCATGTAAATCATGTATTGTCTTTTCGCTGACTGGTTAGCATGCAACAAAATCTTTTCACTGCATCTCGGTGCATGTGACATAAACTAAAAATGAACTGAAACTGAACTGGACTTGAAAATGGGGTCAAATCAGGCAACTCTGTATGCAGTGTGCTACTGCTATTCACCCTTTACTGTATCTGAGGTGCTTACTTAATATTTAAGTGCTTATGTATAGTGATACCTGTACTGAACTGAATACAAAAATGAATTTCACTGTACCTCCGTATGTGTGACAAATAAACTGTCGTCTGTTGAAAGGTTCTTCCGGACCAACACCTTTGACCACAAGTCCATCGGGCAGTGGTCAGCACGGAATGTCCTGCAGGCACTGCAGGGAAAGGACTCGATGGATCCGGTGGCGTGGTTCCCAGAGCAGACTGCCCAGCTTGTCTGGCAAAATGCCTCATCGCCAGAACTGACCAACAAGCACCAAGACCTGGCTTGGCTGGCGGTGAGGGGAGCCCTCTCAGTTAGATCCTTCCTGCACCGTCGGAACCTCACTACCAGCGCATGCTGCCCCCGGGACGGTTGCTATGGAGAGGAGACGGTTGCCCACCTCTTTGCAGAGTGTGGATTTGCAAAACGAGTCTGGAGAGGTATGAAAGGGTCCCTGGAACGATTTATCCCGAACAGCTCCGTCACAGAGGACTCTGTGATTTACGGACTGTTCCCAGGGACACATTCAGAGACTGACATCGAGTGCTGCTGGAGGGTCATCAACTCGGTGAAAGACGCTCTTTGGTCTGCCCGAGCATTGCTCACCACCCAGCAGAGCGAGATGTCCGTCAGGGAATGTTGCCGACTGGCCCACTGCAGACTGCAGGAGTACGTGCTAAGGGACTCGCTGAAGCTTGGTGCAGCCAACGCCAAGGCTCGGTGGGGGAGGGCCACAGTCTAGGGTCCTTCCGCTGCTGGACATGGGGGGCACGGTATGGTGGAGATGCCCCTCAAATTAAATTAAATTAAGGGAAGGCATCCCACGCCAGGGGGCCACATGAGTGGCACGGGTGGGGGACATTTTTGTGGAACTTTAAAGACATAAACGGTATTGAATTGAACAATCTATAGCCGACGAAAATGTATTTGGAAGATGAAATTTCCGCACTGTGTACACATTGTATATATTTATTACTTGGACAAGGGTCACAGAGTGGCACGGGTGG
Organism: Amblyraja radiata; assembly: GCF_010909765.2. Classification (NCBI taxonomy): domain Eukaryota; kingdom Metazoa; phylum Chordata; class Chondrichthyes; order Rajiformes; family Rajidae; genus Amblyraja; species Amblyraja radiata. The sequence goes on along the minus strand of NC_045970.1, from coordinate 48,789,707 downwards.
GGGACTGTTTGGTGAAATTTGACAAATGTAAAAATATTGTACTGAGAAAAAAATTTGTATAGTCTCCGAAAATGTCGGATGAATTTTGTTTGTTTGAATGGTTCAGGAATTGTATATATCTATCAATTGAATAAAGTCTATTTTGAAATTAAAAAAAAAAAATGTGTGACAAATAAAGTGCCATTGACCCTAGAGGGGGCATCTTTGTCGGCATCTTTTGTTGGGCACACTTTTGAAAATGACAGCAACTAATAAATTAAATATGAATTTTTCCAGCAGTTTTGCCTGTCTTTCGCTCACAGTTTTTGGAAACTCACCCCAAAATTTAGAAAGAGCTGGAACTATCTTGACTGCTGCCTGATATTTAGTTTGTTGCGTGGGTAACTACTTAGTTGGACAACATTACAAGGGAGGGAGGGGTTAGAGGGTACATCTGTCTCACGCACTAGAAGGTGGAACAATTTTTAAAAATTATAATTTAAAGCAAGAATTGGGTGAATGACGATGTATTTTCAATTGCCCATGTTACAGTTGTTGCATTGTGTACAAGTTGCAAGGAGCACAAAACAATTAAAGATATACGGCACAAAAACTTGCACATTGTAAGAACAATCTTGGACAGATTTAGCAGAGCTGTCATTTACATCCTATCAGATTTTGGAAATGTAATTAAAAGGAACGGCAGATGCTGGTTTATACCATAGACACAAAATACTGGAGGAACTCAGTCAGGCAGCATCTCTGGGAAAAAATGGATAAGTGGCATTACTTATTCTGAACTTTTTTGTTAGTGTTTACTGTGGCGTTTAACGGAATATTATGTTTACATATCTGTTGTGCTGCTGTAGTTAAGAATTGAATTGCACTATTGTCTATTTATTTGTTTTAATATGGCGAGTGGTGATCTTATAGAGGTGTATAAAACCATGAGAGGAATAGATTGGGGTAGATGCACAGAGTCTCTTGCCCAGAGAATGTAAATCGAGGACCAGAGGGCATAGGTTTAAGGTGAAGGGAAAAATATTTAATAGTCATCTGAGGGGTAACGTATTCACACAAAGGATGGTGGGTGTATGGAACAAACTGCCAGAGGAGGTAGTTGAGTCTATCCCAGCGTTGGACTATCCCAACGTTTAAGAAACATTTATGTTTCATAATGGATAGGACAGGTTTGTTGGGATATGGACCAAATGCAGGCAGGTGGGACTAGTGTAGCTGGGATATGTTGGCCGGTGTGAGCAAGTTGGGCCGAAGGGCCTGTTTCCACACTGTATCACTCTATGTCTCCAATATATGTACTGAACTTTTTTTTGGTGAAGAAGCAGGGTCTGGACCCGAAATGTCACCCATGCCTTCTCTCCAGAGATGCTGCCTCTCCCTCTGAGTTACTCCTGCATTTTGTGTCTATTTGTGTTTATTATGGATTTCACATAATACAATATTTGCATTTCTGTTGTGCTACTGCTGGCAAGATTTTTAAGGTATAATTCTGTTTTGGGGACTCAATATAATAAAACACTGTGGGCTCTCTGGTAGTAGGGAGGTTGTGTCTTGCAGCAACCCCGGGCAAAGCTTCGCTCGGCCAGCCCACAAGGGACGGTCCAGGTGCCACGGCGTGGGGCCGGCGGACTCGGCGGGGTGACCGGTTGAAGCGATGGCCCGGGTGCTGGTGGTCGGCGCCGGCCTGACGGGCGGCCTGTGCGCCGCGCTGCTGCTGCGGGGGCGGATGCGGGTCGCCGTGTGGGAGGCGGCGAGAAGCCCAGGTCCGCGCCACGTGACCGCGGCGGCGGGGTGGTGCAGTTACCCGGGGAGGGCGGCAGGGGGCGAGCGAGCAAGAGGGGAGAGGGGAGAGGGAGGGAGAGAAGGTGGGAGAGGGAGGGTTAGAGAGAGAGAGAGGGAGGGGGAGAGAGGGTTAGAGAGAGAAGATGAGAGAGGGTTAGAGAGAGAGAAGGTGAGAGGGGGAGAGTAGGAGGGAGAGAAGGTGAGAGAGGGAGGGTTAGAGAGAGAGAAGGTGAGAGAGGGAGGGTTAGAGAGAGGGAGGGTTAGAGAGAGAGAAGGTGAGAGGGAGGGTTAGAGAGAGAAGGTGAGGGGGAGAGTAGGAGGGAGAGAAGGTGAGAGGGAGGGTTAGAGAGATAGAAGATGAGAGAGGGAGGGTTAGAGAGAGAGAAGGTGAGAGAGGGAGGGTTAGAGAGAGAGAAGGTGAGAGGGGGAGAGTAGGAGGGAGAGAAGGTGAGAGGGAGGGTTAGAGAGAGAGAAGGTGAGAGAGGGAGGGTTAGAGAGAGAGGTGAGAGAGGGAGGGTTAGAGAGAGAGAAGGTGAGAGAGGGAGGGTTAGAGAGAGAGAATGTGAGAGAGGGAGGGTTAGAGAGAGAGAAGGTGAGGGGGAGAGTAGGAGGGAGAGAAGGTGAGAGAGGGAGGGGGAGAGGGAGGGTTAGAGAGAGAGAGGGGGAGGGGGAGAGGGAGAGAGAGAAGGTGAGGGTGAGGGAGAGAAGGTGAGGGGGAGGGGGAGAGAGGGAGAGTTAGAGAGAGAAGGTGAGAGGGAGGGGGAGAGAGGGAAGGTTAGAGAGAGAGAGAAGGTGGGAGGGAGAGAATGGGAGGGAGAGGTGGGAGAGGGAGAAAGAAGGGGTTGGTGAGAGGGAGGGGGGAGAGAGAGAAGGCGGGAGGGAGGGGGAGAACGTGAGGGGAGGGGGAGAGAGGGAGGGTTAGAGAGAAAAGGAGGGATGGAGGGAGGTGGAAAGGGGGAGGGAAGGGGGATTCGAGAGGGGGAAGGAAGGAGGGGGTGTGAAAGGTGAGGGGGAAGGAAAAAGGGGGCAGGGGGAGAGGAGGACGGGCAGGATGGGATGAGAAGACGAAAAGAGGAGGGTGTGCGGTGGAGGGGAGGGAGTGAAGGAAGAGAAGGGAAGGAACGGGAGAGAATGGTGGGGAGGGGAGGGAGGATGGGTGGAGGGGGAGAGGATGGTGGGGAGAAGGGTGGGTCAGGGTGGGAGGAGAGGGAGGGCAGTGGTGAAAGAGAATGGGGCAGGGAGCGAGAGGGAAAAGGGGGGAGAGGGGGAAAATGGAGAAGAGCCACTACTCCTGGCGGTTTAGTTTGTTTAAAGATACAGAATTGAAACAGAGGGTCCATTGAGACCAAGCCAATGTTCGATCACCCGTTCACACTAGTTCTATGTAATCCCACTTTCGCATCCACTCCCTGCACACTGGAGGCAATTTTAAATGCACCAATAATTAACTTCCAAACCTGCAAGTCTTTGGGACGTAGGGAGGAAACCCACGGGGTCACAGGGAGAACGTGCAAACTCCAAACACAGACAGCACCTGAGGTCAGGATCGAACCCGGGTCTCTAGTGCTGTGAGGCAGCGACTCTACCAGCTGTGCTTATTTTAGTTTTTAGTTTGGAGATACAGCGCGGAAACAGGGCCTTCAGCCCACCGAGTCCGCACCGACCAGCAATCCGCGCACATTAATGCTAGGGACAATTTGACATTTACACCAGGCCAATCAACCGACAAACCTGTACGTCTTTGGAGTGTGGGAGGAAAACGAAGATCTCAGAGAAAACCCACGGGCTCACGGGGAGAACGTACAAATTCCGTACAGACAGCACCTGTAGTTGGGATCGAATCCAGGACTCTGGAGATGTAAGCGCTGTAAGGCAGCAACTCTACAGCTGCGCCACTGTGCCACCACCAAAGGAGGCCGGAGAAAAAGGAATAGGTGACGATTTGGGTTGAGACCCTTCTTCAGGCCGAGAGTCAAGGGAGAGGAAAACTAAATATACTTTGTACCTTTCATCCATTTGTTCTTTATACCTCTTATCTTAAGTGTCCCTCTCCCCTGACTGTCTGAAGAAGGGTCTCAACCCGAAACATCGCCTATTCCTTTTCTCCAGAGATGCTGCCGTACAGACAAGCACCCGTAGTCGGGATCGAACCCGGGTCTCAAATGCTGTAAGGCAGCAACTCTACCGCTGCGCCACCGTGCCTCCTGTGCTGCGATAGCGTTGAAGACTTTGCGCGCTATCGAGGCAAATTGTACCACCCCACACTTCAAGGGTGGTGCAAGAGAGAAGAAGAAATGGAATATAACGTTGCTCTGACAGAGAAGGTGTAGAGAAAAGTGCAGGAACCGCAACCAGGTAGATTGAAACATTGGTGCACAAACTCATGATCGAATCACCGGTACCTCATTGAAATATGTCGAAACGGTAGTAAAGAAAGCAAACTCAATGCTAGCATTTATTTCAGGAGAGCTTGTATATAAAAATAGGGATGCAATTCTGAGGCTCTAGAAGATCCCATTAGGAATATAATGAGCAATTTTGGGCATCAATGTCTGAGGAAAAATATGCTGGCTCTGGAGGGGATCCAGGAGAGGTTTTCAAGAATGATGCCAGGATTGAGTGGGTTAACCTATGATGAGCGTTTATCAGCACACGGCCAGTATTCACTGGAGTTTATACTAATGAGGGGAGACCTCATTGAAACATACAGAATAGCGAAAGGCTCGGATAGAGTGGATGTGGAGAGGATGTTTCCACTAGTGGGAGAGTCTTGGACTAGGGATCAGAGCTTCAGAATCAAAGGACGTTCTTTTAGGATGGAGAAGAGGAGATATTTCTTTAGTCAGAGTGGTTGTGAATCTGGAATTCAATGAGGAGGCCAAGACAGTGGATATTTTTAAGATAGATAGATTCTTGATTAGTACGGGGGTCAGAGGTTATGGGGAGAAGGGGGGAGAATGGGGTTAGGATGAGGAGATAAATCAGCCACGATTGAATGGTGGAGTAGACTTGATGGGCCAAATAGCCTTGTTCTACTCCTATCATTTATGACCTTATATGAACGTGTCATAATTTGCAGAGGAACTGGAAATTTAAGGAAATAAAAACAATCTGAGGGAAAAAAAAGGTACTAACCTATGTTAAACACCTACTGATTCTGGGAAGAAATTCATAGCACCGGTTAATGCTGCTCTGCAGCGTTTACTGTGAATACGATTTTGGAGACGTTTGCAATTCCAAATGATACATCGCTCATGCTTCCAAGCCGATTGTACTGTGGATTAAAACAAAGAAACTGATTGTGTGGGAAGGAACTGTGGATAGGCACAAAATACTGGAGTAACCCAGCAGGTCAGTCAGCATCTCTGGAGAGAAGGAATGGGTTACGTTTCGGGTCGAGACCCTTCAGGCATTCCTACACGACGAACTGCAATCGCTGGTTTCCACTGAAGATAGACACAAAATGCTGGAGTAACTCAGCGGGTCTGGCAGCATCACTGGAGAGAAGGAATAGGTGACGTTTCGGGTTGGAACCCTGAGCCCAGACAGTCTGTGGAAGGGTTCAGACCCGAAACGTCACCTATTTTCCCCAGAGATGTTGCTTGACCCGCTGAGTTGCTCCAGTACTTTGTGGTTATCAAAGGAACTGATTGTTGACTTTAGAAGAGTTATGTCATAAGGGATAAGAGTAGAATTAGGCCATTTGGCCCATCAAGTCTACTCCGCCATTCAATCATGGCTGATCTATCTCTCAAATTCTCCTGCCGAAGGCCGATGATCCACAAACCTGTCTTCATCAATGGGTCGGTGGTGGAGAGAATCAACAACGTCATGTAAATGGGCATGTATATCTCCGAGGATTTGACCTGGACCCCAGCACATTGATTGCAATCGTTAAGAAAACCCATCGCCTCTACTTCCTCACAATATTGACCAACTATATCTTGAACTTCTCCAGGTGTTGGGTAGAGAGCAGATTCACCGGTGGGAATCACGGACTGGTTTGGGAACTCGAACGCCAACCGGATTGGAGATTGTTGCAAAGAGTGCTGAACACCCGCTGATTCTTGGATGAAATTCGTAGCATCGCTCAGTGCTGCTCTTGCAGACGTTTGCAATTCCAAATGATACGTCACTCATGCAGTATGTCATTAGTTCAGCTTGAAGGTAGACACAAAATGCTGGAGTAACAGCGGGGGAACAGGCAGCATATCTGGAGAGAACGAATGGGCGACGTTTCGGGTCGAGACCCATCTTAGTTTAATTTAGAGATACAGCGCGGTAAACAGGCCCTACGGCCCACCGTGTCCGCACCGACCACCGATCCCCGCACACTAACACCATCCTACACACACTAGGGACAATTCACATATTCACCAAGCCAATTAACCTACATAACTACGTCGTTGGAGTGTGGGAGGAAACCGAAGATCTCGGAGAAAACCCACATGGTCATGGGGAGAACGTAAAAACTCCCTACAAACAAGCACCCGTAGTCGGGACTGAACCCGGGTCTCCGGCGTTGCTGGTGCTGTAAGGCAGCAACTCTATCGCTGCGCCGCTCATGTGATTATTGCAAAAAGTGGCCCAGTCCACAGGTATTGACCATCCCACCATCGAAGGGATCTACAGGAGCTGCTGGCTCAAACCTGCCCACCGAGTCCACATCGACCAGCGATCAAGTCAAGTGCATACAAGATGTGCAGTGAAATGAAAGTGGCAATGCCTGCAGGATTGTGCAAAACAACGAACCGAACAGAACCAGTATTTACATTAAAAAAAAGACACAACATTAAATTAGTCCCTGATGAGATCAGAGTTTACAGTCCTAATGGCTTGTGGGAAGAAACTCCGTCTTATCCTCTCTGTTTTCGCAGCGTGACAGGGGAGGCGCTTGTCAGACCATAGCAGCTGGAACAGTTCGTTGCTTGGGTGGTAGGGGTCCCCCATAATGTTGCTGGCTGGATCTGCACCTCCTGGTGTATAGGTCCTGCAGGGGGGTGAGTGTAGTTCCCAGGCCTGTCTACAATGACCTCTGTAGTCATGAAGACACTTGAAAGGCTTGTGCTGGCCAAGCTGAAAAGTATCACTAACCCCTTAGCAGTTTGCATATCGGGCCAATAGATCTGTGGATGACGCAGTCAACCTGGGCCTGCACTTCATCCTCCAGCACCTAGGCCGCCAGGGGACCATGCAAACTATGCGAGGATTTTGTTGATTTTAGCTCTGCATTCAACACCATTGTGCCAGAGCTATTACGCTCCAAACTTTCCAAGTTGACTGTCTCTGAACCCCTCTGTCGGTGGATCACCAACTTCCTGACAGACAGGAAGCAGCATGTGAGGCTGGGAAAGCACATCTCGGACCCGCAAACCCTCAGCATAGGAACATCGCAAGGCTACGTACTTTCTCCTCTACTCTACTCTACACCAATAACTGCACCTCCACTGACTCCTCTGTCAAGCTTCTCAAGTTTGCGGACGACACAACCCTGATTGGACTGATCCAGGATGGGGAGGAATCTGCCTACAGACAGGAAGTGTCACAGCAAGCATCCTGGTGCCATCGCAACAACCTAGAGCTCAATGCTCATGACAGTGGAATTGGTTGTAGACATTAGGAGAGCTCCCCCTCCCCTCACCCCACTCACCATCAACAACACCACAGTCACATCTGTGGAGTCTTTTAAGTTCCTGGGAACCATCATCTCCAAGGACCTTAAGTGGGGGGCTCCCATCGATTCCACAGTCAAAAAGGCACAACAGAGGATGTACTTCCTGCAGCAGCTGAGGAAGCACAATCTGCCACAGGCAATGACGGTCCAATTCTACACGGCCATCGTAGAGTCTGTTCTCACCTTCTCCATCATGGTCTTGTTTGGCTCAGCCACCAAGCACGACACTCGGAGGCTGCAGCGAATCGTCCGATCAGCTGAGAAGGTTATTGGCTGCAACCTTTCCTCCATTGATGAACTGTACACTGCAAGGGCCAGGAAGCGAGCGGGCAAGATCATCTGACCCCTCTCATCCTGACCACAAACTCTTTGAATCACTTCCCTCTGGAAGGCGACTCCGGACTGTCAAAGCTGCCACAGCCAGACATAAAAACAGCTTTTTTCCACGAGTAGTAGCTCTACTCAATAACCAAAAATCTGTAGCCTCCTTTTGCTCTGGTATTTTATTTAACTCACATGTTTAATCAATAATGTTTTATGTATCATTCTTAACTGTCACTGTCATGTTGTCATTTGCGGGCTAAAGGTAGTTCAAAGGTCTCCAATGCGATAGTTGGGAGGTCAGGATCACACTCCAACTGATGAGAAGATTGTTCAGTAGCTCGATAACAACTGAGAAGAATCTCCCTGAATCTGGAGGGAAACGTATTCACACTTCTGTACCTCTTGCATGGTGGGAATGGGGAGAAGAGGGAGTGTCCGGGGTGAGATTGGACCTTGACTATGACGCTGGCCTTGCTGAGGCAGCGTGAAATGTAGATGGAGTCAATGATGAGATGCAAGATGGCGCCGGATTGGAGCAACCCTTTGTAATCTTCCATTGCTCAGATCAGGCACGGAAATCGCTGTCATAACATGGGGGGGACACAATTTCTTGGCGGCCGCACGCGCACACAAGCGAGGCTTCGGCCGTGGGCCCTGTCTAGCATCTTTGCTGTGGACGGTAACATCAGGAGCTGACCTGGTTGGTGACCGACTCCGAACTCCAGCAACAGCAGCTTCGTCCACCCCAAATCATGGGGCTTGAATTGGCCCCTTCACGGAGCCTTCCAGTCCCACCATCCTACTTCCGCCTCTGACTGACACCCCCCTCCTCCAATCATCACACTGAATCATCATGGTCCCCCCTCCCCCCTCATTGCCTGCTGACCAAAGTCTCTCTCGTCCAATCGGCGCCCTCGATCATCAGTCCCACCCCCACTGTCGCGGAAATCAGAGATTTCACTGACACGGAAATCCCGGGGGGGGGACGGGGGGACGCCCCCCCCCCGGGATTTCCGCCCCTGCTCAGAGTGAGAGGGTTACAAGAATGTAAATGTATGCAGAGTCATAAGGAATGTCAATGCTAAACCCAAAACCTTTTTGTTTCAAGGAGGAAGAATGAACACAAGCAGAGATCCGCACGACTCAAACTGCACAGCAGATCTGGGAGCACAGTACATCACAGCGACCCCGTACTTCGCTGAGAAGCATCAAAGGTACTAGTTGAGGTTTCGTTTTAGTTTAGAGATACGGCGCGGAAACAGATCCTTCGGCCCACCGAGTCCGCGCTGACCAGCGATCTCCGCACGCTAGCACTCTCCTACACACACTAGGGACCATTTACAATTTTACCGAAGCCAATTAACCTACAAACCTGTACGTCTTTGGAGTGTGGGAGGAAAACGAAGACCTCAGAGAAAACCCACACAGGTTACGGGGAGAGCGTACAAACTCCATACAGACAGCACCCATGATCATGATGTTCCCTGGTGCTGTAAGTCAGCAACTCTACCACTGCCCCTAGGTTCCACAGTTTCACTAACCTCTGACGAAAGATATTCTTCCTCATCTCCGTCCCAAAGGAACGTCCTTTAAATCTGTCCTTATCTGACACCTTTTTGTCTGCTTTTCATCTCTAGCCATTGTCACTTGCTCCACCTGCCAATGATCCTCCTCCCCCCTTCTCAACTGTATCCACCTATCACTTGCCAGGCTTTGTCTCTCTTCCAGCTTTCTCCCACGTATTACCATCTGTCGGAAGAAGGGTCCTGACCTGAAACGTCGCCTGTCCATTCCCTCATACAGAGTAAATCGCGCTGAATTAGTGGAGTGGTGAGATTTGCAGATTACTTTAGCGGGAACTCTACAGCATAATCAAGGACCAGTCTCAACCCAGTCACTCCCTCTCCTCCCTTCTCATCATCAGGCAAGAGTTACAGAAGTTTGAAATCGCACACCTCCAGATCCAGGGACAGTTTCTTCCCAGCTGTTATCAATATTCTACATGCTCCCCTCAACCAGAGACCGGTCCTGACCACCGATCGACATCATTGGAGACCCTCGAACTATCTTTCATTGGCCTTTCCCGGACTTTATCTTGCACTAAACTTTATCCTGTATCTGTACACTTTGGAAGGCTTGATTGTAATCATGTATAGTCTTGTCGCTGACTGGAGAGCATGCAACAAAAAAAGCTTTTCACTGTATCTCGGCACACGTGACAATAATAAACTAAACTTAATACCAATTGATTCACACACAGAGTGGTGGGTTTATGGAACAAGCATAACAGAGGAGATACTCGAGGGAGATGCAATAACAACACTTAAAAGTCACTTGGACAGGTTCATGGATAGAAATGGTTTAGAGAGATATGGGCCAAACGCAGCAGGGGGGATGATTGGAATTGAGGCATCTTGGTCAGCATTTTAATAATAAAATAAATAAATTGTCAGCACAATAGCATTGCGGTAGAGCTACCTCACAGTGCCAGAGACAAGGATCCGGTCCTGACTATGGGTGTTAGTCCATACGGAGTTTGTACGTTCTCCCCGTGGGTTTTCTCCGAGGTTGTCAGTTTCCTTCCACACTCCAAAGACATACAGGCTTGTGGGCTAATTGGCTTGTTATCAATGTAAAATTGTCCCTAGTGTGTGTAGGATAGTGCGAGTCAGGCCTGCTCATGGATGAACTGAGGCCCAGGCCAATTTCAATTTTAGAGGCCTCCAAATCAAGATCCCTTTGAAGCAGACAGGCATGAGGCCCATGCCAAATAGCACTCGTTGCCCACCCTCTGATAAGGACTGGTGCTAGTGTGCGGTGATCGCTGGCCGGCGCGGTCTCGGTGGGCCGAAGGGCCTGTTAAGAGGGCGTTAGATGTGGCCCTTGTGGCTAAAGGGATCAGGGGGTATGGAGTGAAGGCAGGTACAGGATACTGAGTTGGATGATCAGCCATGATCATATTGAATGGCGATGCAGGCTCGAAGTGCCGAATGGCCTACTCCTGCACCTATTTTCTATGTTTCTATGCCGTATCTCCAAACGAAACTAAATTACGACTTGGCTAATATATCAGATTGCTAATCTGGAAACAATTTTTTTTAAATGCAGCTATATGTTCTTTCTTTCTCAGTTTTTATGAAGAGTTGTTGTCGCGAGGCGTTTTAAAACCTCTTCTTGGTTCCGTGGAAGGAATAACAATAAAAGACGAAGGAATCTGTAACTACATGGCACCCCGAGGGATCTCCTCGATTGTCAAATATTACCTCAGTGACTCAGGTATTGGACGGCAAAATCAACTTTATGATCCTGTTCATTGGGCCAGACTGTTGAGAACAGGTTGTAAAGTTTTACCAGTAGAGGCCTGAAACTGAATGCCAATTAAAGGGGTGATGTCAACAGCTCGTTAATAATTTAATAGGCGCAAGAGGTACAGAAGTTTGAAAACACACCCCGCCCCCGGGAATTCAGGGATTTCTTTCTTTCCAGCTGTTATCAGGACAACTGAATCATCCTCACCAACCAGATAGTGGTCCCGACCTCCCATCTACCCCATTGCAGACTTTTCAAACCATCTTTTGATCAGACTTTACTGGATTTATCTTGCACTAAACAATGGGGACCAGTCATGGGGGGGAACGCCGTGAGGGACAGGGGGGAGAACAAAGGGTGGGGGGGGGGAGGGCACTCTAGTTTTAGAATCCTCTGCCCAGGGGATAAACCTGTGTTAGTTGTTATTGTATTGTTATTGTTGTTATTGTATTTTTTAATGACCACACAGCCAGGCTGGTGGAATTTGTTCTCAGTACAGCTCGATACAGGTCCAACATTGCATCAAACATTCAACTCGTAACGTAGATATACATACAAACAGACACATTTCATAATACATAAGGGCCACGCTTATTCGTATTTCCTCACCGTACGGAGTTTAAAAAGTTAATTGCGGTAGGAATGAAACTGTTTTTGAAACGGGTTGTTTTGGAGGCAATTGACCTGTAACGCCTCCCAGAGGGCAGTAGCTGAAAGGCATAGTGTGCAGGGTGAGTGGGGTCAGTGATGATCTTGCGGGCTTTGTGAAGTGTCCGTTTATGGTAGAGTGATTCAAGTGATGGAAGGGGTAAGCCAATAATGTTTGTTCCGGTCAAGGCGCTGTGCACACGGCAGTCAGCCAACCGTCGCTTGTCTTTTTCTTTTTCATCTTTAATTTTAATTTCAATTTTTGGTGTACCTTCTTGTGCGTTGTGACTGTTGGCAGACCATTTTCCCTCCGGGGATGAATAAAGTTCCATCGTATCGCGTTCACCCATCATTCTCCCTGTGACCGTGTGCGTTGCTCCATCTCCTCCCACGTCCCAAAGACGTGCGGGTTTTTATCAATTAATTGTTCCTCTGTAAAATTACCCCTGGCGTGCCAGGGGAGTGGATGAGAAAGTGGGATAAGGTAGAACTAGTGTGAGCGGGTGATCGATGGGTAGCATGGTCCCGGTGGGCAGAAGGGCCTGTTTCCATGCTTCATCCTTCAATCAATCACAAACTGTTTTTACTACACAGAATACTTGTGCTTGAAGCTACCAATGAAGATAACATTCGTACGGTTTCCATTCTGTATTTAAAAGAAACGGTTCAATCATATGAGCACGTGGCAAATATTTAGTTTTTTTAAAAGAGTTTATTTAACCCTGAGAGCAGTGGGCGTATGGAATGAGCAGCCAGAGGAGATATGTAAGAAAGAACTGCAGATGCTGGTAAAATCGTCGGTAGACCCAAAATGCTAGAGTAACTCAGCGGGCGAGCCTGAAGAAGGGTCACGACCCAAAACATCGCCAATTCCTTCTCTCTATAGATGCTGCTTCACCTGCTGAGTTACTCCAGCATTTTGTGTCTGCCAGAGGAGATAGTTGGGGCAGATACAATAACAACAATTTGAAAGACATTTGGGTAGATACATGGATACAAAAGGTTTGGAGGTACGTATATGGACCACATGCAGGCATATGGGACTAGCTTGGATGGCGCATCTTGGTCAGCATGGACGTGTTGGGCCGAAGGGCCTATTTTCTTTCTGTATGACTCTATAACATGGATGGTGGGCAGAAGGAAGGTTCATCAGTCAGAGTATCAAGTATAGAAGTTGGGAGGTCACGTTGCAGTTGTATAAGACGTTGGTGAGACCGCATTTAGAATATTGTGTTCAGTTCTGGGCACCATGTTATAGGAAAGATATTGCCAAGCTTGAAAGGGTTCAGAAAAGATTTACGAGGATGTTGCCAGGACTAGAGGGTGTGAGCTACAGGGAGAGGTTGAGTAGGCTGGGTCTCAATTCCTTGGAGCACAGGAGGATGAGGGGGTGATCTTATAGAGGTGTGCAAAATCATGAGAGGAATAGATCGGGTAGATGCACAGAGTCTCTTGCCCAGAGTAGGGGAATCAAGCAGCAGAGGACATAGGTTCAAGGTGAAGGGGAAAGATTTAATAGGAATCCGAGGGGTAACTTTTTCACCCAAAGGGTGGTGGGTGTATGGAACAAGCTGCCTGAGGAGGTAGTTGAGGCTGGAACTATCTCATTGTTTAAGAAGCAGTTAGACAGATACATGGATAGGACAAGTTTGGAGGGATATGGACCAAGCGCAGGCAAGTGGGACTAGTGTATCCGGGACATTGTTAGCTGGTGTGGGCAAGTTGGGCCGCAGGGCCTGTTTCCACACTGTATCACTCTATGACTAAAGATGGGGGAATAGTTATTATGGAGGCTGCATTGTCAGGAAGGACCACACAACACGTTGTATTATTTTCGGTAAAACACAAAAGTACTGGAGGAACTCAGAGGGATACCTTGATATTTAACGGAGACAGAAGGAACAACAGATGCTGGAATCTGGAGTAAACAAAATGGTGGAGTAGCTCAAAATGTGTAGGAAGGAACTGCAGATGCTGGTTTAAATCGAAGATAGACACAAGATTCTGGAGTAACTCAGCGGGACAGGCAGGATCTCTGCAGAGAAGGAATGGGTGACGTTTCGGGCCAAGACCCTTCTTCAGACTGAGTAGAAAACCCGGAGAAAGCAGTCACAGGGAGAAGGCACAATCTCCGTACGGGACAGCACTTGAGGTGAGGATCGAACCTGGGTCTCTGGTACTGTCCGGGTCTCTAGCGCTGCGCCACTGTGCTGCCGCCCCCTGCTGGCGATAGATTTCCAAGGCAGGATGGCGTGCCACCCAGCAGGGGGTGGAATTCCAATGTTGTTGCAGCTGTTATCCTTGGCCTCGGTGGCCATGAGTCAGAGTAGCCTGAGTGAATTACTGAGCACATTTTGTGTATTGAACCACCCACGACTCATACCTACTGTAGATACCAGCTGAGCACTTGGTGCATTTTGTGTTCTTAATTCAGATTTCCAGCATCAACTATTATTATGGGTTTAATTTCTCCCAGTTTCATGGTTATTTACATGATCCTAATATCCTAACTTGTAATCCTCCTAAATTGGTTTATTTTAGTTTAGTTTAGACATACAGCGCGGAAACAAGCACCTTTCGGCCCACCAATTTCTTGCCGACCAGCGATCCCCGCACAAGGTTACCCCTTAAAAAGTTGCCTCTTAAAAATACTTCAAACAAAAAACATTGAAATCATACTTCTACAATGCACTAAAACATAATTCTAATACATCAAATTCCAAAATGTCCCTACCATGTCCCTAAATGTCACCCCCCTCCCACACCCTCCCTTCCCCCACTCAGTCGCTCCACTCCCTCGCCGGGTACACCCAAGGCCAGTGATCGCTCAGCCCCCCCCACTTTCAAAAATGCACCGCGGCCCCTGGTTCAGACGGAGAGCACTGCCAGATGTGAGCGGGGAACTGAGGCCATTTGTCCGTAATGTCTGGATCCCAATGCTCAACGCTTCCTGTTTCGGAGTTGGCTAATGTTATTGATTTGTAATTAGCCTGATTTGTAATTAGTTGACTAAACCTTATTTTATTAATCTGGAATATCCAGGGGGATGGGATAAGTGTAATATTAAAATGACATGCAAGATGTCAGGCTGTCTGTCACAACATGCAGCCCAGATAACCCATTATTTCCTTCAGTTAAATACTGGGAAGGTAGCACCATTGTTATTTGCCACTCAACTATTATGTTTGTTTACCTCACTGACTATTTCTAACCCCCCCCCTCCCAAATACCTTTGACAGGTTGAATATAAATGTCCGCAATCTCGTTAATTATTAATTGACCACGTAGATAAACATCCTCAAGGAGTGTAATCAGATGTAAACTGATTCAGATGTGATGTTTAAGAGCTTGTTCAAAGAAGAGAAGAAGAGGCATATTTTAAAGGAGTGACAGAGAATGTGTGAGGAGGTTATTATTTGTCTTTAGTTTTAGCTTGAACCAGGACATCTGAAGATTCAAAGTTTAATATAGTAATTGTGCTGATACTGACCCCAACCAACCAAGTAATGAATATCATCCATTTTTATCAGGTTTTATTTTTCTGATGCCATTAAAATTCACTTGGATTTCAATCACTTCACTGTAAAAGTAATTGGGAATGGGGAGCATTAGAACAAAAATTTGCCCTTGGTACATATTAACTGCGATATAATAATGTATACATGTTGGTAGGTGCAATCAAAACAAAGATCTTTCTATCATTGTTGTGTTATGAATACAACAGAAAATATTATGTATTCTCAAGATCACATAGAATAATATTGCTTAAATATATAGTTATTGGACTTTGCATTTCGGAAAAGTCACAGCTCAGAGGAAGACAGCAAAATACAGAAAATATTGTGGGTGAAAATGACTTCAGGACAGTTTGTTAGGAAAATGAAGGAAATAGTAACAGAATACTTATACAGCTGAGTGAGTATAATTTTATGGATGAGAAATTGTGTTCAACCAATTGATGACTTATTTGACAAAGTAACTAGCATGTTAGATAACAAGAAGCCAATGGATGGAGCAAATTATGTTATACAAAATTAGGTCCGTGAAGTGCCCCATAAAAGATTACCGCATTAGATAAGTACCTGTGGACTCTCCCTCGGTCGCTGCGCTCCTTCGGGCTTGGTCTCTCGCAATTTCTCACTCCCAACTCTCACCCAATGTTGGCAGCCCTGTTAATAGACACAAAAAGCTGGAGTAACTCAGCGGGACAGGCAGCATCTCTGGAGAGAAGGAATGGGTGACGTTTGGTTCGAGACCCTTCTTCAGAGAGGTCTTGACGCGAAACGTCACCCATTCCTTCTCTCCAGAGATGCTGCCTGCCCCGCTGAGTTACTGCAGCTTTTTGTGTCTATCTTTGGTTTAAACCAGCATCTGCAGTTCCTCCCTACGCATCAGGTTATTTGATGTTTTTTTCCCCCATCATAAATCATCATATATGATGGGGGCATTAGGGGGCGGCACAGTGGCGCAGCAGTAGAGCTGCTGCCTTACAGCTCTGCCCAACATCTCAGACTGAAGAAGGGTCACGACCTGAAACGTCACCCATTCCTTCTCTCCAGGGATGCTGTGGGGGGAGGTATTTACGTTAAATTCTATCGTGTTCTTTTTTATTCGTATGGCTGTATGGTAACTCAAATCTCACTGTACCAAAAGGTGCATGTGACAATAAATGCAACTTGAACTTGAACTTGCCTGTCCCGCTGAGTTACTCCAGTACTCCAGCACTTATTCCTTCTCTCCAGCAATGCTGTCTCAGACCCGCTGATTTACCCCAGCTTTTTGTGTCTATCTTCGGTGGAAACCAGCATCTGCAGTTCATTCCCACACATCATCTGTCCATGTTCTCCAGGGATGCTGTCTGACCCGCTGAGTTACTCCAGGCTCTTCTTCTGAAGAAGGGTCCCGACCCGAAACGTCACCTATCCACGATAACCAGAGATGTTGCCTGACCTTTGTGTCTCTCTTGTGCGATAATCAGCAATTGCAGTTCATAGACATAGAAACATAGAAAATAGGTGCAGGAGTAGGCCATTCGGCCCTTCGATCCTGCACCCCCATTCGATATGATCATGGCTGATCATCCAACTCAGTATCCCATCCCTGCCTTCTCTCCATACCCCCTGATCCCTTTAGCCACAAGGGCCACATCTAACTCCCTCTTAAATATAGCCAATGAACTGGCCTCAACTACCTTCTGTGGCAGAGAATTCCACAGATTCACCACTCTCGGTCTCATCTCAGTCCTAAAAGACTTCCCTCTTATCCTTAAACTGTGACCCCTAGTTCTGGACTTCCCCAACATCGGGAATAATCTTCCTGCATCTAGCCTGTCCAACCCCTTAAGAATTTTGTAAGTTTCTATAAGTTTTGTAAGTTTCTCCTTGTTGTTCATGCCTAATTGCTTTCAACATCCAGACGTGCTGTACAATCGCCATGTTACCCGCATCAACCTCAAAGAGGGGAAATTGGAGGTGTGCTGCGACTCGGGCCCTGCGGAAATGTTTGATGCCGTTGTCCTGACGATGCCAGTTCCTCAGATGCTTAAACTGCAAGGAGACATGAAGACCCGTAAGTGCACTTTCTTCCAAATGAAGCAAAGAATCACTATCGCTAACACTTATGCCAACACCAACAAAGGGCGACACGGTCGGGCAGCGGCACAATTGATGCCTCACAGTGCCGGAGACCCGGTTTCGACCCCGACTACGGGTGCTTGTCTGAACGGAGTTTGTACGTTCCCTCCGTGACCTGCGTGGGTTTTCTCCGCGATCTTCGGTTTCCTCCCACACTCCAAAGACCTCCAGGTTTGTAGGTCAATTGACTTGGTATAAAAGTAAATGGTCCCTAGTGTGTGTAGGATAACGTAAGTGTGCGGGGATCGCTGGTCGCTGCAGACTCTTTGGAGTGGATGGGAGGGCGAGATTCTGCGCAGTATCTCTAACTAAACTGAACATAGGATTTGAATTTGTATCAAAACGTATATCGATTCTTGATGTTTTGGTTTTCATAACTCTCACTGGTTGTCTATTACTGTTAAAATTAATATAACAGCAACGCGCTTTAAAAAAAAAGTTAAACAGACAAAATTATATACATTTTTTGTCAATGTGCAAACAATTAGTAGGCAAAAACATGTCTGTTTGAAATTCACACTCCAGGTTGACTGTTCAAGAAGGAACTGCAGATGTTGGAAAAACGAAGGTAGACAAAAGTGCTGGAGAAACTCAGCGGGTGCGGCAGCATCTATGGAACGAAGGAAATAGGCAACGTTTTGGGCCGAAACCCTGAGGGTTTCGGCCCGAAGCGTTGCCTATTTCCTTCGCTCCATAGATGCTGCCGCACCCACTGAGTTTCTCCAGGTTGACAGATCCAGATGGCGGGAAGGTAACTGGGTGGTGTTGTCTGACCCGTGTGAAAAATGTGGAGACAAAACGATATTTGCTGAAGCCAAAGATTTTGGACTATTACAAATCAGGTCCACCTTTTATTTTACCTCAACTGGTGATCTGGCACCTCCTTTAATCCGGCCAAAATTATGAGAGCGCACTTGAAATCACCCCCCCCCCCCCCCCCCCCCCCACCCCGAAAATGTGCTGCTTAGGCCGGGTGAGGCAGCTGATCTTGATGTCATCGGGACTTCCGTGGCCAATCGGCGGGTTGAATCTGCTCCCATGTGGCCAGAGCTCTGGAACTCCAGCCCGGCCGGAGCCGGCAGATCCATTCCCGTAGCCGACTTCCGGGTCTGTTCATAAGTGATGGGAGCAGAATTAGGCCATTTGGCCCATCAAGTCTACCCGCCATTCAATCGTGGCTAATCCATCTCTCCCTGCGAACACCATTTTCCTGCCTTAACTTTGACACCTGTACTATTTAAGAACCTACCTGTCCTTGCCTAAAAAATACCCATTGACTTGCCATCCGCAGTCTGTACACTGTAAATGGCTCGATTGTAATCATGTATTGCGTTTCCGCTGACTCGTTAGCGCAACAAAAGCTTTTCACTGTACCTCGGTACACGTGACAATGAACCAAACTCAAAAGGGGGCCGGATGGTGTGAGAAATGGCTGTGCATTCACGAAGGGCACAGGGAAGAGAGGGAGTCAAAAGTCCAAGGCTGTCGTCCCAAGGGTTAGTAGTTATCTAAAATTTAAGAAGCTTCCCATCCATGTCCTCCAGAGATGCTGCCTTAGCAGCTGAGTTACTCCAGCACTATGTGTCTTTATTTGTAAACCAACATCTGCAGTTCCTTGCGACTGCAAGGACCTCTACTTAGGAATGAAGCTAGCTTCTGTATCAATAGTTCAATGGTGTGGAGTATTTGAAACATAGAAAATAGGTGCAGGAGTAGGCCATTCGGCCCTTCGAGCCTGCACCGCCATTCAATATGATCATGGCTGATCATCCAACTCAGTATCCTGTACCTGCCTTCTCTCCATACCCCCTGATCCCTTTAGCCACAAGGGCCACATCTAACTCCCTCTTAAATATAGCCAATGAACTGGCCTCAACTACCTTCTGTGGCAGAGAGTTCCAGAGATTCACCACTCTCTGTGTGAAAAAAGTTTTCCTCATCTCGGTCCTAAAAGATTTCCCCTTTATCCTTAAACTGTGACCCCTTGTCCTGGACTTCCCCAACATCGGGAACAATCTTCCTTCATCTAGCCTGCCCAACCCCTTAAGAATTTTGTAAGTTTCTATAAGATCCCCCCTCAATCTTCTAAATTCTAGCGAGTACAAGCCGAGTCTATCCAGTCTTTCTTCATATGAAAGTCCTGGTATTGTAGCAACAACACAGTTGCAATCCAGATTACCAGCCTGCAAAACTTACTTTGACTAATATTTTTTTTATGCTTGGGTATACTTTTAAATAATTACCATTTTTAGATTTTCTGCTGTCGACCAATTTTGAAATAGTAGCAAAGCGGTAATACATTATTGCCAAAGGATTTGTCCCTGCAGCTTAAATATTTACAGTCCCTAAAGGTTATGGAGCTGGAAGCATAAACCAGGTCTGCGATAAATTATTTAAAAAAGTAATCTAATGGTTTTGAGTTTGTACGTGTCGCTGTATATCTGCCTGCCTTTCTTTTTTATCCTTTATGTGCAAGGATTATGTTACTGTAAAGCTGAAAAAGCTCTGTACAATTTTGGGTCTAAGCACAGCCGCACAGCGGAAGAGTTTGCTGCCTTACAGCGCCAGAGACCCAGATTCGATCCTGCCTATGGGTGATGTCAGAGTCATAGTGTGTAACAGGCCCTTCGACCCAACATACCCGCACTGGCCAACATGTCCCAGCTACACTAGTCCCACCTACCTGAGTTTGGTCCATATCCCTCCAAACCTGTCCTATCCATGGACCTGTCTAACTGTTTCTTAAACGTTGGGATAGTCCCTGCCTCAACTACCTCCTCTGGCAGCTTGTTCCATACACCCACCTCCCTTTGTGTGAAAATGTTACCCCTCAGATTCCTATTAAGTTTTTTCCCCTTCATCTTAAACCTACAGCATGTCCTCTGGTCCTCGATTCACCTACTCTGGCCAAAAGACTCTGTGCATCTTCCCGATCTATTCCCCTCATGATTTTGTACACCTCTATAAGATCATCCTTCATCCTCCTGCGCTCCAAGGAATACAGACCCAGCCTACTCAACCTCGCCCTATAGCTCAGACCCTCTAGCCCTGGCAACATCCTTGTGAATCTTCTCCGTACCCTTTCCAGCTTGACAGCATATTTTCTATAAAATGGTGCCCAGAACTAAACACAATACTCTAAACGCAGCCTCACCAACATCTTATACAACTGCAATATGACCTCCCAACTTCTATACTCTGATTGAAGAAAACCAAAGTGGCAAAAGCCTTTTTGACCACCTTATCTACCTCCCATTGCACCTTCAAGGAACCATGCACCTGCACTCCTAGATCCCTCTGCTCTACAACAGGTCCCAGAGCTCTTCCATTCATTGTGTAGGTCCAGCCCATGGCAGACATTCCTCCCACATTCCAAAGATGTACAGGTTTGTAGGTTAATTGGCATGGTTAAAAAAAAATTGTAAATTGTCCCTAGTGTGTCGGATCGTGCTATTATCACTGGTCGGCATAGACTCGGTAGGCTGAAGGGCCTGTTTCTGTGCTGTATCTCTAAAGCCTGTAGTTTATCTTGGACATGATTGGTGCCACATAACTGTTTTAAAGTATTTTGCATATCGGTTGATTTTATGTGGATCTGCACATTTTCTACGTTTAAATCACAAAGGGTGGTGGGTGTATGGAACAAGCTGTCAGAGGAGGTAGCTGAGGCTGGGACTATCCCAGCATTTAAAATTCAGTTTGACAAATACATGGATAGGACAGATTTGGAGGGAAATGGACCAAGCGCAGGCAGGTGGAACTAGTGTAGCTGGGGCATGTTGGCTGTTGTGGGCAAGTTGGGCTGAAGGGCCTGTTTCCACACTGTATCTCTCTCTATGACTAAATCTATAAAAATGGATAAGATGTATTAGGAATACAGGCATTTTCTGTTGGAAATTCAACGTTTAGGTTTATTATTGTCACTTGCTTTGGAATACAGTGAAAAGCAACATTTTCACAATTGGATCTCCCAGTTGCCAACCACTTCAACTCCCCTGCCTATTCCTACACTGTCCTTTCTGTCCTGGGCCTCCTTCATTGCTCGAGTGAAGCCACACGCAAACTGGAGGAACAGCACCTCATATTCCATTTGGGCAGCTTATTCCACAGTTTTAGTTAACCCCGCCAACCACTCCCCTCCCCCTTCCCTTTCTCTCCTCACACCTCCCCCACCACTCTCATTCCTTCCTCTGGCTTCACAATTTTCAACTCTTCAATCCTTTTGTCTCACTCCTTTGGTTCTAATCTTCCGGCCTTTGTCCCAACCATCTGCTTAACCCTCCACCCCCCCCCCCGTTTCCGTGCTGCATCTCTAAACTAAAAACTAAAAAGATGCTGCCTGACCCACTGAGTTGCTCCAGCACTTTGTGTCTATCTTCAGATCAGATAATACTACGCTCAGGTACAGCTGCTCCTCGACCTACGATGGGGTTACGTTCCGATAACGTAAACCGAAAATATCGTAAGTCGAAAACGCATTTAATACATTGCGATCACGTGACCGGAAGTGACGAGCGGCTCACCGCGTTTGCCGATCGGAAAGTCGAAATATCGCAAGTCGAAGCATCGTAAACCGGGGAGCACCTGTATCGATCGAGCGAAGGGAAAAGATACAGAAGGCGGAAAGTTACAGACTGCGTTGAACAGAAGGCACGGAGTTAACTTGACAACTCTGACCTAGAGACGGCATGGGCAGCAGAAAGAAGGAGGAAGTAGAGTATTTCAGTAACGTACCGTTGTTCATCAAGGGACACAAGGTGGCAGCATGAGAGAGTCATCAGATGGACTACAGTGCAAGGCAGAGGGCAGACTTTGGTCTGGAAACAATTTTCTGCACTGAAACTCGCCAGGTTAAGCAGCTTCCAAAATTAGCCTCACACGGTTGCTACCTATTCGGTTGAGTCCCTCAGGCCCTGAAAAGTAGACCATTGCTGAACGACATTTGCTAAGCAGGCACTTGCGTCCGAGCCAACGCTGTGTGCAGAGCAACAGAAACAAAACCCTTATGATTCTGACTACTCTCAGTCTCGTGGCCATTTTAAAACAAAAACGCCGGGGGTGTTTTTTTTTTTAAACCCTTCCTCTTGTTCTCAGCTTGGACGGCGTTGCTGAAAAAAACGCGTGATATCTCATCCTGAGTCAGGATTGGCGAACAGAACCAAAATTCTGGCAGGTGGGATCCCAGCTTCGAGACCAGCAAGACTGCTTCATTTATTGCCCAGACATTTCACGTTGAAAAACTCCCATTCTGACCCCGCTCTACTTCCCCTCCTCCTTACGCTCTGATTCCCCTGCTTTGACTCCCCCGTTGATTGTAATTTTGATCCGTAATGGTGGCCCTGACCGCAAATACTCGCGCAATTAAAACCTTGTGAACAGAAACCTCCCCCCCCCCCCCCCCCCCCCCCCCCCCCCCCGTACATATCTCAACCACGTTTAGCCCAGCGCTCCCAGTTGCCTGGCAGATGTCTCGGCAACTTAATTATCCTGTTCAGACCTATATTTAGGTCTTGTGTCGCAGTCTTCCTTTTTGTGCAGTTTATAACCTTTCTCAGGCCCGAACTCCGGAACAGTAGCTGAATTCTACATGAAACAGATGTAGCTGGCAACTTCTTTTGGCAAGATGTGAAAGAGATTGGAGATGAACGGGAAGGGAAAAGATAAGAATCACAGTGGCTGACGGCGTGGAAACAGGCCTTTCCGCCCAACCTGCCCATATCGGGCCTACATGTCCCAGCTACACTAGTCCCACCTGCCTGCGTTTGGCCCGTATCCCTCCAAACCTGTCCTATCCATGCACATGTCAAAACGTTTCTTAAATGTCCTCTCCTCTGGCAGCTCGTGTGGGGAAAAATAAAGTTGCCCCTCAGATTCCCATTAAGGCTCCCCATTGATTAGCTGACGGGTGGAGTAAATGACAAATGATAGAGGTGAAAAGGAGACAAAAGAGTGAAACATATAAAATTCTTAAGGGATTGGACAGGCTAGATGCAGGAAAAATGTTCCCTATGTTGGGGGAATTCCAGAACCAGGAGTCACAGTTTATGAATAGGGGGTAGGCCATTTAGGACTGAGATGAGGAAACACTTTTTCACCCAGAGAGTTAGATTTTACTCTTAATGAGTTCTGTTTTCCATTTAGTTTAGGTTAGTTCAGTTTAGAGATATAGCACGGAAACAGGTCCCACGGCCCACCGAGCCCGCGCCGACCAGCAATCCCCGCACTCTAACACAATCCTACACACACTCTGGATAATTTACAATTTTACCAAGCCAATTAACCTCCAAACCTGTACATCTTTGGAGTGTGGGAAGAAACCCACTTTATTCTTAGAATAAAGGGGAGGTCATTTAAGAGTGAGGTGAGAAAAAACTTTCTCACCCAGAGAGTTGTGAATTTATGGAATTCCCTGCCACAGAGGGCAGTGGAGACCAAGTCACTGGATGGATTTAAGAGAGAGATAGTTAGAGCTCTAGGGGCTAGTGGATATGGGGAGAAGGCAGGCACGGGTTATTGATAGGGGACGATCATCCATGATCACAATGAATGGCGGTGCTGGCTCGAAGGGCCGAATGGCCTCCTCCTGCACCTATTTTCTATGTTTCTATGTTTCTAAACCGGAACATCCCGGTGAAAACCCACGTGGTCACAGGGAGAATGTACAAACTCCGTAATGACAGCACCCGTGATCAGGATTGAACCCGGGTCTCTGGCGCTGTGAAGCAGCACCGCTGCGCCACTGTTCTTCAGTATAAATATTATCACTGACCTACCACCCTTTGTGGAAAAGAAGTTGCCCCTCAGGTTCCCATTAAATCATTCCCTTCTCACCTTAAATATATGTCCTCTGGTTCTTGATTCCCCTACTCTGGGTAAAACACTCTGTGTGTTTACCCAATCTATCCTTCTCATGATTTGGTACACCTCTAAAAGATCACCCCTCATCCTCTTCCTGCGCTCCAAGGAATAGACTCATAGCCTGCTCAACCTCTCCCTATAGCTCAAGCGCTCGAATCCTGGCAACATCCTCGTAAATCTTCTCTGCACCCTTTCCAGCTTGACAACATCTTTCCTATAACATGGTGACCAAGACTGAACAGAATTCTTCACCAATGTCTTGTATAAGTGTAACATAACCTCCCAACATCTATACTCATTGTATACATGTACCTGATATTCACAAGTTATGGGGGTAGAATTAGGCCATTCGGCCCATCGAGTCTACTCTGCCATTCCATCATATGTGATCTCTGCCTCTTAATCCCATTTTCCTGCCTTCTCCCCATAACCCAACACCCGTTCTAATCAAGAATTTGTCCATCTCTGCCTTAAAAATATCGATTGACGGCCTCCACAACCCTCTGTGGCAATGAGTTCCACAGATTAACTACCCTGTGGAACTCATTGACACAGAGGGCTGCAGAGGCCAGGTCAGTTGATATCTTTATGACAGAGATGGACAAATTCTTGATTAACTACCCTCTGACTAAAGAAGTTCCTCCTCATCTCCTTTTTAAAAGAGTGCCCTTTAATTCTGAGGCGATGACCTCTGGTCCTAGACTCTTCCACCAGTGGAAACATCCTCTCCACATCCACTCTATCTAAGCCTTTCATTATTCTGTAAGTTTCAATGAGGTCTCCCCCTCAACCTTCTAAACCCCAGTGAGTAGAGGCCCAGTGCTGTCAAGCGCTCATCATATGCTAACCCACTCATTCCTGGAACCGGAATCCTGAAACGCCTGCAAGTTGTCCTTAAAATAGGAAATTATTCACTGCCCGGATCATTATCACTTTAAAATGCAAAGCATTGCTGCCTCCGACATTGTAACAACAAGGCTTGCATGTGGCTCATAGCCGTTCTCTCAGTACAGAGGCACTGCTGGATTATGTGTCACACTGATCCCAAACAAGTCTCTGCATGTCTTCGGTACCCAGTGCCAATCGACGAGCAAAATTAGACTCCTCGTCCAGTTTAACATTCTGCAGATAAGGATGTTGTGAAGAAAGCAATGTCATCTCCCGTTTTAAAGTATCTCTTTGCCCCACATGTAAGCTATATGCTTTAAGAAGGAACTGCAGATGCTGGAAAATTGAAACTAGACAAAAATGCGGGCGAAACTCAGCGGGTGAGGCAACATCTATGGAGCGAAGGAAATAGGCAACCGAAACGTTGCCTATTTCCTTCGCTTTAATTTTAATTCTGGGTTCAAGGTTTAGAGGGACGTGGGCCAAAGGTAGGCAGGTGGGACTAGTGTCGATGGAACATGTTGGTCGGCGTGGGCAAGTTGGGCCGATGGGCCTGTTTCCATGCTCTATGACTCTATTTGACAATAAACCAAACTAAACTAAAACCCGGAGGACCCGGAGAAGACCCATGCAATCACAGGAAGAACGTTAACTCCCCTCCCCGTTCCCATACTGATCTTTCTGTCCTGGGCCTCGTCCACTGCCTGAGTGAGGCCGCACGCAAACTGGCGGAACGACAGTGGTAGAGTTGCTGCCTTATAGCGCTAGAGACCCGGGTTCGATCCTGACCTTGGGTGCTGTCTGTACGGAGTTTGTACGTTCTCCCTGTGACCACGTGGGTTTTCTCCGGGTGCTCCTGTGTTTGGTTCATTCTCAAACAGGGTCATAGTGTGGAAACAGGCCCTTCGGCCCAACATGCCCAAACAGACCAACATAAGTTCATATGTGATAGGAGTAGTGATAGGAGCATTCGGCCCAGCAAGTCCACTCTGCCATTCAATCACGGCTGGTGTATCTCTCCCTCCTAACCCCATTCTCCTGCCATCTCCCCATAAATCCTGACACACTGACTAATCAAGATTATCTATCTCTGCCTTAAAAAATCTCCATTGACTTGGCCTCCATGGCAATAAATTCCGCAGATTCACCACCCTCTGACTAAACATCTCCCAGATACACTTATCCCACGCCTGCGTTTGGCCCAAAGCTTTCTGTGTCTTGAAACAACCACGATGGTTCGGCGACATTGGGCTTATTGAGCCGTTGATTGCAATGTCAAGAAGTCTATGCTCATGGGCGTTGGCTGATTTTACCAGCCTGGTTACATTTGTGGTCAATGGTGTTAACAAAAGTGCTTTGAAAGAGTATTTGATAGATGCTGCTGCAAAAAGATGAGCTCCTCTTGTAGATTGATCAAAAGTTGCTATCTAGGCTCCAGGGTGGAAAAATCATAGACCGGAGGATACAGCTTAGAGAGTGGGGAAAGGTCTAAAGTGGACGTGCAGCAAAATGTGCAGGAAGGAACTGCAGATGCTGGTTTACATCTAAGATAGGCCCAAAAAGCTGGAGTAGCTCAACGGGCCAGGCAGCATCTCTCGAGAAAAGGAACAGGTGGCGTTTCGGGTCTGAAGAAGGGCCTCGACCATTGTGAACTCCACCTGTCTTTGGTCATCGGTGCCAGCTCTGATTTGTTCCGTACCTTTCCATTCCCTCTAGTCTCCCTCTCCCCTGACTCTCAGTCTGAAGAAGGGTCTCGACCCGAAACGTCACCCAGTGCCTTTCTCCAGAGATGCTGCCTGTCCCGCTGAACATATAAGATTGTTAACGGCTTGGACACGCTAGAGGAAGGAAACATGTTCCCGATGTTGGGGGAGTCCAGAACCAGGGGCCACAGTTTAAGAATAAGGAGTAGGCCATTTAGAACGGAGACGGGGAAACACTTTTTCTCACAGAGAGTGGTGAGTCTGTGGAATTCTCTGCCTCAGAGGGTAGTGGAGACAGGTTCTCTGGATGCTTTCAAGAGAGAGTTAGACAGGGCTCTTAAAAATAGCGGAGTCAGGGGATATGGGGAGAGGGCAGGAATGGGGTACTGATTGGGGATGATCAGCCATGATCACATTGAATGGCGGTGCTGGCTCGAAGGGCCGAATGGCCTACTCCTGCATCTATTGTCTATTGTCTATTGAGTTACTCCAGCTTTTCCGTGTCTATCTTGGATGTGCAGGCAAGTTTTTTTACACAGAGGGTGGCGACTGCCTGGAATGCGCTGCCATGGGTAGTGGCTCAAGCAGATATGACGGCAGCATTTAAACCACTTTGTATCTTGTGTCTGTACACTGTGGACGACTCGATTGTAGTCACGTATTGTCTTCCCGCTGACAGGTTAGCAAGCAACAAAAAAGCTTTTCACTGTACCTCGCTACACGTGACAATAATCTAAACTAAACCTTTTGGATAGGTGCATGGATATGCAGGGAATGGAGGGTGATGGATTATATGTGGACATTGCTGAGTCTTGTGTTCAGTTTTTGTCACTCTGCTATAGGAAGGATGTCATTAAGCTGGAGAGGACTAACAAGGATGTTGCCAGGACTTGCGGGTCTGTGCTATTGTGGTTGGGCAGGCTAGGACTTCATTCATTGGAGTGCAAGAGACCGAGTGGTGATCTTGGGGAGTCATACAGAGTGGAAACAGGCCCTTTGGCCCTACTTGCCCATGCAGACCAACATGCCCCATCTACATTAGTCCCACCTGCCTGCATTTGGCGTGCCTGAAGATGAGTGGCACGGCGGCGCAGCTGGCAAAGTTGCTGCCCGACAGCAGTAGAGACCCCGTTTCGATTCCCACAACGGGTGCTGTCTGCGTGGAGTTTGTACGTTCCCCCTGTGACCACGTGGGTTTTCTTCGGGTGCTCTGGTTTCCTCCCACATTCCACAGACGTGCAGGTGTGTCGGTTAATTGGCTTCCGTGAACTTCCTCTGGTGCGTTGGATGCTGAAGTGGGATAACACAGAACTAGTGTGAACGGGGATCGTTGTTTGGCGAGGACCTAGAGGTCATAAGGTCATAAGGGATAGGAGTAGAATTAGGCCATTCGGCCCATCAAGTCTTCTCCGCCATTCAATCATGGCTGATCTGTCTCTCCCTCTTAACCCCATTCTCCTGCCTTCTCCCCATAACCTCCGACACCCGTACTAATCAAGAAACCTGTACTGATCGAAGGGCCTGTTTCCACGCTGTAGCTGTAAACTAAACTAAAACTCGATGTTCTCCAGAGAGCCGCTTGGTTACTGGAGCACTTTGTGTCTTATTTAATTAGACACAGATGTGGTCATGTAATTTTAGATTGAAAGATGGGAGTTCTTGTGATGAATGACTGCCCATGAACTAGCTGACAACTTGGCTCCATTGCGGAGGTGGAGGGCGTTCAGAGTTTGGGCAATGGAAGGAGCGTTCCTGCCACTTGCCCACAGACTTGGACTTGCTATTTCCAGGACTGCGTCGCGTTAAACTGTTGCAAAGATAATGCAATCACTCAGAGGCAGCTTACAAATTGCCATAAGGACAGAAATGTGACTTTAGACTTTAGAGGTACAGCACTATTATTGTTTGTTTTTTTATTCTCACACACACACACACACACACACACACACACACACACACACACACACACACACACACACACACACACACACACACACACACACACACACACACACACACACACACACACACACACACACACACACACACACACACACACACACACACACACACACACACACACACACACACACACACACACACTGTAACTTGCTGCAAGTAAGAATTTCATTGTTCTGTTTTGGGACATATGACAATAAAACAATCGTGAAACAGGCCCTTCGTCCCACCGTGTCGTGCCGACCAGCGATCACCCTACCACTGGCCTTATGACCCTACCACTGGCCGATATACAAAGTCAAAGTAGCCTTTATTGTCATTCAGACCTTGCGGTCTGAACGAAATTTTGTTGCCTTGCAGTCCGACATATAGTAAAAATGACAAAAACACACAATAAACACAAATTAACATCCACCACAGTGAGTTCACCAGGCACCTCCTCACTGTGATGGAAGGCAAAAGTCTTAAGTCTTTGTCTCATCCCTTCTTATTCTCCCTCTGCGCCGAGGCGATCCAGGCTTCAGATGTTGTGACCCCGCCGGGCGATGGTAAATAATGTCAGTCCCGCGGCTGAATCCGAGCTCCGCGAACGGGCCGGTTCAACTCCGCGGCCCCGGGTTGTCGAAGCTGCCGAAGCTGCCGTCCTCCAGTCCAGCGGACACAGCTGTTGTTGCGGAGGCTCCGGAGAACAGGTCACCAACCTGTGACCTGCGAGCTCCCGTCGATGTCGTCCACTGGGCCCACGGTCGGATCGGGTGGCCGCTCCTGCCGGAACACTGCCCCAGCTCCGAGGCCGGGTCGCCGCTGCCGCTGCCGCTGCCCCAGCTCCGAGGCCGGGTCGCCGCTGCCGCTGCCCCAGCTCCGAGGTCTGGTCGCCGCTGCCCCACCTCCGAGGCCGGGTCACCGCTGCCCCAGCTCCGAGGCCGGGTCGCCGCTGCCCCAGCTCCAAGGCCGGGTGGCCGCTGCCGCTGCCCCAGCTCCGAGGTCTGGTCGCCGCTGCCCCAGCTCCAAGGCCGGGTGGCCGCTGCCGCTGCCCCAGCTCCAAGGCCGGGTGGCCGCTGCCGCTGCCCCAGCTCCGAGGCCGGGTGGCCGCTGCCCCAGCTCCGAGGCCGGGTCGCCGCTGCCCCAGCTCCGAGGCCGGGTCGCCGCTGCCCCAGCTCCGAGGCCGGGTCGCCGCTGCCCCAGCTCCGAGGCCGGGTCGCCGCTGCCGTTGCCCCAGCTCCGAGGCCGCCAGCTCCGCTATTAGGCCTCGGCGCAGGCGGAGACGGGGGATACGACAAGAGAAGTCGCATCCCCCCAAAGGAAGAGACCAAAAACATGTTTCTCCCCCCCACCCACACACATACACAACCTAATAAACCAAAAATTAACTAAAACAGGACAAAAGAACAACAAAAAAAACGAAGAAAACAGACGGACTGCAGGCGAGCCGCAACTGCTAAGGCAGCGCCGCCATCTTGAAGGGTCTACTAGGGTCAATTTGCAATTTTATCGAAGTCAATTAACCTACAAAACTATGCATTTGGCTTGTGGGAGGAAATTGGAGCACCCGGAGAAAAACCACGCAGGTCATGTCAGGGGAGAACGTACAAACTCCGTACATACAGCACCCATAGTCAGGATCGAACCCGGATCTCTGGCGCTGTCAGGCTGCAACTCCACCGCTGCGCCACCGTGCCGCACGACTGCTGGAAATACTCCGCGGGTCCAGTAGCATTCATGGGAAAACAAACCCAGCTAAAATTATGGGTTGGAGACCATTCATCAGAACTGGGAAAATAAGGAACCATGCAGTGGAAACAAGGATCTGCAGGTGCTGATTTGCCAAGGAAAGAGACAGAGTGCTGGAGTAACTGAGCGGGTCAGGCAGCATCTCTGGAGAACATGGATGGGTGATGTTTCGGGTCGGGAACCTTTTTCAATTTAGTTGAAAGTGATAGAGAGGATGGGGGAGGGATATCTCCGCTGGGCTGAGATCAGGGTTGCCATGGGGATAAGGAGTAGATGAGGTCATTTGGTTGCTGGAATAATAGAGGAAGTTAGAGCAAGAACGTGAAAAAATAAGCCATGAGATCGTGCCACCGAGTGTGAGAAAACAAATAAAGGAACTTAGAAAGTTGCAAAATGCAGAGACTGCGACATGCCCAACAGGTCAAGCCAAGCTTTTAGAATTTAGATTTCCGTCAAACTTTAGAGAGAATTTGGGTCTGAAGAAGGGTGCCGACCCAAAAGTCACCTATCCATATAGTTTAGTTTAGAGATACAGA
This sequence comes from Amblyraja radiata, assembly GCF_010909765.2. Classification (NCBI taxonomy): domain Eukaryota; kingdom Metazoa; phylum Chordata; class Chondrichthyes; order Rajiformes; family Rajidae; genus Amblyraja; species Amblyraja radiata. Next base: position 48,758,662 of record NC_045970.1, on the reverse strand, counting down.
GTGCAATCAGGCTCTTCGGCCTGCCGAGTCCACTCCGACCAGCTGTCCCTGTACACTAATTCAATCCTACACACTGGGGACAGTTTACAGAAGCCAATTAACCTACAAACCTGCACGTCTTTGGAATGTGGGAGGAAACCCAAGCGGTCACAGGGAGAACGTGCAAACTCCACAGGGGCATGCACCTGTAGTCAGGATTGAACCCCAGTCTCCGGCGCTGTAAGGTAGCAACTCTACCACGATCTTATGTAGAAACAAAGAACTGCAGATGCTGGTTAATACACAAAAGGACACAGATTGCATGACTAACTCAGTGCTGGACCCATGTTCTCCAGAGATGCTGCCAGACCCACTGAGTCACTCCAGCACTTTGTGTCTTTTTTTTGTCCTGCATGTCTTATTTCCTGTCTTTCTGCACTTTAACCCTCCTTCCTTCATTTAAAAAAAAATGTATTTCCTCACAAAACCCTGCTCAACAACATTTGTCAGCACTACCTGCCCACATCACCACTTCCATCTCAATGGGATCTTTGTGTAGGAAGGAACTGCAGATGCTGGTTTAAACCAAAGATAGGCACAAAAAGCTGGAGTAGCTCAGGCAGCATCTCTGGAGAGAAGGAATGGGGTCGAGACCCTTCCTCAGACTGAGAGTCACGGGAAAGGGGAACGAGAGATATAGAAGGTACACAGTACAAATGCATGAAAGATATGCAATAACAAATTATGATTAAGGATAGGTGGAGCCCACAAGGGTCCATTGTTGGCTGTGAGTTAGGTGATAACGAGTTGTGCAGACAGAGAAACGTAGCAGGACGACAGTGAACCTAGTACGATGATTAGGGTGGGGGAGGGACGGAGAGAGAGAGGGGGTGCATTGGTTAGTTGAAGTTAGAGAAATCAATATTCATACTGAAGATGGCCACAAAATGCTGGAGTAACTCAGCGGGACAGGCAGCATCTCTGGAGAGAAGGAATGGGTGACGTTTCGGGTCGAGACCCTTCGTCAGTCTGAAAGTCACGGGAAAGAGGAACGGGCGATATAGACGATGATGTAGAGAGATATAGAACAAATGAATGAAAGATATGCAAAAAAAGTAACAATGATAAAGGCAACAGGTCGAGACCCTTCGTCAGACTGAGAGCCATGGGAGAGAGAGACAGAGATATGGAAGGGTTAGGCGTGAAAACTTGAAGTTGGGGAAATCAATGGGATCTTTGTGGCCATGTGAATGAGTGGGGTGCAGTGTGCATGAAGCCAGGAAGTAGTTAATTTATCGAATGTTGCGATGTCTGATTTTTGAACAGGTGGTTGAAAATCTCTTCCTTGTGCTGCAGGAGAGCTGAATTAGGATATTTAAAATTAGCTTGTGCGACAAGATTACTTCCACTTTATCTGGTGTCGAGCAGTGCAAACTGCATGGTCATTTCTCCTTTTAAAGGGCAAAAGAGGAAGCTGACCTTTATAGATAACTGTACACTTGTTTGGTCGTGAGTGGATAGAAACTCAGTGTATTATACGCCATTTGACTCAATTACTTGTGTAGGAAGGAACTGCAGATGTTGCTTTAAACCGAAGATAGACATAAAAAGCTGGAGTAACTCAGCGGGACAGGCAGCAACTCTGGAGAGAAGGAATGGGCGACGCTTCGGGTCGAGACCCTTACTTACTGTGCAGTACATTCTTGTGGACGCAAGGAATTGCAGATCCCATATCCCTCTAAGCCCAACATATGATGAGCGTTTGATGGCACTGGGCCTGTGCTCGCTGGAGATTAGAAGAATGAAGGGGGACCTCATTGAAGCGTACAGAGTAGTGAAAGGCCTGGATAGAGTGGATGTGGAGAGGATGTTTCCACTAGTGGGAGAGTCTAGGACCAGGGGCCATAGCCTCAGAATTAAAAGACATTCCTTTAGGAAGGAGATGAGGAATTTCTCCAGTCAGAGGATGGTCTTCTTCTTCTTCTTGCTTATGGCGTGCACAGCCTAATGTTGTAAGACAACTTGTTCTGTTTGATCTTCTGTTTGTGCACGCCAGGTTGATTGCATTTGTTGAAATGGGGTGGACCACGTGAAGGTTGCAATCTCCCACGCCTCAGAGGATGGTGATTCTGTGGAATTGTTTGCCACAGAAGACTGGAGGCCAGGTCAATGGAATTTTTTAAGGCACAATTAGATTCTTGATTAGTACGGGTGTCAGGGGTTATGGAGAGAAGGCAGGAGAATGGGGTTAGGAGGGAGAGATAGATCGGCCACGGTTGAATGGCGGAGTAGACTTGATGGGCCGAATGGCCTAATTTTTCTCCTATCACTCATGACCTTATAACATGTCCTATCCATGTACCTGTCTAAATGTTTCCTAAATGCTGCGATAGTACCTGCCTCAACTAACTGCTCTGGCAGCTCGTTCCACACACTCACCACCCTTTGTGTGATAAGTTACTCCTCAGGTTGCTATTAAATCTTTTCCCCCTCACCTTAAACCTATGTCCACTGGATCTCGATTCCCCTACTCTGGGCACGAGACTCTGTGCTTCTACCTGATCTATTCCTCTCATGATTTTGTAATAATAATAATAATAAATTTTATTTGTGGGCGCCTTTCAAAAGTCTCAAGGACACCTTACAAAGATTAACAAGAATAATAAAACATATAATCGGAATAAAATAAATAATAAAGACATCACCAATACACAAATTAAAAACAGAATTCGATCCAAAGACAAAAAATCAAAAACACAATGTGAAGAGAGAGCAGCGGCAGCCAAACCGCGCCAGCGTACACTCTCCCTTCCGACAGCCATCTTGGACAGAGACTAACATGTTTACTTACACACAAAAAAAATCATCCCCCCACAATGGTTACCACTGTGGGGGAAGGCACAATGTCCAGTCCCCATCCCCAGTTCACCCAAAGTCAGGCCTATTGAGGCCTCCGCTATTGCCTCTACGGAGGCCCGATGTTCCTGGCCGTTCTGGCCGGGTGCTGTTGCCCCGGCGTCGGGAGAGTCCACTCAGGGGCTGGGCCACCTGGAACGGCCGCTTCCTAACTGGGGACCGCGGCTTCCGAAGCCGACAAGGCTTCTATTTGTAATGTACACCTCTATTTGATCACCCGTCATCCTCCTGCGCTCCAAGGAATAAAGTCTGAGAGTGCTCAACCTCTCCCTGTAGCTCAGGCCCTCGAGTCCTGATTTTCTGATGTTGTTTTGACTCCCTATCAGTTTTCCTGCAGCATTTAGGTGTTCTTGAAATGCTGGAGTAACTCAGCGGGTCAGGCAGCACCTTTGGAGGACATGGATAAGTGACATTTCAGGTCGGCGCTCTTGTAGTCTACACAAGATTGCAGCATCTGCAGTTCCTTATGTCTACGTGGCAAGTACTTACTGCAACCAAAGAGAGTCCATAGAAATGCAAAGTTACAATACAATACAATACAATACCATTTATTTATCATTTGTAATTTGTCAAGTTAAGGTCAGTGTTGTGCATTGTTCAAGGTCTGGATGGTTTACTTTAGACTTAGACTTTAGAGATACAGCGTGGAAACAGGTCCCTTGGCCCACAGAGTCCGCGCCGACCAGCGATCCCTGCGCACTAGCACTGTGCTACACACACTGGGGAAAATTTTCAAATTACAGAAGCCAATTGACTACAAACCTGTACGTCTTTGGAGTGTGGGAGGAAACCGGAGCACCCGGAGAAAACCCACGCAGGTGACAGGTTGAACATACAAAGTCCGTACAGACAGCACCCGTAGTCAGGATCGAACCCGGGTCTGTGACGCTGTGAGGCGGCAGCTCTACAGCTGTGCCACCGTGCCGCCCCTTGCTACGTCCCTGCGCTAACTTTTTAAAAGAAAAAACAAATATGCTGCACAAAAGCTCAGCCCTATCGCCACTGGTATCTCGAACGGTTGTTTAAAAGCATTTCTAATTGCTTTTAAAATGAGGTGAAATCACGCAGATTAAAACGCCTTCTCGGTTCAGTCCGTCTTTTGGCGACCGCCGTTTTAACAGTTCTCTCCGGTTTGTACCCTGGGATTTGCCCCCCTCCCATTCCCTGGGGGCCATTGTGGCTTCCCTGGCAGAGGCTTTGGCATCTGTGAGATGTAGATCTAGCAAACAAAAGAGATCGCAATCTTGTGGCTTGTTTTCTGACGTGGGGGCAACGCCCAGTTCTAAGCGTCCCGCAAACAAACAGCTGGGGAAAATGTCACAAAAATAAACTTGAGGAAAATATATATATTCCCCCCCCCCCCCCAGAATATACATTCACAAGAAGCAAATCATAATGCAAGGTCACAGTTGTAGAAACAAGGAACTGCAGATGCTGGTTTACACAAAAGGATACAAAGTGCTTGGGCAGCCAACAACCCAGCTCTATACTTCCTTCTCACCTTCCCCAAGCTAACAATGATCTATTCTCCATTTTCCTTGATCTACATTCCCTTTGATGTCTCCCTCTCACACCTCGCACTTCCTTACCTCTGTATCTCCCTCTCCACTGGCTCTCAGTCTGTCGAAGGGTCTCGACCCCAAACGTCACCCGTTCCTTCTCTCCAGAGATGCTGCCTGACCCGCTGAGTTACTCCAGCATCATCAGTATGAATATTGATTTCTCTAACTTCAAGTTATTGATTTCTAAATATTGATTTCTCTCTCCGTACCTCCCCCCACTCTGATCGTCGTACTAGTTTCACTGTCGTCCTAGTGAGTTTCACTGTTTGTATCCGCTCGTTATCACCTTCTCCACTGCCAACAATGGACCATTGTGGGCTCCACCTTTCCTTGACCTTCGTTGCTGGCTTTGATTTGTCCTCTTGCGTACCTTTCATTCATTTGTTCTATGTACATTTTCATATCTCTCCCCTGACTCTCAGTCTGAAGAAGGGTCTCGACCTGAATCTTCACCTATTCCTTTTCTCCAGAGAAGCTGCCTGGCACGCTGAGCTTCCCCAACTTTTTGTGTCTATCTGCTGGAGTAACTCAGCGGGCCAGGCAGCATCCCTGGAATAATATGAAGTCTGAAGAAAGGTCTCGACCACAAATGTCACATGTTCCTCTTCTCCAGAGATGCTGCCTGACCTGCTGAGTTACTCCAGCGTTTTGTGTCTGTCTCTGGACTAATATAGATAGGTGACGTTTTGGGTTGGGACCTTTCTTCATTCTGATATACCTAACCTTCAGACTTATAACCTATTTAGTCTAGTTTAGAGATATAACATGGAAACAGACTCTTTAGGCCAATTTATAACTCTTCAATCCTTTTGTCACACACCTGTCTTTTCTACTCTGGCATTTGTCCAACCATCTGCCTATCAACTAACCCCCTCGCCTTGGTCCACCTATTACTAGCCATGTTCTGTCCTGCCCCTTCTCTCTTCCTCCTTTCTTACCTGTTTCACCCCCCCCTCCCCCCGGCAATTAGTCTGAAGAAGGTCATAAGGCATAGGAGTAGAATTAGGCCATTCAACCCATTAGGTCTATTCCGCCATTCAATCATGGCTGATCTATCTCTCCCTCATAAACACATTCTCCTGCCTTCTCCCTATAACCTTTGACACCCGTACGAACCAAGAATCTATCTATCTCTGCCGTAAAAAATACCCACTGACTTCGGCTCCACAGCCTTCTGTGGCAAAGAATTCCACAGATCCACCACCCTCTAAAGAAATTTCTCCTCATCTCATTCCTAAAAGAACGTCCCGACCCAAAACGTCATCTATCCATGTTACTCCAGAGGTGTGCCTGTCCCGCTGAGTTACTCCAGTACTCTTAATATAGTAATGCATAATTTAAAAATTTCCAGCTCATTTTTAGTTTTAATTTTCAGATATTGGAGCAGCTTAAAAGGAGATGCAGTCCGATCTTATTTTTAATGCTGGCATAAAGTGGCTCCAGAATTATCAACTTGGAGAAGTTAAGAGTTAAGGATGGCTGCTCAGGGTTTTAACAAACAAATACTGAATCCATTAATTTGGGCATTTCCTTGTTTACTTTACTTCAGACTGTACTGTAGTTTAAAGATATATCAGGCGCTTCGGTTCACTGAGCCCACACCAAAATGCGATCACCCCGTTACACTAACCTGCACACGAGGGACAATTGTAACAAAGCCAATTAACCTCCAAATCTGTACGTCTTTGGAGTGTGGGAGAAAACCGGAGCACCCGGAGCAAACCCACACGTTCAAGGGAAGAACGTATAAACTCCGTCAGGCCACAGTCAGGATCGAACCCGGGCCTCTGGCGCTGCAAGGCAGCAACTCTACCGCTGTGCCACCGTTCCACTGGCATTTCAGCAAAGCGCCATCAGTCTGAAGAAGGGTCTCGACCGGAAACGTCACCCATTCCTTCTCTCCAGAGATGCTGTCTGTCCTGCTGAGTCATGACCGGAAATCCCGGGAGGGACAGGGGGGCACGCCCCTCCCATGTTTTGTAATCCGGATATTGAAATTCGGCGAAAAGAAATCTATGAAAATCTCCACTTTCTGTGAGGCATTCAGGGGTGTCATGTAAAGCGCTTGTTAAATGTCACTATTGTAGCGCGTGTCTTGGAATAAAGCACGAAGTCGTGTTTAGAGAGACACTTTTTATTCTGATCCTCCCGGTTGTAGGGAAGACCAAACGAGAGAAAGATGGCACCCAAACCCCAGCCTTTAAAGCCTCCGGCTAAGGGCCGCCTCCGGACTGAACCACTCCTGTGCCGAGGGGTTCGACACTAAGGTGGCACGACCCTTGGGAGCCGCCACAGGACCCCCCCCCCCAGAACCAGAGGCACGAAACGCACCGGCGGGCGAACGACCCGGCCGGCCCGTGTGCGGAAGTTAGCCGCTCGTGGGGCTTGCGGAGGCATAGGTGGAGGGACAGGACGAGGGACCGGCGGGAGGACAGGTGGAGTGACAGGCGGAGGGAGCCGTGAAGGGGGGCGCCCTCGAGGCCGAGGTTGGGCAACCAGCACCGGCTGGTCAATGTCCAGGTGTGTATACTCAAACAACAGGCACGGCGTGTGCCCGTCTAGTAGAGCCACCATCTCCTTTAGGAGGGTAGATGGCCGCCGGTCGCCCAGGCCCCCCATATGCAGGATCCTACCTGCCCGCTCCATCCTACTCAGTCCGTAAATCTGGAGCAGGAGCTCTTTCAGGCCGAGGTATTTATTATTGTCCGGGGGGTCTGCGAGGAAGTCCGTGACCTCTTCAACCGCATCCTGGTCGAGGGCTCCCACCAGGTAGTAGAAGCGGGTGGCATCGACCGTGATGCCCCGCAGGTTGAACTGGGCCTCCGCCTGCTGGAACCAGATGAGCGGCCGGGTGGTCCAGAACTTGGGCAGTTTTACGGAGACCGCATCCAGAGACAGGGCCAGGCCGGCCTGTGAGGAGGTAGGGCTTTCTCTGTTCTCCATCATGACGCCAATGGAGCGTCGGGGTCACCAATGTAGCGCGTGTCTTGGAATAAAGCACGAAGTCGTGTTTAGAGAGACACTTTTTATTCTGATCCTCCCGGTTGTAGGGAAGACCAAACGAGAGAAAGATGGCACCCAAACCCCAGCCTTTAAAGCCTCCGGCTAAGGGCCGCCTCCGGACTGAACCACTCCTGTGCCGAGGGGTTCGACACTAAGGTGGCACGACCCTTGGGAGCCGCCACACTATTAACATCGTATTAACACGATGTGTCACCAATTGTGTTTTGACCTTCAAGTATTACTGAAGGTATTCACGGAGAATTTATTTAATGCTGTCTGATGCGGGTACAATTACCATTTGAACTAATGGGATGTATTGGTGGATGGGAAAGATTTAAACGGGTATCGGATTTAAACGGGTCAGGTCATTAAGGACTCCGGTCGAACGGGTTTCATGGCTGGCTTGCAGGTAAGTCCCTCATTCACGGTCACTCACGTTATTTAGTATTTTTTTCCCATCTCTCTCTCTCTTTCTCTCCCCCCTTCAAGGTTGGTTCTTCTGTTTGACATTATTTGCTTCAGTTTTATTTGTTTGTGTTATTTATCACATTGTAGCTTTTGAAAGATTCAAGCGGGTATCAGACGCTTTCTATGGGCTGAATCGGCCCATTCGCGGGGCCTTTCTTCTCCCGGCGCGGCTTAAAATCAAACTGCTGCATCAAGGCGATCGCGGCTCCTGATGTTGAAGCCCTCGCTGGTCGATTTTAAGCCGCGCCGGGCGATGAAAGGCCCCATGAACGGGCCGATTCAAGCCCCACGATTCGGGGTGGACGAAGCTGCTGTTACTGGAGTTTGGAGTCGGTCACCAACCGGGTTAGCTCCTGATGTTCCGTCCACAGGGCCCATGGTTGATGCCTCGCGTGCGTGTGTGCGCATGCGCGCGCGGGTGGCCACCAAGAAATTGTGTCCCCCCCCATGTTTTGATAGCGATTTCCGCCCCTGCGCTGAGTTACTCCAGCTTTTTGTGTCTACCTGCAGTTCCTAATGGCTACAAGCAACTCCCTCCATCAGATCACAGGGACACCCAGTGATATTTCACCCCGAATTTCAACATCTGTTTAAGCTTTAGATGATACTTTTTTTTGTCAGCATTTTATTAAAATAGAACATACATTAAAAGAAAGGGCTTGAATTAGGAAAAAATGAAAACATTTTCTTACCGATTTTGTGTGGAAAGATGTGGTGAAAAGATATTAATCGCCATTTAGAACAAAAGGTAGAGCTGTCTAATTGTCTCATTGACTGTTTGGCATTTTTTGCATCTCTGTTGATCTTTCTCAGTGCAAATTAGTCATTTATATTGGGCAGTAATACTGAGGACACAGATTTGACAGTGAACAAAACTGACACAAAGTGCTGGAGTAACTCAGCAGGCCAGGCAGTATCCTGCATGATGATAGAAATAAGGAACTGCAGAACTACAGTGGAAACATATACAGTGCTGGTTTATTGCGAAGATAGACACAAAGTGCTGGAGTAACGCAGTGGGTCAGGCAGCATCACTGGAGAATAAGGATGGATGACGTTTCGGGTCGGGACACTTCCTCAGACTGAAAGTATGTGGGGGGGGGGGGGGGGTTGAAGAGCTGGATGCGAGAAAAGACTAGGACCAAATCAGGGTCAGCAAGAAATGATCTCAGGCCCTAGTGGGCCCATTGTTGGCTCAGGAAGGTGTGATCTCAAGAAGGATGCCTGAGGTTATTTGAGGCTGACCCAGGTTGGTCCTGGACTTGTCTCACCTCCGGCTCTTCATCTTCCACCCCCACTCCCATCCCTTACGTTCCCGACCCAAAACATCACCTGTTCTTTTTCTCCAGAGATGCTGCCTGACCCACTGAGTTACTCCAGCATTTTGTGGCTATCTTCGGTTGAAAACCAGCATCTGCAGTTTTTTCCCACGCACGCACACATATGCATACATACATACACAGAAAACAAACATACATGCACACACGGACATGCACACATATGTGCGCACACACAGCACTCAGACACATGCACATACACACACCAAAACACACGCACACACACACACAAACACAAACACATCAATATACAGACATGTACTCACCAACACACGCACATCAATATACAGACATGCACTCACCAACACACACACACCCCCACACACCAACACACGCACACACACACACCAACACACACCAACACACACACACACACACACACACGCACGCACACACACACACACACACACACACACACACACACCAACACACACCAACACACACACACACACCAACACACACGCACACACACACCAACACACACAAGCTCACACACACACACCAGCTCACACACACACACCAGCACACACACACACACACACACACACACACACACACACACACACACACACACACACACACACACACACACACACACAAACACAAACACACACACACACCAACACACATGCACACCAACACACACACACACACCAACACACATGCACACCAACACACACACACACACACACACACACACACACACACACACACACAAACACAAACACACACACACACCAACACACATGCACACCAACACACACACACACACCAACACACAAACAACAACGCGCACACACACACACACAAACACAAACACAAACACACACACACCAACACACATGCACACCAACACACACACCAACACACAAACAACAACGCGCACACACAGCCTTGTCTCTGTGCAGCTCTTTGGCAGTGACTCCACGATTAAATCTTAAGTATAAAATGATCTCCAAAGATAGTAGCTGTGATGGAATGCACAAGATGGAAGAGAAACCAAAAGCTTACGTTTATCATCGGTTCACTCTGGACAAATTAAATTGATTTTTGTTGATCTAAAAACGCAGATTACTACTGGACGAGACCAATTGCAATGCCTATACCATCTGGTACCGATTAAATGTCCGGATGATGTCATCGTTTATTCATTCATGGGAATATGTGGGTCACTCACAAGTCCAGAACTTGTCTGTCTCTAGTTACGTCTGCAAATATTTTCCCCAGGGTGGTAATGTCATAAGGTCATAAGGAAAACGAGTAGAATTAGGTCTTTCGGCCCATCAAGTCTACTCCACCATTCAATCATGGCTAATCTATCTCTCCCTCCTAACCCCATTCTCCTGCCTTCTCCCCATAATCTCTGACACCTGTATTAATCAAAAATCCATCTACCTCTGCCTTAAAAATATCCATTGACTTGGCCTCCACAGCCTTCTGTGGCAAAGAATTCCACAGATTCACCACCCTCTGACTAAAGATATTTCTCCTCATCTCCTTCCTAAAAGAATGTCCTTTAATTCTGAGGCTATGACCTCTTGTCCTAGACTCTCCCACTAGTGGAAACATCCTCCCAACATCCACTCTATCCAAGCCTTTCACTATTCTGTACGTTTCAATGAGGTCCCCCCCTCATTCTTCTAAACTCCAGCGAGTACAGGTCCGGTGCCATCAAACGCTCATCGTAGGATAACCCACTCATTCCTGGGATCGTTCTTGTACACCTCCACTGGACCCTCCCTCTCCAGAGCCAGCGCATCCTTCCTCGGATATGGTGCCCAAAACTGCTCACAATGTGTCAAAGACTAGAGGGCATAATGAGAGCTATAAGGAAGATGGGATACGAGATTTTTCACACGGAGGATGGTGGGTGCCTGGAACAAGGTGACAGGGTTGATGGTGGAGCCAGATGCCGATCCTTTCATTGAATATCTTCGTTCAGTCCGCCGAAACCTACCTGATCTCCCGGTTGCTGAAGACTTTAACTCCCCCTCCCATTCCCACACTGACCTTTCTGTCCTGGGCCTCCTCCATTGTCAGAGTGAGGCCCAACGCAAATTGGAGGAACAGCATCTCATATTTCACTAAGGTAGATTGCAACCCCAGTGGCATGAATATTGACTTCTCCAACTTCAAGTAAACCTTGCTTTCCCCCCTCTCCCCCTTCCTGGTTCTCCGACTAGTCTGACTGTCCCACTGATCAAATGTTATATCTGCAGGCATCATTGTCACCTTCCCCCAGCTAACACTGATCTAGTCTACATTTCCTTGAACTGCATCCCCTTTGATGTCTAGTTCTCACATCTTACCCTTCCTTATCTCTCTGTCCCTCTCCCCTGACTCTCAGTCTGAAGGTGAGAGGGGAAAAGTTTAAAGGAGATGTGCGGGGCAAGTATTTTTACACACCGAGTAGTGGTGGGCTGGAAAATGTTGCAAGGGTAGGAGGTAGATAGGATAGAGGGATTTAAGAGTCTTGGCACATCGATATGCAGGAAATAGTGGGATATGAATCACGTGGGCGGCACGGAGGCACAGCGGTACAGCTGCTGCCTCACAGCTCTAGAGATTCATGTTCGATTCTGACTACGGGTGCTGTCCTTACGGAGTTTGCACGTTCTCCCCGTGACCATGTGGGTTTCCTCCGGGTGCTCGGGTTTCCTCCCACACTCCAGAGACGTGCAAATTTGTACGTTAATTGGCATCTATATCAAATTGTCCCTGGTGTGTAGGAAAGAACTAGTGTATGTGTGATCTCTGTTCGGCGCGGACACGGTGGGCTGAAGTGCCTGGTCCCGTGCTGTAACTCTAACACTTCTCCGTGGATTGTCACCTTGTCGTGGTGGAGAAGCTTGTGTGGTCCTGAGATGCTGAGAGCGATGCCGTCTGGAGCTATGCTCCTGGTAGGGCCACCCATGGCGGTAAGGTGGAGGGGGAGGTCTCTGACAAAGAGCAATCCAACCAAGACCTCAACGGTGGAACAGGCGAAGGACGATGGCTGACCTTGGTGGAGCGTCACAACGGCTGGGAAGGCGAATGACGGCTGCAGCAGAAAAGGGTCTCCGGTCGTCTTGGACTCCATGCCACTGGATCCTGACCCAGATCTGTCAAGGACCGTGTGTGTGGTGGCTGTTACCCATGAGAGGACATTCATACTCATTTCGAGTGACCGCCGATGAACTCTAATACCAAAGCTAAAACTTGCAGGCAGGTGAGATTTGTTTAACTGGGCATCATATTTGACGTGGTCAATGTGGGCCGAAGAGCCTGTCCCTGTACTGTACATTCCTGCAAGATGGTTTTTGCAAGGAGATACAGGAACTGTCGTGAGGTTGACATCACAACTCATGTTGGAATTGTAGGTAGACACAAAAAACTGGAGTAACTCAGCGGGACAGGCAGCATCTCCAGAGGAGAAGGAATGGGTGACGTTTCGGGCCGAGATCCTTCTTCACAATTCACACCACCCTTCCATGGTGCCCGCCCAGAATAGGCCATGGTGCCCGCCTGAAGACGCGAAGGATCGTCGGGCAGCGGGGGCCCAACTGAAGGCTCGTTGGACCATGGACCCATCCAAAGGCTCGTCGGGAGTAACCGGGAGGGAGCTGGAGACGTCGGATGCGAAGATCAAGGGCCGGTTTGTGGGGGTGGGGGGGGGGGGGAATTGGGCTAATGCCTCCGACCTCTTCTACGTCAGCTACAGGAGCCCGCACATGTAAAATAGGCGTAGAGAATTTTACTGTGCAGTTGCATATGTGACGAATAAACACCATTGAACCATTGAACTAATGTTCACTGGCACATCTAATACAAATGAGCCTTTCAGCCAAAGTCAAAGCATTTCTCATCTTGTAATACTTAGAGCTCTTCGTAAGGGATTAATTGACTCCAGAAAACAACAACTGCAAAGCAATGCAACTTTTACAAACTCCGGCCTTTCTTGATGTTGTCTGTTCTTGGTCTTTCTAATTCCTCCCTATAACACATAGAAGGGAGGGGTGGGGGTTGGTGTTTATTGGTTAGTTTAGAGATACAGCAGGGAAACAGGCCCTTTGCCCCGCGCTGACCAGCGATCCCCGCACAATAACACTATCCTACACACACTGGGGACAATTTACATCTATACCGAAGCCATTTAACCTACAAACCTGCACGTCTTTGGAGTGTGGGAGGAACCCGGGGATCGGGAATTGTATAGGGCTCTGGTGAGACCACATCTGGAGTATTGTGTACAGTTTTGGTCTCCTAATTTGAGGAAGGACATCCTTGCGATTGAGGCAGTGCAGCGTAGGTTCACGAGATTGATCCCTGGGATGGCGGGACTGTCATATGAGGAAAGATTGAAAAGACTAGGCTTGTAGTCACTGGAGTTTAGAAGGATGAGGGGGCATCTTATAGAAACATATAAAATTATAAAAGGACTGGACAAGCTAGATGCAGGAAAAATGTTCCCAATGTTGGGCGAGACCAGAACCAGGGGCCACAGTCTTAGAATAAAGGGGAGGCCATTTAAGACTGAGGTGAGAAAAAACTTTTTCACCCAGAGAGTTGTGAATTTGTGGAATTCCCTGCCACAGAGGGCAGTGGAGGCCAAATGACTGGATGGATTTAAGAGTTAGATATAGCTCTAGGGGCTATTGAAATCAAGGGATATGGGGAGAAGGCAGGCACGGGTTATTGATTGGGGACGATCAGCCAAGATCGCAATGAATGGCGGTGCCGGCTCGAAGGGCCGAATGGCCTTCTCCTGCACCAATATTTTCTATGTTCCTATGTTTCTATCTCGGAGAAAAGCAACGCAGGTCACGGGGAGAACATACAAACTGCGTACGGACAGCACCCATAGTCGGGATCGAACCCGGGTCTCTGGCACTGCTAGTCCTGTGAGGCACCAACTCAACCCACTGTGCCACCATGCCGCCCAGTAGCGGTTAGCTATCTGCAATTGGAGAATTCAACATTCATACCATTGGGTAGCAAGTTACATTGCATCAGTTGGCCGGCTACAAAACATGATTCAAGATCTAACTACCCCTCATCAGAAATTTCAAGTTCATTACTCCCCACTTTCCTGCCACCCAAGTTAGACTAGGATACACTGAACTTTCCTCCTGAGCCTCGTCCTTACACTGCCCCGGGACTGAGAATCTGTGGAGCCTTGCAGCTTTGGAGGAGTGATGTGCTTTACCACTTGAGGCCTGCTTTGGTGGAGGCAGTGACACGAGTATCACATTGTCACATTCGGCGGCACGGTGGCGCAGTGGTAGCCCTACTTCGCTACAGCGTCAGAGACCCGGGTTCGATCCTGACTACGGGCGCTGTCGGTACTGAGTTTGTACGTTCTCCCCTGATGCGACCTGCTTGAGTTTTCTCCGAGTGCTCCGGTTTCCTCCCACGCTCCAAAAACGTACAGGTTTGTCAGTCATTTGGCTTCAGTAAATTGTCCCTCGTGTGTGTAGGATAGTGGGGGAATGCTGGTCGGCACGGACTCAGTGGGCTGTCAAGCAATCTGAAGACGTACAGATTTGGCTTGGTACAATGTAAATTGTTCCTAGTGTGTAGGATAGTGGTAGTGTATGGGGTGATCGCTGGTCGGTGCGGACTCGGTGGGCTGAAGTGCCTGTATCTCTAAATTAAACTAAACTAAATTCCTTCAATCCTGTGCAGCTTTTATTACTTCTCCCCGACATACTGTCATCCAAAGGTCTCCCTCCCTGACTTTAGACTTTAGAGATACAGCACGGAAACAGGTCTTTTAATCCAACAAGTCCGTGCCGACCAGCGATCACCCCGTACACTAGCACTACCCTACACACTGGGGACAATTTACAATTTTACCGAAGCCAATTAACCTACAAACATGCACGTCTTTGGAGTGTGGGAGGAAACCGGAGCACCCGGAAAAACCCCACCCGTTCGCAGGGAGAACGTACAAAATCCGTACAGACAGCGCTCGTAGTCAGATCGAACCTGGGTCCCTGGCGCTGTAAGGCAGGAACTCTACCGCTGCGCACGTGCTTGTCTTCACCTGCATCAAAGCTGGTTGTCACCTGTGTTAAACTCTGCTGCTGAACAAGATGTGTGAGCCCATAATAGTGAATGTGATATCTTTTACAAAGCCTTTTTGTGCAAAAGGGTTAACTGCATACAAACTCCAGCACCACAAAACTCTTTTAAGCTTGGTTGATTTTCTGAAGAGGAGAGAGAAAATAACCACAAGCAAAAACCGAGAAGGAGAGAAGCTTGAGAGATATATTTCAGGCAACAGGGGCGGCACGGTGACACAGCCTCACTACGCCAGAGACCCGGATTTAATCCAGACTACGGGCGCTGTCCGTACGGAGTTTGTACGTTCTCCCGGTGACTGGGAGGGTTATCCCTGGGTTTAGTTTAGTTTAGAGATACAATGCGGGCACAGGCCCTTCAGCCCACCGAATCCGCGCCGACCAGCGATCCCTGCACATTAACACTCTCCTACACACTAAGGTCATAAGGAATAGTGCAATTAGGCCATTAGGCCCATCAAGTCTACTCTGCCATTCAATCATGGCTGATCTATCTCTCCCTCCTAACCCCATTCTCCTGCCTTCTCCCCATAACCTCTGACACCCGTACTAATTAAGAATCTATCTATCTCTGCATTAAAAATATCCACTGACTTGGCCTCCACAGCCTTCTGTGACAAAGAATTCCACAGATTCACCACCCTCTGACTATAGAAATTTCTCCTCATCTCCATCCTAAATGAATGTTCTTTAATTCTGAGGCTACGACCTCTAGTCCTAGACTTTCCTACTAGTGGAAACATCCTCTCCACATCCACTCAATCCAAGCCTTTCACTATTCTGAAACTGGAGCTTCCGGAGAAAAAAACCCCTGCAGGTCACGGGGAGAACGTGCAAACTCCGTACAGACAGCGCCGATGGTCAGGATCGAACTCGTGTCTCTCGCGCTGTAAGGCAGCAACTCTACCACTGCGTTGCCGTGCTGCCCACGGGTGCTCCGGTTTTCTCCCACACTCCAAAGACCTACAGGCTTCCAGCTGAATTGGCATCGGTAAAGATAGTAAATTGTCGGTGGCGTGTGTAGAATAGTGCAAGTGTACGGGGATCGCAGGTTGACGCGGACTCGGTGGGCCGAAGGGCCTGTGTCCGAGCTGCAGCTCTAAACTAAACTAAACTACAAGGGGAGCAGTTTTATTTATCGCACTCGTACTCGTAACTGACAAGGATTAAACAGTTGAAGCTTGCAGGGATCCTGCAGAAAACCAGCGAGTTGCCAACTCATAATCATTCCAACGCCCACTGTGTGTGTGTGTGAAACCTCGGGGCTGGCACAGGGCCATGCAAGATGCAGCCGGCTGACGTTCTTTGAAGAACACACAAACATATTTGACAATGTTTTTTACAAAGGATGCTCATTGCCTGGAATTCCCACAAAGCAGGAAGTGTTCCTGATCCCCTATCACTCGGCACGGTGACGCAGTGGTAGAGTTGCTGCCTCGCAGCGCCAGAGACCCGGGTTCCATCCTGACCTTCTGTGCTGTCTGTACGGAGCTTGCACGTTCTCCCCGTGGGTTTTCTCCGGGTGCTCCGGTTTCCCCCCACACTCCAAAGACGTACAGGTTTGTACGTCAGTCCATCAGTCTGAAGAAGGGTTTCGGCCCGAAACGTTGCCTATTTCCTTCGCTCCATAGATGCTGCCTCACCCGCTGAGTTTCTCCAGCATTTTTGTCTACCTTCAGGCTTGTTGGTTAATTGGCTTTGGTAAAAAATTTAATTGTCCCTAGTGTGTGTAGGATAGTGCTAGTGTACAGGCTCTGCTGACTGGATACCACATTCCCAGGATTGATTAATTCATTATTCATTAACCTATGAATAGCGTTTAATGGCACTGGGCCTGTACTCGCTAGAGTTTAGAAGAATGAGGGAGGACCTCATTGAAACATACAGAATAATGAAAGGCTTGGATAGAGTGGATGTGGAGAGGATGTTTCCACTAGTGGGAGAGTCTAGAACTAGAGGTCATAGCCACAGAATTAAAAGATGTTCTTTTAGGAAGGAGATGAGGAGAATTTTTTTTAGTCAGAGGGTGGTGAATCTGGAATTCTTTGCCACAGAAGGTTGTGGTGGATATTTTTAAGGCAGAGATTCTTGTTTTGTATGTGTGTGAGGGGTTATGGGGAGAAAGCAGGAGGATGGGTTAGGAGGCAGAGATAGATCAGCCATGATTGAATGGCGGAGTAGACTTGATGGGCCAAATGGCCTAATTACACTCCTATTCCTTATGACCTTAAAAGCTTTTCACTGTACACGTGACAATATAGTAATCTAACTTGGAAACTTGGTGGGCTCCTTCGGAATGTGCTCTTTGGAATTTCCGAGATAGAGTGGAGACACAAGGAACGGTGGATGCTGGAACTTGAGCGAAACACAAGCTCTCCTCTCCCTATCTGACACCATTTTCGTCTCCTTGCCATTTCTAGCCTTGTCACTTAATCCACCCATCTGTCAATTAAACTGCTCTCACCTGTGTGTAGGAATGAACTGCAGATGCTGGATTGCACTGAAGATAGACGCAAAATGCTGGAGTAACTCAGTGAGTCAGGCAACATCTCTGGAGAGAAGGAATAGGTGAAGTTTCTGGTCGAGACCTTCTTCTGAAGAAATGTCACCTATTCCTTTTCAGAAGAAGGTTTCACCCCGAAACGTCATCTACTCCGTTTCTCCAGACATTCTGCCTGACCGGCTGAGTTACTCCAGCATTTTGTGTCTATCCTCCTCTGCTGTATCCACCGGTCACCTACCATGGGCTTTGTCCCTTCCCCAGATAGTCACAAAATGCTGGAGTAACTCAAGAGGGACAAGCAGCAACTGTGGGGGGGAAGGAATGGGTGTCGTTTTGGGTCGAGACCCTTCTTCCAACTGAAAGTCACGGGAAAGGGGAACGAGAGATATTGACGATGATGGAGAGAGATATGGAACAAATGAATGAAAGATATGCAAAAACGTAACGATGATAAGGGAAACAGGTAATTGTTAGCTGAAGCTAAGTGAGAATGAAACGCTGGTGTGATTTGGATGGGGGAGGGGAGGGAATTAGAGGGAATACAGGGGTTACTTGAGGTTAGAGAAATCAATATTCATACTGCTGAATTGTAAACTGTCTAAGTGAAATATGGCATGCTGTTCCTCAAATTTCTGTTTGGCCTCACTCTGACAATGGATGAGGACATGGACAGAAAGGTCAGTGTGGGAATGGGAATTAAAGTGTTTAGCAACCGGGAGATCAGGCCGGTCCCACCTCCACGTCCCTTTCCCACCTTTCCTCCTCCTACTGCAATCCGTCTGAAGCAGCGTCCTGATCCAAAACGTCCTTTCCCTCCACAGATGCTGCCTGACCCGCTGAGTACTTCCAGCACTTTGTGTTTTGTCCAAGAAAGAGTGGATCATTTTACAAAGTAGATTTCGATTTTCTGGGTTTATGCTGCATCAATTCAAACTAATTAATCATCACAGTTTTTAGATTAATTAAACAGTTATGGAAAACATTCTTTAATTGGGGTGATCCATAATCCAAAAGACCATTAGAGCTAAAATTGGGGAGTGTCTCATTAATCAATAGTTGGTTGAATCCAACCTGCTTCTCTTGAGAATAGGTGAATACAGAGTGTTTTTGAGGCATTTAAAACATTAAAAGGAGTTTGATTAGATTGGAAGTGAGGATATCTGAAGCATGGGGACGTAATCTGAGGTACACAAAAAAGCTGGAGAAACTCAGCGGGTGCAGCAGCATCTATGGAGCGAAGGAAATAGGCAACGTTTCGGGCCGAAACGTTGCCTATTTCCTTCGCTCCATAGATGCTGCTGCACCCGCCGAGTTTCTCCAGCTTTTTTGTGTACCTTCGATTTTCCAGCATCTGCAGTTCCTTCTTAAACAAAGGGACGTAATCTTAGTTTAGTTTGATTCAGAGACACAACGTGGAAACACATCCTTCGGCCCACCGGGTCCACGCCGGCCATTGATCACCTGAACACTCGTTTCTATGTTATCTCACATTCTCAACCACTCCCTGCACATTGAGGCCAATTTACTTAACAAACCTTCACATCTTCCCGCGTCTTCGGGACGTGGGAGGAAACCGGAGCACCCGGTGGAAAGCCGTGATATTGCAGGGAGAACGTGCAAACTCCCAAGATGGCGCCCAACCCAGGGGACTGTTTGAGTGCTCGCCACACAAGCAGATCTACAAACTCATATTACAATCGCTCCACACTCTTAAATCTCTACTCCGACAGCAACATTTCTTATTCCCTTATCACAGATTAAGAATAAGGGGTAAGCCATTTAGAACGGAGATGAGGAAACACATTTTCACACAGAGAGTTGCGAGTCTGTGGAATTCTCTGCCTCAGAGGGCAATGGAGGCCGGTTCTCTGGATACTTTCAAGAGAGAGTTAGATAGGGCTCTTAAAGATAGCGGAGAGAGCGCTAGATAGGGCCCTCTATGTTCAATACCATAAATGATAATGGCCAATGTACCGAAAGCCTTCTTGACCACCCTATCCACCTATGACACCACTTTCAGGGAAGTGTGTACCTTTACTCCTAGATCCCTCTGCCCGACAACAATTATAAGAGAATGATTCCAGGAATGAGTGGGTTAGCATACGTTGAGCTTTTGACAGCACTGGGCCTCTACTAGCTGCAGTTTGGAAAGTTGAGGGGGGAGACCTCATTGAAACTTACAGAATGATGAAAGGCTTAGATAGAGTGGATGTGGAAAGGATGTTTCCACTGGTGGGAGAGTCAATTTGCTCGTCGATTGGCACTGGGTACCGAAGACATGCAGAGACTTGTTTGGGATCAGTGTGTCACATAATCCAGCAGTACCTCTGTACTGTGAGAACGGCTATGAGCCACATGCAAGCCTTGTTGTTACAATGTCGGAGGCAGCAATTCTTTGCATTTTAAAGTGATAATGATCCGGGCAGTGAATAATTTCCTATTTTAAGGACAACTTGCAGGCGTTTCTGGATTCCGATTCCAGGAATGAGTGGGTTAGCATATGATGAGCGCTTGACAGCACTGGGCCTCTACTCGCTGGAGTTTAGAAGGTTGAGGGGGAACTCATTGAAACTTACAGAATAATGAAAGGCATAAATAGAGTGGATGTGGAGAGGATGTTTCCACTGGTGGAAGAGTCTAGGACCAGAGGTCATAGCCTCAGAATTAAAGGGCGCTCTTTTAGAAAGGAGGCGAGGAGGAACTTCTTTAGTCAGAGGGTAGGTAATCTGTGGAACTCATCGCCACAGAGGGCTGTGGAGGACAAGTCATTTTTACAGCAGAGATGGACAGATTCTTTATTAGAATGGGTGTCAAGCTTTATGGAGGAAGGCAGGAAAATGGGATTGGGAGGCAGGGGTCAGCCATGATTGAATGGCAGAGTAGACTCATTGGGCCGAATGGCCTAATTCTACCCCTAAAACCTGAACTTGTGAACATTTTTACAGACATTCATACGCATATTTTGAAATCTTTAATCGTCTTGGCATCGCAATTATTTGGGAAGAGATTTGGTGGTCCCGGTGCTCGAAATTATCTCACTATCGGTCCTCTTGAACTCCTTTTTGGTCCTGATTACAGGCGCGGTCTGTACAGAGTTTGTACATTCTCCCTGTGACCGTGTGGGTTTTCTCCGGGTGCTCCGGTTTCCTACTACCTCCCAAATACGTGCAGGTTTGTAGGTTAATTAGCTTCTGTAAATTGTCTCTCGTTTGTATGACTGAACTACTGTCTGGGTGATCATGGTCGGTGTGGACCGAAGGGCCTGTTTCCACGCTGTATCTCCAAACTAAACTAATCAATCAACTGTGGCGATAAATCAATTTAAAATAACGTGGAATAAACTGAGAAAAACAATACATTCAAAAGCTGGTGGAGCTGCTGCCTCACGGCACCGGAGACCCGAGTTCTATCCTATCTTTAGGTGCTGTCTATATGGAGCTTTAGTTTAGTTTATTGTCACGTGTACCGAGGTACAGTGAAAAGTTTTTGTTGTGTGTCAACCAGTTAGCTGAAAGACTGTACATGATTCCGCTCAACCCATTTACAGTGTATAGACACATGATAGACAGTGGAAAATAGATAATAGACAATAGGTGCAGCAGTAGGCCATTCGGTCCTTCGAGCCAGCACCGCCATTCAATGTGATCATGGCTGATCATCCCCAATCAGTACCCCGTTCCTGCCTTCTCCCTATATCCCCTGACTCCGCTATCTTTAAGAGCCCAATCTAGCTCTCTCTTGAAAATATCCAGAGAACTGAGGCAGAGAGTTCCATAGACTCACAACTCTCTGTGTGTAAAAGTGTTTCCTCATCTCCATTCTAAATGGCTTATCGCGTATTCTTAAACTGAGGCCCCTGGTTCTGGACTGCCCCAACATCGGGAACATGTTTCCTGCCTCTAGCGTGTCCAAACCCTTAATAATCTTATATGTTTCAAAAAGATGCCCTCTCATCCTTCTAAACTCCAGAGTGTACAAGCCCAGCCGCTCCATTCTCTCAGCATATGACAGTCCCGCGATCCTGGGAATTAACCTTGTAAACCTACGCTGCACGTCTTTGGAATGCGGGTGGAAACCGGAGCTCCCAGAGAAAATCCACGCGGTCACGGGGAGAACGTACACACTCCGTACAGACAAGCACCCGTAATCAGGATCAAGCCCGGGTCTCTGGTGGGGTAAGGCAATAGCTCCTCCGCTGCGCCACCGTGCCGCCCTAGACTGCTCTCCGGTTGTTGGTAGGATGGTTCAGTTGCCTGATAACAGCTGGGTTGGGAGAGTGCCGTTGGGATTATACATGTGCAAGCCGTGGCTTTAACATGGCCATATCCCTGATAAACTCTGTTGCCCTGTGGAACGTCTTGTAAAGTAGCTCTTGCCGGGACAGGCAGCATCTCTGGCGGGAAGGAATGGGTGACGTTTCGGGTCGAGACCCTTCTTCAGACTGAGGGTCGGTCTGAAGAAGGGTCTCGACCAGAAACGTCACCCATTCCTTCTCTCCAGAGATGCCGCCTGTCCCACTGAGCTACTCCAGCATTTAGTGTCTATCTTCGGTGTGAACCAGCATCTGCGGTACCTTCGCACACACTAATTCCAAGAGCTCTCCCGAGTTTAAAAAAAATCAAACTCGTGGTAAGCATGAAGAATGAACGTAGCGGGTGCGTCGGAGCTCGGGGACGTCTCTTAGCGCTAACGGCAGGTACTCGGGAAGACTCGCTAAAGGCAGGCAAGCACGGGAAGACTGGTGAATATTTTTCAACAAGATGAAAAATGTCCACGAGAGCCCAGAGTACCGACGAGCGGCCATTACCGTAAATGCCTGAGTTCGAATCCGGGCAAACTCTGGAGAGCTCTTGGAATGAACTCGTACCGTGGGACAGGGGTTTTACTCTTCTGCCACTGGTTCCCTCCGTCATTCCCCGCACTCCTTGTTACTCCTGGCGCACGAGAGTGATTGATTTCGAGAATGAAAGGACTCATTGACACAGCGACGACTCGTAAATACATTTGCAGTGGTCAAACCCCATTAGACTGACTGTAAAGAGCCAATCCAAAGCATCAATCGGCTTCATTGTTAAGGAGAGCCGGTGCCTCTGCCAAGAAATTGGGGAAAGTTTCTCCTAATGAGAGAACAAGAGAGCTTGAATGATCTTTTTTGGGCTCAGCGCCCGGAGCCGTCCCATCCGACGATACACAACTGTTCCATGTGTTTTTGTGTGTCTCACCTCTCCTTTTCTTCCTCTTCTTCTATCTCTGTCTCGCAAGAGGCGGTGGGGGGGGAAGAGGAGAGGAGCAAAAAAACCCATCAATGACCTAAAGATCCCCTGTAATGAATCCGTGGAGATCACAACAGATCTCGACAAACGTGACCTTCCACACTGCCTGGTCGTCGGCAGGAGAATGAACAGCCGTCCCTCTGTTTGTGGGCCTGTCTATTGGCTCCAGAAACACGCAGCGCCTCATTAACGACCATTAACTGGAATCTCATGAAAGGCCTTTTTGACAGGATGGCCCTTGCCGATTGTTTCTATCTTCTGGAGTGAGCAGGGGGTTTTCCCACAGACCTCGTGCAGCGGATTAAGAGCCTTTTAATCACCGACCAAGGCCAACAGCGACGCACAGAACCACTTTTTGCCACAGACATAACAGGGCGGCACGGTGGCGATCGGCGGTGGAGTTGCCGCGGTAGAGGGGCAATTAGCCTTCAAACCCGCCCGTCTTTGGGATGTGGAGGGATATCGAGGCCATTCGGTACATGGTGACATCATCTTAGTTTAGTTTAATTTAGACTAGAGGTTCTGCATGGAAACAGGCCCTTCGGCCCACCGAGTCCATGTTGACCATCGATCACCCATTCACACAGTGGCACAGCGGTAGACTTGCTGCCTCACAGTGCCAGAGACCCGGGTTCCATCCTGACTACGGGTGCTGTCTGTACGGAGTTTGTACGTTGTTCCCTCCCTGTGACTTCGTGGGACTGTCATATGTTGATAGAATGGAGCGGCTGGGCTTGTATACACTGGATTTTAGGACGAGAGGGCATCTTATTGAAACATATCAGATTATTGAGTGATTGAACACGCTCGAAGCAGGAAACATGTTTCCGATGTTGGGGGAGTCTAGAACCAGGGGCCACAGTTTAAGAACAAGGGGTAGGCCATTTAGAACGGAGATGAGGAAACACTTTTTCATCCAGAGAGTTGTGAATCTGTGGAATTCTCTGCATCAGAAGGCAGTGGAGGTCAATTCACTGGATGCATTCAAGAGAGAGTTAGATAGAGCTCTTAAAGATAGCGGAGTCAGGGCTTATGGTGAGGAACGGGGTACAGAATGTGGATGATCAGCCATGATCATAGTGAATGGCGGTGCTGGCTCGAAGGGCCGAATGGCCTCCTCCTGCACCTATTGTCTATTGCCTATTGTCTCCGGGTGCTCCGGTTTCCTCCCTCATCCCAAAGACGTGTAGATTTGTGGATTAATTGGCTATAAATTGTCCCTAGTGTGTAGGATAGAACTAGTGTACGGGTGATCTCTGGTAAGCGGGGACTCGGTGGGCTGAAGGGCCCGTTTCTACGCTGTATCTCTAATCTCAACTAAACTAATTCAAAATAAATTGGCACCTCCTCTATCCTTATCTCACACCTTTTGTTCTTGCATCTCTGGCCTTTGTCCAACTGTTAGCCTGGTTGAACCTCACCTATCTATATCCACCTAATCACTTCCCTGGCTTTCTCCTGCTTTCTTTCAGATTTATACCCCCCACCACCCCCCCTCCTCTCCATTCCCCCCCACCCCTCTCCATTCCCCCCCACCCCTCTCCATTCCCCCCCACCCCTCTCCATTCCCCCCCACCCCTCCCCTCCAAACCCCGCCCACCACAATCAGACTGGAAACTCCACCTATCCATGTTCTCTGGACATGCTGCCTGATCTGCTGAGGTACTCCAGCACTTTGTGTCTTTTTATGAACCAGCATCTGCATCTCCTCCTGCTTCTCTTTAAAACCCTTTAATATAGGGCGGCATGGTGACACAACTGTAGAGTTGCGGCCTTACGGAGACCCGACTTCAATCCTGACAACGGGTGATTTCTGTACAGAGTTTGTACGTTCTCTCAGTGACTGGGTGAGTTTTCTCCGGGTGCTCCGGTTTCCTCCCACATCTTAAAGACGTGCAGGTTTGCAGGCTAATTGGCTTCTGTAAATTGTCCCCGCTGTGTCGGATAGAACTAGTGTGATCGGGTGAGGCGCGGACTCGGTGGGCCGAAGGGCCTGTTTCCACTCTGTATCTCTAAACTAAACTAAGCTAAACTAAGCTAAGCTAAACTAAACCAAAAGCTAACCTGCTGCAAGTAAGAATTTCAGTGTTCCCTTTCAGGACATACGACAATAAAACACTCTTGAATGTTGACAATGTGGCTCATGGCTGATTGCATGTGTTCCTGTTTAGCAATTTAATTGTCCCATCTTTAAACGAACATGGATTTAAAATACCATGCCTTTTTCTTAGATTCTTACAGCGTGGAAACGGGCCCCTCGGCCCAACTTGACCACACCAACCAACATGTCCTATCTGCACTAGTCCCACCTACCTGCATTTGCCCCATATACCTCTAAACTTGTCCTATCCCTGTACCTGCCTGAACGTACTCCGGGCAAAAGACCCAATGTATCCCTCCATGCTGTTGTACACCTCTACAAGATCAAAATTGGTGCAGCACAGAAGTAGCACCCAAGTGCCTTTTAGACAATAGACAATAGGTGCAGGAGTAGACCATTCGAGCCAGCACCGCCATTCAATGTGATCATGGCTGATCATCCCCAATCAGTACCCCGTTCCTGCCTTCTCCCCATATCCCCTGACACCGCTATTTTTAAGAGCCCTATCTAGCTCTCTCTTGAAAGCATCCAGAGAACCCACCTCCACTGCCCTCTGAGGCAGAGAATTCCACAGACTGTTAAATGCTGTTATTGTACCTGCCTCAACTACTTCCTCCAGCAGCTCATTCCTCATACCCACCACCACCTGCGAGAAGAAGTCACCTCTCAGGTTCCTATTAAATCTTCCCTCCCCCCTCACCTTAAACCTATGTCCTCTGATTCACGATTCCCCTACTCTGGGCAAGAGACTCTGTGCATTTTCCCCGCTCTGTTCCCCTCACGACTTTGTACACATGGTTGAGTTAATGTCAAGTGAACCATAATCCATATTCTGTTCTGCATCGCAATTTATTCAAATATTCTTCATTTCCATGACGTGACTCTCAGCGAACTTTGAGAGTCTCCTCTCATTCCAGCAGATTTTGTGTGGGTGTCTTTTCTGTTCCCAGGCATGTTAGTAATTCATGTGCAGCCTAGGCTCCATATTCCATCGTGAATAGCTCTCCTCTCGCCTGTCACTTCAGTGACACACTGAGGACTGTTCTGTTGGCGGTGTCCCCGAAGTTCAGCTGTGGTCGGTAGCTCTCAATGCCCCATTATGCTGCACCTCCAATATTTATTCCAGTAATTCATTCCAACGACTACAAAGGAATTAATTGGAGAGGTTAAATTAAAACACAGAGTGCTGTAGTAACTCAGCGGGTCAGTTACATATCAGCTATACATCAACTAAGACCGATACACGCGCACGCGCGCACACACACACACACACACACACACACACACACACACACACACACACACACACACACACACACACACACACACACACACACACACACACACACACACACACACACACACACACACACACACAAAGAACAGCTTCCCAGCTGTTATCAGGCAACTGAATCATCCTACCACAACCAGAGAGCTATGCTGAACAACTATCTACCTCTTTGATGACCCTCGGACTATCCTTGATCGGACTTTGCTGGCTTTACCTAGCACTAAACGTTATTCCCTGATCATGTATCTATACACTGTAAATGGATCGATTGTAATCAAGTATTGTCTTTCCGCTGACTGGTTAGCACGCAGCAAAAGCTTTTCGCTGTACCTCGGTACACGTGACAACAAACAAGACACAAATGATGGAGTAACTCAGCGGGACAGGCAGCATCTCTGGATAGAAAGAATGGGCGACGTTTCGGATCAAGAATCTTTTTCAGCATTCAGTAAACCATCCAGAAAACCAGCATCTGCACTTCCTTCCTGCGTGTATCAACTATGCTCCGGTTTTCTACCACACCACAAAGATGTACAGGTTTGTAGGTTAATTGGTTTGGTAAAATTGTAAATTGTCCCTAGTGGGTGTAGGATAGTGGTAGTGTGCGGGGATCGCTGGTCGGCGCGGGCTGTGTCTATAAACTAAACGAAATGAAACTATATTGATTTATTTCTATATTTTATATATATATATACACTGATTTTTTTTGGTTCTTTATTATGGGTTTTACAATGTTTACATATTCTGCTGCGCTGCTGCAAGTAAGGACTTCAATATCCCGTTTCGGGACATATCACAATAAACACTCTTGACTATTGACTCTTGAAAACAAAATGGAGCAAAACAAATCGAAATCTTTAGTTCAACCAAAGACAGTCGAACGATGTTTCATGTTTCTGAGGTTGCTGGTTGCTACGTTATTCGTCAACCTGGTGGTCATGGTTTTCAGTCTCTTGTACCTTCTTCCTTCTTCAATAACGTTTAGGTTAGTTTTGTTTGGAGATGCAATGCGGAAACAGGCCCTTCGGCCCACTGGGTCCGTGGCGACCAGCGATCCCCACACTTTAACACTAATCTACACACACTAGGGACAATTTACAATTATACCACGCCAATTAACCTACAAACCTGTACGTCTTTGGGTTGTGGGAGTGTAAATATGCTCCTAAAGCTTACCCCCCTTGGTCTAGTTCAGTAAAACACTAAGTCAAGCACTGGACCAACTAAACTTTATTTTTGAACGAACAATAAATCCCCTATACGATAATACCTAAACCAGCGCGGGTTCGATTCTTGTCTCCGCCTGGTCAAGCCCTTCAGCCTCGTGCAAGCAGACACGTCCAAAAGGTCACGCAGTCCCAAGTGCCCTTCCAGAAGATCGACTATGATCCAAGTGGGGGCTACCTTTTATAGGTCAACGAACCATGAGGGGCCGAACTATATAGGGGTGGCTCCCCTTACATCACACATATCGATTACATTAAAGTATTATTGACAGTCCCCCAACCCAATTACAAAGAGTCCCAATACAATGTTTCTCCAGAAGCTTCTGGAAGGAAGTCAGCTAACTGAATAATGCAACATTTACCCTGGCAGTACAAACAATTCAGCCAGGGCTTCACACTTCAGCCAATCATCAAACAGCAGGATAACTGTCCTGCAACATTATTAACATTATTTACAATCCCTTTGCAGCAATCCAATCAAACCAATGCACCTACAACAGAGTTTCTCTGCAGAGTCCTCATACATTTTATCAATTGGGAGGACATCTGGACCTCACCTTATCTGATGTATTGATCTGGGTCCTAGACTTCCTGGCACCAGCTTGCAACTTGAGGCTTCTTACAGAAAAAGGCTAACAGGCCTTGTAGATGCATAAATCCTTTGCTTTATGGTAGCTCTGTTTTGGCCAGGATTTACAGGAGAAAACCAAACATATAAGATTATTAAGGATTTGGACACGCTAGAGACAGGAAACATTCCCGATGTTGGGGTAGTCCAGAGGCAGGGGGCACAGATTAAGAATAAGGGGTAAGCCATTTAGAACGGAGATGAGGAAATACCTTTTCACACAGAGAGTTGTGAGTGTGGAATTCTCTGCCTCAGAGGCCAGTGGAGGCCGGTTCTCTAGATGCTTTCAAGAGAGAGTTAGATAGAGCTCTTAAAGATAGCGGAGTCAAGGGACATGTGGAGAAAGCAGGTACGGGGTACTGATGATCAGCCATGATCATATTGAATGGCGGTGCTGGCTCCTGCACATATTGTCTATTGTCTATGTAAAGATGCAGATACACACACAATGTTGGAGTAACTCAGCAGGACAGGCAGCATCTCTGGAGAGAAGGAATGGGCGACATTTCGGGGTAAGACCCTTCTTCAGACTGATGTCAGGGGAGTGGGCAGGACAGAGATAGAATGTAGTCGGAGATTGGTGAGAGAACTGGGAAGGGAGAGGAGATGGAGAGAGAGGGAAAGCAAGGGCTATTTGAAGTTAGAGAAGTCAATGTTCATACCGCTGGGGTGTAAGCTACCCAAGCGAAATATGAGGTGCTGTTTCTGCAGTTTGCGCTGGGCCTCACTCTGACAATGGAGGAGGCCCAGGACAGAAAGGTCAGATTGGGAATGGGAGGGGGAGTTAAAATGCTGAGCAACCGGGAGATCAGGTAGGCTAAGCTGGACTGCGCTTGGTCTCGCCGATGTACAGGAGTTGACACCTGGAACAGCGGATACAGAAGATGAGGTTGGAGGAGGTGCATGTGAACCTCTGCCTCACCTGAAAAGACTGTTGGAGTCCTTGGATGGAGTCGAGGAGGGGGAGGAGGGGCTAAAGGGACAGATGTTGCATCTCTGCGGAGGCTGGGGAAAGTACCTGCGGAGGAGGGGGTGGTTTGGGTGGGAAGGGACGAGTTGACCAGGGAGTTGCAGAGGGAACGGTCTCTGCAGAAAGCAGAAAGGGGTGGAGATGGGAAGGTGTGGCTAGTGGTGCGATCCCGTTGGAGGTGGTGAAAATGTTGGAGGATTATAAGCTGCATGTGACGACTGATGGGGTGGAAGGTGTGGACAAGGAGGACTCGGTCATTGTTACGAATAGGGGGAGGGGGTGCAAGAGCGGTGCTGCTGGATATCGAGGAGACGCTAGTGAGAACCTCATCTATAATGGAAGAGGGGAACCCCCGTTTCCTAAAGAATGAGAACATCTCTGATGAAAGGTTTTCTTCATCGGAGAGGGTTTATTTTTGATAGGCAGATGGTTGGACAATGACCCTAGATGAAAAGATAGCAGGTTTGTCCAGTTCTGGGCACTGTGTTACAGGAAATATGTTGTCAAGCTGGATAAGGTACAGAGAAGATTTACGAGGATGTTGCCAGGACTAGAGGGTCTGAGCTATAGGGACAAGTTGAGTAAGGTGGGATTCCTTGGAGAGCAGGAATTTGAGGGGTGATCTTATAGTCCACCGAGTTCGCGCCAACCATCGATCACCAATACACAAGCTCTGTCCTACACACCAGGGACAATTTACAGAAGCCAATTTAAGGGCCTGTCCCACTTACGCGACCTTGGCTCACAAATTACGCGACCTCGTGGCCGCTTGAGGCCTACGGGCACCGTATGGCCGCATGGGGCCGGTCCTACTTGGAAGCGCGGAGGGGTATGGAGTTGCGCGGGGCTGGTCCCGACATTGCGCGGGGCTCTGAAATTCCTGCAGTGACCGAAATCTTCGCGCACCAAAGGCCAGTCGGCCTGCGTACACACGCAGGCGCATTGCGGTCTTGACGTCATAGGCAGCGTCTTGACGCGTACGCAGCGTCTTGACGACGTACGCCTAGCGCGTGGCGTTGTGTGATGACATCACCGCCCGACGCCGTGCGACGCCCAAATTCAGTTGGCCCGCCTCCTGCCCAGCTGATTTGTAAGCATGACGTAAATGATGTCACGCGCGAACTTCGCGCGACCTCCGCTTCCGGTTGGTCGTGCCAAACGCACGCAATCGCATGCAAGTGGGACAGGCCCATAACCTACTAACCTGCAGCTCTTTGGAGTGTGGGAGGAAACCAGAGAAAATCCATGTGGTCACAGGGAGAACGTACAAACTCCGTACAGACAGTTCCCGTAGTTATGATTGAACCCGGGGCTCTGGCGCTGTAAGGCGGCAACTCTTACCGCTGCGCCACCATGCCGCCTCCAATCGATAGGCAAGGGTTATGATTGGGACCTTTCTTCAGGGATCCATACTTTTATATTCAGCTACTTAATGGTGTGTGAAATGCCATGACTATTTGCTAATTGAAAACCTATTGCGCCAATATGTGGCAGTGAACTGTGGAGACTCATAATGAATCCAGCATTTATGTTTGCGTAAGCATAATGTTTTTAGTAGCAAGAGTATGCAAACGGAATTTGGAGAGCAGCGAAAGAACACAGAATTAAGAAGATATTTCATGAATTCAGAAATTTTCGATGTTCTTCACAATGAACAGAGCTTGCGATGTTATTAGAAACAAGGAACTGCAGATGCTGGTTTACAAACGAGGACACAAAGTGCTGGAGTAACTCAGCGAGTCAGGCAGCATCTCTGGCAAACATGGATAGGCAACGTTTCGGGTAGAGACCCTGCTTCAGACTATCAAGGATAGGTGATGTTTCAGGTCAGGACCCTTCTTCAGACTAAGTGATGTTTTGGGTCGGGAAGAAGGGTCAACAAAGTTCAGTCTGAAGAAAGGTCCCGACCCGAAACGTCACCGATCCATTTCCTCCAAAGATTCAGCCTGACCTGATGAGTTACTCCAGCACTTTGTGTTTATCTTTGGAATAAACCGCATCTGCAGTTCCTTCTTATTGCATAGACACAATATTTTGTAGTCATTGCATAGTTAGACAATAGACAATAGGTGCAGGAGTAGGCCATTTGGCCCTTCGAGCCAGCACTGCCATTCAATGTGATCATGGCTGATCATCCCCAATTAGCACCCCGTTCCTGCCTTCTCCCCATATCCCCTGACTCCGCAATCTTTAAGAACCCTATCTAGCTCTCTCTTGAAAGCATCCAGAGAACCTGCCTCCACCGCCCTCTGAGGCAGAGAATTCCACTGATTCACAACTCTCCGTGAGAAATTAGAAAATCATCTTCTAATTAAATTGAGAACTTATTGAGGTTATTATTTTAATTTAGCTTAGTTCAGAGATACGGCGCGTAAAAAAGCCCTTTGACCCACAGAGCCCACGCCAACTAGCACTATCCTACACACTAGGGACAATTTACAATCTTTACTGAAGTCAATTAACAAACGTGTTTGTTACCTTGCAATGTGTTTGCCCAATTGGCTTGGCTTTTTAAAGGGCTTTCTGCACGTCTTTGGAATGTGGGAGGAAACCGGAGCACCCAGAGAAAACTCATGCAGTCACGGGGAGAATGTACAAACTCCATACAGACAGCACCCGTAGTCAGGATTGAACCTGGTTCTCTGGCGCTTTAAGGCAGCAACTCTACCGCTGCGCCACCGTGCTGCCCTTACGCGGCTAAAAAGTGGCTAAGGAGCATAACACAAAAATGAGCATGACATTTTCTTTTTCGATCTTTTGATTTACAATTTAGTTTAGTTTTGTTTATTGCCACGTGCACCGAGGTACAGTGAAAGATTTTGTTGTTGCGTGCTATCCAGTCATCGGAAGGACTATATATGATTACATGACTATATGTGATTCCCAATCACTGTGCTTATTTCGATGTTTAAAAAAAACGCAATTAAGGGCGATCACGGTGGTGCAGCGGTAGAGTTGCTGCCTCACACCGCTTACGGCGCCAGAGACCCGGGTTCGATCCCGACCACGGGTGCTGTCTGTACGGAGTTTGTACGTTCTCCCCGTGAATTGCGAGGGTTTTCTCCAAGATCTTCGGTTTCCTCCAACACTCCAAAGATTTACAGGTATGTAGATAAAGTGGCTTGGTATAAGTGTAAACTGTCCCTAGTGTGTGTAGGGTAGTGTTAATGTGCGGGGATCACTGGTCAGTGCGGACCCGGTGGGCCAAAGGGCCTGTTTCCGTGCTGTAAAGCTAAAACTAAAAAACTAAAACAATGGCTCTTGGGTTTGTCTCCTCCTCTGTTTTGCCAACCGAACCCAGGCAGGGGACCCTGCGATTTAGTTAGTTTCAATACAGTTCATTTTATTGTCACGTGTACCGAGGTACAGTGAAAAGCTTTTGTTGGGTTTTGTTCTGTGGATGGTAATAACGAGGAACCGCGTGGTAATAACGTGGATGCTGGTTTTTGCACCAAAGAAAGACACAAAGTGCTGGAGTAACTCAGCGAGTCAGGCGGCATCTAATGTGAGGAAGGACATTCTTGCCATAGAGGGAGTACAGAGAAGGTTCACCAGACTGATTCCTGGGATGTCAGGACTTTCATATGAAGAAAGACTGGATAGACTCGGTTTGTACTCGCTAGAATTTAGAAGATTGAGGGGGGATCTTATAGAAACTTACAAAATTCTTGAGGGGTTGGACAGGCTAGATGCAGGAAGATTGTTCCCGATGTTGGGGAAGTCCAGAACAAGGGGTCACAGTTTAAGGATAAAGGGGAAATCATTTAGGACTGAGATGAGAAAAACATTTTTTACACAGAGAGTGGTGAATCTCTGGAATTCTCTGCCACAGAATGTAGTTGAGGCCAGTTCATTGGCTATATTTAAGATGTGGCCCTTGTGGCTAAAGGGATCAGGGGGTATGAAGAGAAAGCAGGTACAGGATACTGAGTTGGATGATCAGCCATGATCATATTGAATGGCGGTGCAGGCTCGAAGGGCCGAATGGCCTACTCCTGCACCTATTTTCTCTGTTTCTATGTTTCTATCTCTGGAGGACACGGATAGGCGACGTTTCACTAGTTTCACTCATCCACCTTTCCACGCTAACACTAAAACTAAACAAAAAAAGTCATCTGAAACTGCAAAGTCTGTTCCAAGATCAGCAAATCGGACATCTCGAGTGCAATCTAACACACTGAAGAAGGGTCTCGACCCTAGACGTCACCCATTCCTTCTCTCCAGAGTTGCTGCCTGTCCCGCTGAGTTACTCCAGCTTTTTGTGTCTATCTACAGTGTACCAGCTCTGACACGTTCAAAGGGACATTCGATTCCCGGCAACATATTTACAGCCGCATTAGAAAACGATGAAGGTTGAGATATCAGCACCAGGGATCCCACAGCAGAAACGGTGGATCCCAGCCACGCTGAATTTGCACAGATGCGACCTCTGGGGCAGCTGGCAGCCAGCCCCCTTTCTGGAAGGTTCTGAAGCAGTAACGGCAAAAGACAAAAATAAAGTCGGGACTTCATGGAATTAAATGACTCCTTCTGGAGTGACATGGATTACAAGCCTCGTGTGGGAAGGCTGAGAGCCATTAACATGTGGGTGGAAGTGACTTCATCAGTAAAGACTGCTGAGAAAGAGAGAGAGAGCGTGCATGTTGCCCTTGCCAATTGATGTATATGACGCAGGCAATTCTCGAAAAATGGTACCAAAGAATAAAGTCGTGGAGATGAAAATTGAAAATGGTGTTTTCTAGCGCTGGTCCACTCTAATGTCGATCACAGCAGCAGCATAACACCTTGTGGAGGGAGGGGTGTCATTTATTGTTCCACGAGCCGCTGCTGCTTTAAACACCTGACCATTCCCCCCTTTCGCCACGGCCCACACATACAAAGTCAAAGAAATGCCCCTTGTTAACCCGTTGAGACAACATCTGCCGAAACAAAGAACGGCAGATGCTGGTTTATACACAGGAGGATCGATGGGGTCTACAGGAGTCGCTGCCTCAAATAGGCAGCCGGCATCATCAGAGACCCACACCACCCTGGCCACGCACTCATTTCACTCCTGCCGTCGGCAATAAGGCATAAGAGCCTGAAAACTGTAACGTCCAGGTTTAGGAACAGCCTCTTCTCCACCGAGGTACAGCGAACAGCTTTTGTGACCTACTAACCAGTCAGCGGAAAGACAATAGATGTCATTACAATCAAACCACCCACAGTGTATGGATACAGAGTTGACGTGGATAAGCTTTTCCCATTGAGAGTAGGGAAGATTCAAAAGGACATGACTTGAGAATTAAGGGACAGATGTTTAGGGGTAACATTAGGGGGAACTTCTTTACTCAGAGAGGGGTAGCTGTGTGGAATGAGCTTCCAGTAGAAGTGGTGGAGGCAGGTTCGATTTTATCATTTAAAAATAAATTGGATAGGTATATGGACGGGAAGGGAATGGAGGGTTATGATCTGAGTGCAGGTAGATGGGACTAGGGGAAACTAGGCCGAGATGGCCTGTTTCCGTGCTGTAATTGTTATATGGTTATAGTGTACGGATATGTAATAAAGGGAATCAAATACGTGATAAAGGGAATAACCTTCAGTGCGATATAAAGCCAGTAAAGTCCAATAAAAAATACTCAGAGGGTTTCCAATGAGGTAGATAGTAGTTCAGGACTGCTCTCAAGTTGTTGATAGGTTGGTTCAGCTATAGTCATAGAGTGATACAGTGTGGAAACAGGCCCTTCGGCCCAACTTGCCCACACCGGCCAACATGTCCCAGCTACACTAATCCCATCTGCCTGCGTTTGGTCAATATCCCTCCAAACCCGTCCTATCCATGTAACTCGATAACTGTTACCTGATAATATTTCCTGACAACATAAAATGAATAACTGATATGTGTGTGTATATATATATATATATATATATCATGTATCTATACACTGTAAAAGGATCAAATGTAAACACGTATTGTCTTTCTGCTGACTGGGTTAGCACACAACAAAAGCTTTTCACTCTACCTCGGTACACGTGACAATAAACTAAGCAATAAAATACATTTATAATTTGTAAGAAAGAACTGCAGATGGTTTAAATCGAAGGTAGACACAAAATGCTGGAGGAACTCAGCGGGTGAGGCAGCATCTCTGGAGAGAAGGAATGGGCGACATCTATGTCCCGCCCCCTCCCGACATCAGTCTGAAGAAGTGTCTCGGCCCGAAACGTCGCCCATTCCTTCTCTCCAGAAAATAAATTTGTAAAATATATATATTGAGGCAATTGAGGACATTCAGAGTGTCTCCGAGGATCCTCCAGTGCTTCTACTCAGCGGCTGTGGAAAGCATCTTGTCCGGAAATATTACCATCTGGTTTGGGAATTGCTCTTCCCAGGACAAGAAGGCTCTGCAGAGAGTAGTGCGTTCGGCCGAACACACTATGGGAACTTCACTCGCCCCCCTGCAGGAACTATACATCAGGAAGTGCAACTCCAGAGCCAATAAAATCATGGGAGACCCCTTCCACCCCTGCAACGGACTGTTCCAGCTGCTACCGTCAGGCAAACGCCTCCGTTGCCATACTGTGAGAACGGAGAGGTTGAGAAGGAGTTTCTTCCCAGAGGCCATTAGGACTGTAAACTCCTATCTCACCAGGGACTAACTTTTACTGTACCACTCTACTGCTTTTTTTAAAATTGCTGTTTTTCCCCTTTTTTCTTCCGCCCACAATATTTAATATGTAAAATAATATGTGATTCACCTCCAACGTGACCCCACCACTCGACACATCTTCCCATCTCCCCCTATGTCTGCCTTCCGCAAAGACCGCTCCCTCCGCAACTCCCTTGTCAATTCTTCCCTTCCCTCCCGTACCACCCCCTCCCGGGCACTTTCCGTTGCAACCGCAAGAAATGCACCACCTGTCCCTTCACCTCCCCCCTCGACTCCATTCAAGGACCCAAGCAGTCGTTCCAGGTGCGACAGAGGTTCACCTGTATCTCCTCCAACCTCATCTACTGCATCCGCTGCTCTAGATGTCAGCTGATTTACATCGGGAAGACTAAGCGGAGGTTGGGCGATCGTTTCGTTGAACACCTCCGCTCAGTCTGCAATAACCTACCTGAACTCCCGGTGGCTCAGCACTTCAACTCCCCCTCCCATTCCCAATCCGACCTCTCTGTCCTGGGTCTCCTCCATTGCCAGAGTGAGCAACACCGGAAATTGGAGGAACAGCACCTCATATTCCGCCTGGGTTGCTTGCGTCCGGATGGCATGAACGTTGAATTCTCCCAATTTTGCTAGCCCTTGCTGTCTCCTCCCCTTCCTTACCCCTCGAGCTGTCTCCTCCCATCCCCCCTGCCCTCGGGCTCCTCCTCCTCCCTTTTTCCTTCCTTCTCCCCCCCAACCCCCATCAGTCTGAAGAAGGGTTTCGGCCCGAAACGTCGCCTATTTCCTTCGCTCCATAGATGCTGCTGCACCCGCTGAGTTTCTCCAGCATTTTTGTGTACCTTCGATCTTCCAGCATCTGCAGTTCCTTCTTGAACACTGTGATTCTGTTCCATTCTGTTTGTAGTTTGTTTGGTTGTTTGTTTGTTTGTCTTTTTGCACAAAGTCCGCGAGCATTGCCACTTTTCATTTCACTGCACATCTCGTATGTGTATGTGACGAATAAACTTGACTTGACTTGATATATATATATATGTATATAAAGTGCTGGAGTAACTCAGCGGGTCAGGCTGCATTTCTGGAGAACGTGGATGGGTGACGTTTTGGGCCGTGACCCTTCTTCGGAGGCTTCTTCTGAAGAAACGTCCCGACCCGAAGCGTCGCCTATCCACGTTCTCCAGAGATGCCGCCTGACCCGCTGAGTTGCTCCAGCCCTCTGTGTCCCTTCGAGGCAACATCTGTTCTCAGTTAGAGTGCCGCAGTCGATGACAATCCTAAAGTCTCGCGCAACCCTTTTAAAAAAAAATTGTTACTGTGTTTTTTTGTTTGTCTGAGGGAACTTTGCAGTTCCAGCTAACTTTAAAGTTCCAGCTAACTTAAATTGTGTTTTTTTAATTTTAAATAGAAGGGATTGGGAAGGGGGAACTTCGGGAATGTGTAGAAACTCAGAGGGACAGAAGGAAGGTCAACGAGAAAGGGTGAGAGTGAGATCAGAGGGGAAGTGCTCGGAAAAGGAGAACGACCAAGCTAGTTCCCCAGAGATACGTTGCTATAAAAGTATCTAAACATACAGATTGAATGGATCAAGGGGCCACAGTGAAGGAGGGAAGGGGGAGGTGGGGGTGGGGGGGAAGGGGGGATGGGGGGGGGGGGGGGATGTGGACCAGGCCCATCACATGATTTAACAGGAAATATTATTTACATATTTACAGTCAAAATGGTAAATTACTATTTATGTAAGTCATAAGTTCAGAAGGGATAGATGCAGAATTAGGCCATTCTGCCCATCGAGTCTACTCCGCCACTCAATCACGGCTGATCTATCTCTCCCTCCTAACCCCATTCTCCTGCCTTCTCCCCATAATCCCTGACACCCGTACTAATCAAGAATCGATCTATCTCTGCCTTAAAAATATATACCGACTTGGCCTCCACAGCCGTCTGTGGCAATGAGTTCCACAAATTCACCACCCTCTGACTAAAGAAATTCCTCCTCATCTCCTTCGTAAAGGGACGTCCTTTAATTCTGAGGCTGTGGCCTCTGGTCCGAGACTCTCCCACTAGTGGAAATGTCCTCTCCACATCCACTCTATCCAGGCCTTTCACTATTCGGTAAATTTCAATGAGGTCCTCAACTTTCTAAACTCCAGGGAGTACAGGCCCAGTGCTGTCAAACGCTCATCATATGTTAACCCACTCATTCCTGGGATCATTCTCGTAAACCCTTTGCACGTTCTCCCTGTGTTTTCCAGAGTGGGTTTCCTCCGAGTGTCCTGGTTTCCTCCCGCAGCAGGGGAGTTTGTTGGTTAAACGGCCTCTGTACAATTGCCCAGACTATGCAGGAAGTGGATGCAAGAGTGGGATAACATGGAACTGGTGTGTACGGTTGATCGATGGTCGGCATGGACTCGGTGGGCCGAAGGGCCTGTTTCCATGCTGTATCTCTAAACTAAACTAAACTAAACTAAACTCGAAACTAAACTGAAGAAAGGTCTC
The DNA here is from genome assembly GCF_010909765.2 of Amblyraja radiata. Classification (NCBI taxonomy): domain Eukaryota; kingdom Metazoa; phylum Chordata; class Chondrichthyes; order Rajiformes; family Rajidae; genus Amblyraja; species Amblyraja radiata. The sequence continues at coordinate 48,720,200 of NC_045970.1, read as the reverse complement.
GACCCGAAAGGTCACCCATTCCTTCTATCCAGAGATGCCGCCTGTCCCGCTGAGTTACTCCAGCATTTTGGGTCTATCTTCAGTGTAAACCAGCAACTGCAAACAAAAATAGAAGTCAAATAAAGCAAATTAATAGATTAGAAAGTGCCGGAGTATCTTAGCGGGTCAGGCAAATTCTCTTGAGGACATAGACAGAGAAGGTTTCAGGTCGGGACCCTTTTTCAGACTCTAGTTTTCTACGCAAGATTCCAACATCTGCAGTTCCTTGTGTCTGCAAAGCAAATGACTGCGTTCCCATTAGCAAGGGCGAGACACTCAGCTCTAAATAAAAACCATCAAATGATTTTGGTGAGTCCTCTCCAAAGGCATTAAAAACCGCAAGATGCATTTTCATATCATCCTGACTGGATGCCAGGCATATTCTCCGGTTTCCTGAAGCAACACTTGGAAAAAATAAACTTTTAAAGGGGCCACAGAACATTCTAGCAATCCCCTTGTGACACTATATTTTGTTGACTGAAAACGATTGTATACTAACGAGTCATCGAGTCATAGAGTGACACAGTGTGGAAACAGGCCCTTCGGCCCAACTTGCCCACGCCGGCCCAACATGTCCCAGCTACATTAGTCCCACCTGCCTGCGCCTGGTCCATATCCCTCCAAACTTGTCCTATCCATGTCCCTAGACACACAATGCTGGAGTAACTCAGCGGGTGACGCAGCATCTCTGGAGAGAAGGAATGGGCGACGTTTCGGGTCGACACCCTTCTTCAGACTGATGTCAGGGGAGGGGGGCGGGACAAAGATAGAATGTAGGCAGAGACAGTAAGACTAATGGGAGAACTGGGAAGGGGAAGCGGATGGAGAGAGAAAGCCCGGGCTATCTGAAGTTAGAGTAGTCAATGTCCACACCGCTGGGGTGTAAACTACCCAAGCAAAATATGAGGTGCTGTTCCTCCAATTTGCGCTGGGCCTCACTCTGACAGTGGAGGAGGCTCAGGCCAGAAAGGTCAGATTGGGAAAGGGAGAGGGAGTTGAAGTGCTGAGCCACTGGGAGATCAGGTAGGTTAAGACGGACTGAGCGGAGGTGTTCAGCGAAACGATCGCCGAGCCTGCACTTGGTCTCGCCGAAGTAGAGAAGTTAAGACCAAGACCCCAACTGCACTTTATCCAACAAAATGTCTACTATCCACGTACCTGTCTAACTGTTTCTTAAACGCTGGGACAGTCCCTGCCTCAACTACCTTCTCTGGCAACTTGTTCCATACACCCACCACCCTCTGTGTGAAAAAGTTACCCCTCAGATTCCTATTAAATAATTTCCCCTTCACCTTGAACCTATGTCCCCTGGTCCTCGGTTCCCCTACTCTGGGCAAGAGATTCTGTGCATCTACCCGATCTATTCCTCTCATGATTCCCCTATCAGGTGCTCTGCAGAGTGCATCTGTCTGCACTCTGATCACGTAGTAACAGTAACAGTGTCCGGGGGAATTCCGTGGCTGAGACCATCCATTCCTCCAAGATGAAGTAGAGGCACAGCCAAGGGAGTAACGGAGGGACCTAAAAGGAAAGGATCTAAATATAAACCAATGATACAGAGATGCAGCCATCATCGCCCTCCTGCAGGCATTCCACGGGTCATAAGGTCATAAGTAATAGGAATAGAATTAGGCCATTCGGCCCGTCAAGTCTACTCCGCCATTCAATCATGGCTGATCTATCTAACCCCATTTTCCTGCCTTCTCCCCAAAACCATTGACACCCGCACTGATCAAAAATCGATTTACCTCTGCCTTAAAATATATTCACTGGCTCTGCCTCCACAGCCTTCAGTGGTGAAGAATTCCACAGATTCACCACCCTCTGACTAAAGAAATTTCTCCTCATTTCTTTCCTAAATAAAACGTCCTTTAATTCTGAGGCTATGACCTCTAGTCCTAGACTCTCCCACTAGTGGAAACATCGTCTCCTCACATCCACTCTATCCAAGCCTTTCACTATTCTGTACGTTCCAATGAGGTCCCCCCCCCCCCCCTCATTCTGCTAAACTCCAGCGAGTGCAGGCCCAGTGCTGACAAACGCTCATCGTAGGTTAACCTACTCATTCCTGGGATCATTCTTGTATACTTCCTCTTTGCCCTGTTCAGAGCCAGCACATATTTCGTCGGATACAAGGCCCAAAATTGTTAGTACAGGCAAATTGCCGAACACAGGCCCAGTGCCGACAAACTGGAGTTCCTCGTTTGTACCTATTCATTTTTGGCAATTGTCTCTCACCTCCTCTTCCAAAGGTGCTGAGGCATGCAGGGTATAATTCCACGAGTGTTTGCCTTCCTCGCGAGTATCAACAGCCTCTACAGGGGTGGGAGAATGCAACCTTCACGTGGTCCGCCCTGTTTCGACGAATGCAATCAACCTGGCGTGCACAATCAAATAAGATCAAATAGAACAAGTTGTCCTACAACTTTAGGCTGTGCACGCCATATGCAAGAAAAAGAAGAACAGCCTCTACAGCCATAGCGAGCTGCACAGTCGCCTATGAAATGTGTAGGAATTAACTGCTGATGCTGGTTTACACCGAAGACAGGCACAATGTGTTGGAGTAACTCGGCGGGACAGGCAGCATCTCTGGAGAGAAGGAATAGTTTTGTCTTTGTTTAGTTTAGCGATACAGTGCGGAAACAGGCCCTTCTACCAACACTATCCTACACGCACTGGGGATAATTGTTACATTCACACAAAGCCAATGAACCTATAAACTTGTACGTCTTTGGAGTGTGGGAGGAAACCGAAGATCTAGTAGAAAACACACGCGGGTCACGGGGAGAACATGCAGACTCCATACAGACAGCACCCGTGGTCAGGATTGAACCCGGGTCTCTGGCGCTGTAAGGCAGCAACTCTACCACAGCGCCACCGTGCCGCCTGTAAATTACATTCACCCATTCCTTCTCTCCAGAGATGCTGCCTGTCCCGCCGAGTTGCTCCAGCATGTTGTGTCTAACTTCACAGTTGCCTTTGATCATCCTTCCATCCAGTTTAGTTTATTGTCACGTGCTCCGAGGTACAGTGAAAAGCCTTTGTTGCCTGCTAACCAGCCAGCGGAAAGACAAGACATGATTACAATCGAGCCGTTCACAGTGTGTAGATACACGATAGGGGAATAACGTTTAGTGCAAGGTAAAGCCAGTAAAGTCCGATCAAAGCTAAACACAAAAAGCTGGAGTAACTCAGCGAGTCCGACAGCACCTCTGGAGAACATAGATAGTTTGTGTTTCGGTCGGGGACCTTCGTCAGAATGAAAATGGATAGGTGATGTTTCCAGTTGTACCATTGTGTCTTTTCAAGGGGTCTGCCCAAGTCTGGTTTGCTGAACGGCACCAAGGGGATTAGTTCATCTTTAAAGCCTTTTTTAGACTCCACATTTTTAACAACTTTGGACTTGAGTCACATTTTGATTTTAGAGATACAACGTGGAAACAGGCCCTTCGGCCCGCCGAAAAGTCATCTATTCAAGTTCAGTCCGAAGAAGGGTTCTAACCCTGAACGTCACCTACCCATGTTCTCCAGAGATGCTGCCTGACCCGCTGAGTTATTCTAGCAGTTTGTGTCTTGTTTTGTAAACCAGCATCTGTAGTTCCTTGCTTGTACAGTGAAGAAACTTTGCTTTGCTTACAATTCAGTAAAATCCCAGTTTAATCTACTTTTCCGACCCACACACTTGTGTGATTGCGCCTTTATATGGTACATTTTTTACTGAACTGTGTGCAAATATTGAATTTTATAGTTCAACGACTAGGGTGGGGGAGGGACAGAGAGAGAGAGAGAGAGAGGGGACGCAAGGGTTACTTGAAGTTAGAGAAATCAATATTCATCGTGCAGGGTTGTAAGCTGCCCAAGTGGGTTCTCAACTGGATAGTGGGTAAACACCAATGCTGACTGATACCACAAAAATATACTGTTACCCGCTTTGATACAGCAACCCATGAAAGGATGACTATAGTTCACGGCATATTATTCGAAAATGTATACAATAATATTATTCTCAATAAATTAATGTATTTCGGGCTCACTTGAAACCACAGCGAAACTTGTGGAGCCAGGAGTCACATTTAGCAGGTGAGTAGAAAAAAAAATATGAAAGTGCTTTATTTAGTTTAGTTTAGAGATAAGTTCACACGTTCATAACTTATAGGAGCAGAATTAGGCCATTCGGCCCATCATGTACTCTGCCATTCAATCATGGCTGATCTATCTCTCCCTCCTAACCCCATTCTCCTGCCTTCTCCCCACAATCCCTGACACCCCTACTAATCAAGAATCTATCTAGCTTTGCCTTAAAGATATCCACTGACTTGGCCTCCACAGCCTCTGTGGCAAAGAATTACACAGATTCACCACCCGCTGACTCCAGAAATTCCTCCTCATCTCCTTTCTAAAAGAACGTCCTTTTATTCTGAGGCTATGACCTCTAGTCCTGGAATCTCCCACTAGTGGACACATCCTCTCCACATCCGTGCTATCCAAGCCTTTCACTATTCCATATGTTTCAATGAGGTACCCCTTCATCCTTCTAAAGATACAGCGTGGAAACAGGCCCTTTGCGGCCCACCAAGTCCGCACCATCCTGCGATCACCTGAACCCGAGTTCTATATTATCCCAGTTTCACATCCTACACACAGGGGCCAATTTACAGAAGCCAATTAACCTACAAATCGCTGACATCCCTGCAAAATGGGAGGGAACCAGAGCACCTGGACGAAACCCACGCGGTCACAGAGAGAATGTGCAAACTCCTCACAGACAGCACCCGTAGCCAGGTCTCTAGTGCTGTGAGGCAGCAACTCTACCGCTGAACCACCGTGCTCCCCTTTTTGTTTGTTTTATGTTTTTGTTTCGATGTTGTTTTGTAAAACCAATGTGCCGATTTCTGGTGTTTATTCATAAGGTGTGGCTTTAGTGTCAGGTCTTGTATTATTGTCCACATTCCAGCTTGCTATAGTCCACCACCTCCCTCTGGAACCCCCACAGTCTAGGCTGGGAAATTTGTCCTTGAGCATCATAGAGTCACACAGCGTGAAAACAGGCCCCTCAGCCCAACTCGCCCACACCGGCCAATATGCCCCATCTACACTAGTCCCACCTGACTACATTTGGCCCATATCCCTCCAAACCTGTCCTATCCATGTACCTGTCTAATTGTTTCTTAAATGTTGTGATAGTCCCTGCCTCACCTACCTCCTCTGGCAGCTTGTTCCATACTCCCACCACCCTTTGTGTGAATAAGTTACCCCTCAGATTCCTATTAAATCTTTCCCCTTCACCTTAAACCTTTGTCCTCTGGTTCTCGATTTTCCTTACTCTGGGCAAGAGACTCTGTGCGTCTACCCGATTTATTCCTCTCATGATTTTATACACTTCTATAAGATCACCCCTCATCCTCTTGCACGCCTGCTCAACCTCTCCCTGTAACTCCGGCCCTCGAGAACTGGCAACATCCTCGTAAATCTTCTCTGTACCCTTTCCAGCTTGACAACATCTTTCCTAGAACATGTTGCCCAGAACCGAACACAATACTCTAAATGCGGTCTAAATTCCAACTTTAGTGTGGTTAAATATGGAGTTTCAGCAACTTAAAACAAGAACAGCGAGAGAATGAGAATGTATTTCCAAGTCAGGAAGGTGAGTAATTTGAAGGGAACTTGGAGCTATCACAACTCTGGTTCAGTGATAGAGGTCGTATGTTTGGCAGTGGCTGTTTAGAGTCGAAACAAGGAACTGCAGATGCGGGAATCTTGGGTAGAACGCAACATGCAGAAACAAGGAACTGCAGATGCTGATTTACACACAAAAAAAAGACACAAAGTGCTGGAGTAACTCAGCGGGAAGGGCAGCATTATGGACAGGTCCAGATCGGGTCAGGACATGGACATGGACGTGTGATGTTTTGGGTCAGGATTAGTCCAATGTTATTAGAAGTGTTAAGAGTCTTAACTTGGCCATAACTTGGCTCATTGTCCTGGTGGCGGGTGGCACTGGGTTCGTGTTTCTGGGGGGCTGGCGATGTTGTCGGTGTTTAGTTGTGCATATGATGATAGACTAAACTTAAGTTGACTTGAAAAGACACAACGTGCTGAGTGTGAGTCGGGTTTCACTCATTATCACCTTCCCCACAGCCAACAATGGACCATTGTGGACTCCACCTTTCCTTGACCATCAGTGCTTTTTGCAAACATTTCATTCACTTGTTCATGAACAAATGAATGAAATTACCAGTTGCGAGTTTGTACGTTCTCCCCGTGACCTGCGTGGATTTTCTCCGGGTGCTCCGGTTTCCTCCCACGCTGCAAAAACGTACGTGTTTGTAGGTTAATTGGCCTCAGTGAAGATTGTAAATTGTCCCGAGTGTGTGTGGGATAGTGTTCGTGTGTGGGGGTGGATGGGTGATCGGCGTGGACACAGTTGGCTGAAGGGCCTGTTTCTGCGCTGTATCTCTAACCTAGCTCTAAACTAAAATGCAGATTTTTGTAAACCCATCTGGTCCGAAGAAATCGTCTGAATATGGAGTAAGAGTTCATTTCTATAGCAGCAGTGGGGTCTATCTGGACAGGAAATTGTTAATCTTATCTTTTGTAGCAGTGCCCTATAAAAGTATTTCTGTGGGCGGCAGGCGTTTAAATATAATGCTGATCTTTTGCATGTGGGTTAAGTGTCATAAGATAAAAGGGGTCAAAAGGAGACTAAAGATGTTGCTGTCTATATTTAATTTAAACTTAATTGCGTACAGTTTATGAGCTGATCTGGCGTACAGATGTGAAACTATGTTCTTCTATTTTTCGCAAATTACAAGAAACCTACAATTAATATTGATGTAATTCCAATAGGATCCTGGATATAACTAGCAAGCAAAGGAGAATTCATGACATCAATGTTAATCACGATGGGAATAAATAGAGTGAATGTAACAGAATCTCTTCATGAGGGGGAGGGGATTTAAGGAACAGAGGACATGGGTTTTCACTCAGAGGGTGGTGGGTAAATGGAACGAGCTGCCAGAGGAGGTAATTGAGGCAGGGTTAGTTAGTTTAGTTCAGAGATACAGCTTGAAAACAGACCCTTCGGCCCACCCATGTCCGCGCCGACCAGCGATCCCTGTACACAAGCACTATCCTACACACTCGGGATAATTTACAATATTTACCGACGACAAAGTAACCTCAAGTCAAGTCAAGTCAAGAGAGTTTATTGTCATGTGTCTCAGATAGGACAATGAAATTCTTGCTTGACCTACAAACCCACGCGGGTCACGGGGAGAACGTACAAACACCGTACAGATAGCACCCGTAGCCGGGATCCAACCCGGGTCTCTGGCGCTGTGAGGCAGCAACTCTGCTGCTGCGCCACCGTGCCAGTACTATAAATGGAATATGGACAGGAATATGGACAGGAAAGAATGAGAGGGATATGGGTCAAACACAGGCAAATGGGATTAGTTTAGATGGAGCATCATAGCCGGCATGGATCAGTTGCACCATTGGGCCTGTTCCTGTGTTGTGTGACTCTATGACCATAACATCTTCTAGCCAAAGAGTCACAGAGTGATACAGTGTGGAAACAGGCCCTTGGGCCCAACTTGCCCACAATGACCAACATGTCCCAGCTGCACTATCCCACCGGCCTGCATTTGGTCCATATCCCTCCAAATCTGTCCTATCCATGTACCTGCCTAACTGTTTCTTAAACGTTGGGATAGACCCTGCCTCAACTACCTCCTCTGGCAGCTCGTTCCATACACCCAACACCCTTTGTGTGAAAAATGTTCCCCTAAGATCTTCCTATTAAATCTTTTACCCTTCACCTTAAACCTATGTCCTATGGTTCTCGATTCACATTCTCTGGGCAATAGACTCTGTGCATCTACCCAATCTATTCCTCTCATGATTTTATGCACCTCTATAAGATCACCCCTTATCCTCCTGCGCTCCAGGGAATAGTGTCCCAGCCTACTCAACCTCTCCCTATAGCTCAGACCCTCGAGCCCTGGCAACATCCTCGTAAATCATCCCTGTACCCTTTCCAGCTTGACAACATCTTTCCTGTAACTTGGTGCTCAGAACTGAACACAATCCTCTACATGCGGTCTCACCAACGTCTTATACATCTGCAACATGACCTCCCAACTTCTATACTCAATACTCTGACTGATGAAGGCCAATGTACCAAACGCCTTCTTGACCACCTTATCTACCTGCGATTTGACCTTCAAGGAACCATGCACCTGCACTCCTAGATCCCTCTGCTCTACAACACTCCCCAGAGCCCTACCATTCACTGTGTAGGTCCTGCCCAAGTTAGACTTCCCAAAATGCAACAACTCACAATTTTCTGTATACGTTGGATTTCGACAGGTTTTGAAAAAAGAGAGGCTTTGCTCTCTGTTTCTCCAAGTGAACACTTTATTCACGTGGTTCTGAGCAGTACACACAAGGTCTGTTCTGGAGACTATTCTCCAGAGATGCTGCCCGTCCCGCTGAGTTACTCCAGCTTTTTGTGTCTATCTACAGTTTAACCCAGCATCTGCAGTTCCTTCCTACAAAAGACTGTTCTGGATCTCATCTTATAGAGGTGTACAAAATCTTGAGAGGAATAGATCGGGTAGATAGAGTCTCTTGCCCAGAGTAGGTGAATCGAGGACCAGAGGACACAGGTTGAAAGTGAGGGGAGGAAAGATTTAATAAGAACCTTCGGTGTAACTTTTTCACACAGAGGATGGTAGGTGTGTGGAACGAGTTGCCGGAGGAGGTAGTTGAGGCAGGTACTATCGCAACGTTTAAGAAACATTCCGGCAGGTACATGGATAGGACAGGTTTAGAGGGATATGGACCAAACGCAGGCAGATGGGACTAGTGTAAATGGGACATGTTGACTGGTGTGGGCAAGTTGGACAGATGGGCCTGTTTCTACACTGTATGACATTATGACTGTAACTCATACCTTGTTTGATGGGCTCTGCCAGGCTATCATAGGAGAACTGTAGCTTGTTGCCCCTCAGGTTCCTATTAAATCTTCCCCTTTTCACCTTAAACCTATGTCCTCTGGTTCTTTATTCCCCTACTCTGCATAAAAGACTTTGTGCATTTATCCTTTCCATTCTCCTCATGATTTTGTACACCTCTGTAAGATCATCCCTGTGCTCCAAGGAATCTCTGTGCTCTGAGTCGCGGCCCACTCAACCTCTCCCTGTAGCTCAGGCCCTCGAGTCCTGGCAACAGCCTCGTAAATCTTAACTGCAGCCCATCCAGCTTAACACCTTTCAGATAACAGGGTGGTCAGAATTGAAGGTAATATTCCAAATGTGGCCTCACCAAGGCTTTCGAAAGCCATATATTCCCTGGGCTGTAAATAGATAGTCAAAGTAGTCAGTAGACAAGAGTGTAGGAAGGAACTGCGGATGCTGGTTTAAACCGAAGATAGACACAAAATGCTGTAGTGACTCAGTAGGTCAGACAACATCCCTGGAGAAAAGGTACAGGTGACATTTCGGGTCGAGACCCTTCTTCAGACTGAATGTCACCTATTCCTTTTCTCCAGAGATGCTGTCTGACCCACTGAGTTACTCCAGCTTTTTGTGTCTATCAATAAATAGTCAAGAGTGTTTAATTGTCAATAGTAACGACAATGGAACAATGAAATACTTACAATAATAATAATAATATCTTTATTATTATTTTTTTTTTAAATTGTCATTGCACATAAGTGCAATGTTTCTTGCAGTAACATAACAGGAAAAGCATCTCATATTTCGCTTGGGCAGCTTACAGCCCAGTGGTATAAGGTTTCTCTCACTCCCTCTCTCTCTATCCCAGCCCCACCCGTCACACCAGCTTCTCGTTCTCACCTAACAAACAGCTAACAATGACCTGTTTCCCTCATCACTGTTACTTTTTTGCATTCCTTTCATTCATTTGTTCTATATCTCTCCACATCACCGTCTATATCTCTCGTTTCCCTCTCCCCTGACTCTAGTCTGAGGAAGGCTCTTGACCCGAAACGTCACCCATTCCTTCTCACCAGAGATGCTGCCTGTCCCGCTGAGTTGCTCCAGCATCTTGTGTCTACAACAGGCCCATAAACACAATGCATATAGATAGTATGTAATAAACAAAAAAAAAATCAGTAAATTAATACCCCAATATTAATGCAACCCCCTCCCCACCCCCCGCCCAAGTCCTTGTGTAACCCAAGACAGGCTATAATTCATCAGTTGGTGTTGTGTGGTGTTCAGGAGCCTGATGGTAGTCGGGAAGAGTGTTTGACGGCACTGGGCCTGTACTCGCTGGAATTTATAAGAATGAAGGGGGTACCTCATTGAAACGTACACAATAGTGAAAGGCCTGGATAGAGTGGATATGGAGAGTCTAGGACTAGAGATCAGAGCCGTAGAATTAAAGGATGTTCTTGTAGGAAGGAGATGAGGAGGAATTTCTTTTGTCAGAGGGTGGTGAATCTGTGGAATTCTTTTCCGCAAAAGGCTGTGGAGGCTGAGACAATGGATATTTTTAAGGCAGAGATAGATAGATTCTTGATTAGTGCGGGTGTCAGGGGTTATGGGGAGAAGGCATGACAATGGGGTTAGGAGGGAGAGATAGATCAGCCATGATTGAATGCCAGAGTAGACTTGATGGGCCGAATGGATTAATTCTGCTCCGATTACTTATGACCTTATGACCTTAAGAATCTATTTTTGTAGTTGGGACCTCAGAGCAGGCCAAACTCTTGCATGTTTGCCTTTGTTAACTTGCCTGGTACAGATGGCAGCCCAGTTGCTTTAAATAGGTTAACACCTCAGCACTGTGGTTGAAAGAATATCATACTGTAATAGCTGCAGCGTTTTCTGACCTTTAATCCTTACCACACTGGAGGTTTTCTCATGTTTTGATGTCTGTTGTGCACTTTAGGAAGCCAGACGAAATATGTGTGGTACGACATTGTTAATAATGGTTGCTCATTAGGAACAAAAAGAACATAAACTGGAACGGAACCAAGTTTCGGAGCGTTTAGAATTTTAGACTTTAGGCTTGAGAGATACAGTGCAGAAACAGGCCCTTCGGCCCACCCTGTCCATGCCAACCAGCGATCACCCTGTACACTAGTACACTAGCACTATCCTACACACTAGGAACAATTTTCAATTTTACTAAAGCAAATTAAGTGCATAAGTTGTAGGACCAGTATTAGGCCATTCGGCCCATCAAGCCTACTCCACCATTCGATCTATCATACCCTCTCAACCCCATTCCCCTGCCTTCTCCCTATAACCTTTGATAACATTACTAATCAATAACCGATCAATCTCCACCGTAAAATTATGGATTAACCGTCTCCGCAGCCTTCTGTAACAATTAATTCCACAGATTCACCACCTACTGACTAAAAAAATTCCTCCTCATCTCCTTTCTGAACGTATGTCCTTTTATTCTGAGGCTGTGCCCTCTGGTCCTAGACTCTCCCACTAGTGGAAACATCCTCTCCACATCCACTCTGTTCAAGCATTTCACTATTCGGTAAATTTCAATGAGGTTCCCCCCCTTCCAACCCCCCCACCTCATCCTTCTAAACTCCAGTGAGTACAGGCCCAGCACAGGCAAATGCTCATCATATGGTTATCTAATCATCCCCCGGGATTATTCTCGTAATACCTCCTCAGTAAAGATATTGCTCAAAATCTTTTGTACTTCGACATTTATTTTGTCACGTTAATGGACATCGATAATCCAGAAAAGGCACCGACAAGCTAGTAGTAAAGAATAAACAAGATACACACAAAAAGCTGGAGTAACTCAGCGGGTCAGGCAGCATCTCTGGAGAGAAGGAATGGGTGTTGTTTCAGGTCGAGACACTTCTCTCCAGAAATCCTGCCTATCGCGGGGAAGCGGGGTTATGGAGGGAGGGAGGGAGTGACTGAGGGTAGGGGAAAGAAGATGGAGGGAGAGGTGAGGGAGGGAGTGTGGGAGGGGGAGGAGGAGAGGGGAAAGAAGAGGGAGGGTGAAGAGGAGGGGGAGGGAGATGAGGGGGAATGGAGGAGGATAGGGGTAGGAAGAGCGACGGTGAGGCGCAGTTGGGGGACGGTTGCCGTGGCTCGCATCGCAATGGAGATCTCTGGCGTCACAACGGGAACTCCTCAGCCGTGCCTGCGCAGTTGGGGGCTATGGGTGAGTGGTGGAGTATTGCCTTGGTGGACGGGGCCCAACGGGTCCGCACCTGGTCTAGTGGAAATTAAAACGAGAGATGGGCAAGAAAACTGGGTGGCGGCACCTTACAGCACCAGAGACCCGGGTTCGACCTTGACTATGGGTGCAGTCTGTACAATTTGTACATTCTCCCCGTGGCCTGCGCGGGGGTTTTCTCCGGGATCTCCGGTTTCCTCCCGCACTCCGAAGACATACAGGTTTGCGGTTAATTGCCTTGGTGTAAATGTAAAAATTGTCCCTTGTGCGCATGGGGTTAGTGTTGATGTGCGGGGACCGCTGGTCGACACGAACCCGGTGGGCCGAAGGGCCTGTTTCAGCGCGCTGTACCTCTAAACCAAACTGAACTGAAAACCACCAAGGTGGTAGCACCCATGTTAATAAAACCTGAACAAGGACCTGTGTGTGTTAAAAATCATTCCGGATTCAGCGGCTGGCCTGAGATGAAGGGAGCATTCTGGTTTTGTTTCCTTTGGTAAGACATCAATTTACTCCGTTTTATTTATTTCTGGCAAGCAGTTAAAACAAGCACAGGCTGGCCAATGACTGGTGCGACATCCAGGGCAAGCCGGCCCCGGCTTGTCGACCTTGTAAGGCAAGGAGTTACAGTAACGATTGCGGTGGGACATGACATCTTCCTCAACTTCAGCGGCAGCAAGAGGCAGCTCCCGATGATTTTTACATCACAGGTGATAGGAAAACTAGACGCAACTTGTACATTTGGCAGCATTGTTGACTTTAGGCCTGCCAGGGAGCTCAGGATAGGAAATAAATTCTTGAGCGCAGTTTGAAGAACATTTGCCCTCCCACACGACATTATATTTAGATTTTTTTTTCTCTCTCCAGTTGAATAAAATGCAATTTTTCGGCTTCTTTTGGAGCCCACTGCGTCTTTCTGTTTTTCGAGTGGAAAAGCTGTTTACTCTGGAAGGCCCGACGGAGATCGTATACATAAGAAACGCAGTCACAGGAAATTCAATCTAAATTTCATTTTGTTTGTTGTGAGGCCAACTCAGAACAGGTTGGATTCAATATTTATAGGAGGCGGCAAGGAAACAGGAAGTGGGGGAGGGGAGGAGGGGGTGAGGTGAGGTGGGGAGGGGGGAGTTAAACGCTCCATTTCTCCATTACTTTCCCCAGAGAAGGGTCAAGTTGGGAGAGAGACTTGCTGCCAAGCAGGAAGTCCAATGGATGTGGAGTCTTGTCAGGGAATGGGATGGACAGTATATCTTGAACCGAAGAGAGACACAAAGTGCTGGAGCAACTCAGCGGGTCAGGCAGCACCTCTGGAGAAAAGGAATTGGTGACCAGGAATGAGTAGGTTAACCTACGGTGAGCGTTTGTCGGCACAGGGCCTGTACTCGCTGGAGTTTAGGAGAATGAGGGGGGACCTCATTGAACCATACAGAATAGTGAAAAGCCTGGATAGAGTGGATGTGGAGAGGATGTTTCCACTGGTGGGTGAGTCTAGGACTAGAGGTCATAGTCTCAGAATTAAAGGACGTTCTTTTAGCAAGAAGATGAGGAGAAATTTATTTAGTCAGAGGGTGGTGAATCTGCGGAATTCTTTGCCACAGAAGGCTGTGGAGGCCAAGTCAGTGGATATTTTTAAGGCAGAGATAGATGGATTTTTGATTAGTACGGGTGTCAGGGGTTATGGGGAGAAGGCAGGAGAATGGGGTTGAGAGGGAAAGATAGATCAGCCACGATTGAATGATGGAATAGACTAGATGGGCCGAATGGGCTAATTCTACTCCTATAATAGACAATAGGTGCAGGAGTAGGCCATTCGACCCTTCGGCCATTCACTGTGATCATGGCTGATCATCCCCAATCAGTACCCCGTTCCTGCAATCTCCCCATATCCCCTAACTCCGCTATTTTTAAGAGCCCACCTCTGCTAACTTATGAATTTAGTTTTGTTCAGTTTAGTTTATGGTCATGTGTACTGAGTTTAGTTTAGTTTTTTAGTTTAGTTTAGAGATACAGCGCGGAAACAGACCCTCTCGGCCCACCGGGTCCTCACCGAGCAGCGATCCCCGCACATCAACACTATCCTACACACACGAGGGACAATTTTCACATTTACCAAGCCAATTTACTTACAGGCGTGTACATCTTTGGAGTGTGGGGGGAAACCAATGATCTCGGAGAAAACGCACGCAGGCCACGGGGAGAACGTACAAACTCCATACATGCAGCACATGTAGTTGAGAGCGAACCCGGGTCTCCGGCGCTGCAAGCGCTGTAAGGCAGCAACTCTACCTCTGCGCCACCGTGGCCGTCCAATGCTTACAGTGGAAAGCTTTTTTATTGCGTGCTGTCCAGTCGTGATCGCTGGGCGGCGCGGACTCAGCGGTCCGAAGGGTCCCCCCTTTTTCATGCTGTATCTCTTAATGGGTTGTCCCATGAGCATGCGATTGCATGCGCCAAGCGCGACATAACGTGGTCGCTTGAGCCGTACGGCCTCGCGGGGCAGGTCCCACTTCGATCGCCGGAGCCGTATGGAGTTGCTGGTCCCGACATCGCGCGGGGCTCCGAAAAACTGAGAATCCAAAAATTCCGCGCGGCAACGGCCTGCCGGCCCGCAGCCGCATTGAGGCCGTACGAACCGCCTCGACGGGCATGCGCAGCGTCTCGACACAGCGTACGCAGCGTCTTGACGGCGTACGCCTAGCGCGAACTTCCCGCGGACTTCACGTCAACTCGTATGGGATCACTCGACCTCCGCGCAGCCCCCGCTTCCGGTTTGGTCGCGCTTGCCGCATGCAGTCGCATGCTCGTGAGACAGGCCCTTAAATCACCTGGAAATTCCACACCCATGGTCAGGATTGAACCAGGATCGCTGGAACAGTGAGGCAGTAGAACCACTGCTCTCTGTGCTACCCCCCTGAGTTCTCTCCCGGTGGCCTGGATAATATTTATCCTTCAGCCAAATAAGAAATGTACATAATTAGGTCATGCGCTCATTATTATTTATGGGTCCTAGCTGTGTGTAAATTGGCCGCTGCTCTCCCCACTGTACAAACGTGAATGAAATTAGACTCGTTCATTGACAGTAGCGTTCTGTCACGAGAAGTGCCATTCAGATGTGAGAATATGCTTTCCGTTTTCCAAAAATGTAAAATTGCAAATGCGCACACAACATATATGCGGTCTTTTGTAGGAAGGAACTGCAGATGCTGGTTTAAACGGGAGATAGACACGAAAAGCTGGAGTAACGTAGTGGGACAGCCAGCATCTCTGGAGAGAAGGAATGGTGATGTTTCGGGTCGAGACCCTTCTTCAGACTAGTCTTTCGGGTGTAGTCTGTCGGTTCGAGAACCCTTCTTCAGAAGAACCCTTCTTCTTCATCAGTTTAAAGAAGGGTTTCGGCCCGAAACGTTGCCTATCTCCTTCGCTCCATAGATGCTGCTGCACCCGCTGAGTTTCTCCAGCATTTTTGTGTATCTTCGATTTTCCAGCATCTGCAGTTCCTTCTTAAACCCTTCTTCAGACTAGTCCGAAATGTCACCCATTCCTTCTCCCCAGAGATGCTGCCTTTTCCCGCTGAGTTACTCCAGCTTTTTTTTGTGTCCACCTTATGTGTGCTCATCCATGCAAACATCTGTTTTATCATTTAATTGAAAGTCGTAATACTCAAGCCAAGCTGTGAAGCAACGTCTGACGCCCGACGTCACTCTGCCAAGTCGTATAAAACCAACATTTAAAGGTATCTTGGCAGGGGAGGCATGATAAAGTTCACCGTGTTGTTCGGCAAATCTGTAACACCACAATCCGACGTCAATGTGCAGGGAATGGAGGGATGTGGATCGCGAGCAGGCAGAGGAGATTAGTTTACCCTGGCGTTATGTACGGCACAGACATTGTGGGCCGAAGGGCTTGTGCTACACTGTGTCGCACAGTCATAGAGGCATACAGTGTGTAAACCAGGCCTTCGGCCCAACTTGTCCACGCCGACCAACACGCCCCATCCATACTAGTCCCACCTGCCTGCATATGTGCCCATATCCCTCCAAACCCGTCCCATCCACGTTCCAGTCTATAGAGAGACACAAAGTGCCGGAGTAAATCAGCGGGTCAGGCAGAATCTCTGGAGAAAAGGTATGGGTGACGTTTCGGGCCGGGACCCTTCCTCAGACTGACCTAAAACGTCACCCATCCTTTTTCTCCAGGGATGCTGCCCGACCCGCTGAGTTACTCCAGCATTTTGTGTCTATATTTGGTATAAACCAGCATCAACAGAACCTTGTTTCCACATGTATCTGCTCAACTAACTCCTCCAGCAGCTCGATTCATATACCTACCACTCTTTGTGTAAAACGTCACCCCTCAGGTTCCTATTAAATCTTTCCCCCCTCACCTTAAACCTATGGCTTAATGGTTCTATGACAAGATTTCACTTTACAAGATGTTTGTGTTCTCTGCGCACAATGAACTTTGGAGGAAAGGTCTGTGGTTGCTCACTTTCTCCGTTTATTAGAGTCATAGCATCATACAGCCATTCGGCCCAACTTGCCCATGCCGACCAAGATGTCCCATCTACATTAGTCCCACCTGCCTGCGTTTTGGCCCATATCTGTCTAAACTTTTCCTATCAATGTACCTGTCCAAATGTCTTATAAATGTTGTTATAATATTTGTCTCAACCTCCGGCTCAGCGGTAGAGCTACTGCCTCACAGCGCTAGAGACCCGGGATCGATCCTGACCTCCAGTGCTGTCCGCGTGGAGTTTGCACGTTATCCCAGTGACCACGTGGGTTTCCTCCTGGTGTTCCGTTTCACCCCACATGCTAAAGATCTGTGGGTTTGTTGGTTAATTGGCCTTTAAAAATTGCCCCCAGTGAGCCGGGAGTGGATGCGAGAGTGGAATAACATGGAACAAGTGTGTGCGGGTGATCGATGGTCGGCGTGGACTCGGTGGGAATAAGGGCCTGGTTCACTGCTCCATCTCTCAACTCAGCTAAAGTTAACAAAATGGCCATCTATCATTGACAACAGAGGAGTCAGATTCTACTGTACATTTTTGGCAGCCTATGCTTAAGTGAAGAAGCCAATCTTTCAGATTTGGCTCACAAAACTGTATAGATATCTAACAGCTCCCAGATTTCATCAGGCACATGCCAAGTAGTTATATAACCATTACTTGAATGTTTCTGACCTCCTTTGACTACCTGAAGGATGTGGAAACTTTGGAGAGGGTGCAGAAGAGGTCTAACCAGAATGGTTAGAGGACATTAGTTTAGTTTAGAGACACAGCGCAGAAACAGGCCCTTCGGCCCACCGAGTCCGCGTCGACCAGCGATCCCTGCACACTCACACTACCCCACACACACCTGGGACAATTTTTTACACTTGTACCGAACTAATTAACCTACAAACCTGTACGTCTTTGGAGTGTGGGAGGAAACCGAAGCTCTCGGAGAAAACCCACGCAGGTCACGGGGAGAACGTACAAACTCCGTACAGACAAGCACCCGTGGTCGGGATCGAACCCGGGTCTCCAGCACTGCAA
The DNA here is from genome assembly GCF_010909765.2 of Amblyraja radiata. Classification (NCBI taxonomy): domain Eukaryota; kingdom Metazoa; phylum Chordata; class Chondrichthyes; order Rajiformes; family Rajidae; genus Amblyraja; species Amblyraja radiata. The sequence goes on along the minus strand of NC_045970.1, from coordinate 48,702,436 downwards.
GGGCGGTAAGGCAGCAACTCTACCGCTGCGCCACCGTGCCTCCCCTTACTGGCCGCAAGGACAGGTTGGACAATCAGGGATGGTTTTCTCTGGAATGTCGCAGGTTGAGGCCGGCACGGTAGACTTGCTGCCTTACGGCGCCAGAGACCCGGGTTCGATCCTGACAATGGGTGCTTGTCGGTACGGAGTTTGTCCGTTCTCCCCATGACCTGCGTGGGTTTTCCCCAGGAGCTCCCACACTCCAAATACGTACAGGTTTGTAGGTTAATTGCTTTGGGTAAAATTGGCCCTAGCGTGTGTAGGATAGTGTTAATGTGCAGGGGATCGCTGGTCGGCGCTGTGGGCCGAAGGGCCAGTTTCTGCGCTGTATCTCTAAACTGAGCAAAGAGAAGTATATAAAATTATGAGAGGCAGAGATAGGATAGACATTCAGAACCTTTTTCCCAAGGCGGAAATGTCAAAGACTAAAGGACATAGCTTTAAGGTGAGAGGGACCAAGTTTAGTGTAGTTTAGTTTAGTTTAGAGATACAGCACGGAACAGGCCCTTCAGCCCACCGAGTCCGCACTGCCCAGCGATCCCCGTACACCAGCACTATCCCACCCACTAGGGACAATTTATAATCTGTACCGAAGCCAATCAACCTACAAACCTGTACGTAGTTGGAGTGTGGGAGTATGAAACCGGAGAAAATGCACGTGGTCACGGGGGGAACGTACAAACTCCGTACAGACAGCACCCATAGTCGGGATCGAACCCAGGTCTCTGCCGCCGTAAGGCAACACCTCTACCGCTGCGCCACCGTGCTGCACATGCACTTTTCTGAAGCAGTTTGCGCTAATCGGAGATTGTGTTCAGGTAAGGCGATACTTTACTGAACTGTATGCAAAAAAAAGAATTCATTGTCCTTTGACCATTCCACTTAAAGTAGATTTGATTAGCAGTTGATTCTGGACCAGAGTGTTTCAGTATTCCTTCACGTCACAATTGCCACCTTTAGACTTCCTGACTGTGACTGTGACTGTGACTGCTTTGGATGTGGCACGGTGGCACAGCGGTAGAGTTGCTGCCTTAACAGCGCCAGAGACCCGGGTTCGTTCCTGACCACGGGCGCTGTCTGTATGGAGTTTGTACGTTCTCCCCGTGACCTGCGTGGGTTTTTTTCCGGGTGCCCCAGTCTCCTCCCACACTCCAAAGACGCACAGGTTTGTGAGGTTAATCGGCTTGGTAAAAGTGTAAATTGTCCCTCTTGTGTGTAGGACTGTGCAAGTGTACGGGGTGATCACTGGTCGGCGCGGACTCAGTGGGCCTAAGGGCCTGTTTCCTCGCTGTATCTCTAAAGTCCAAAGACTTCACCCTCCCCTCGCTCTTTGAGATCCATCGGCTGTTCTATCCTTGGAGAAAATGAATAGACGACGTTTCGGGTCGAGACCCTTCTTCAAGGTCTCAACCTGAAACATCACCCATTCCTTCTCTCTGCCTGTCCCGCTGAGTTACTCCAGCGTTTTGTGTCTATCTTCGGTTTTGCAGTTCCTTCCTACACATTTTGTCAGCTGCACCATCCTCATTGTCCTGTTATGATCTCACCTCCTATTAGCAAGATATTTATTGGGGCAATAAAATTTTAATACTGTGGGCTTTCATAGTCAATCTAGTGGTACAGAAGCGCATTTGTGTTGCTAACCTATTTCAAATACATTAAAGGACTGATGGGTTTAAATGCTCGTTCAGTGTTGATTGTGGATTGTCAGCGTGGATTGTGCACAATAGATCTTGTCTCCTGAGAACCGGCTTGATGTTACTTAAGCTCAATTTATATTTGACCCCTAACACCCATCAGAGGCACGGCTCACCCACCCCATCTGTCTGCTGGATTTCAACCCCAGCCTCATTAATAAACACTCGATAATGCATTGGTGTGAAGCAGTCGTAATTCAGATAGCACAGTGGCACAGCTGATAGAGCCCCTTCCCCGCAGCGACAGTGAGCTCGGTTCGATCCTGACCTCGGGTGCTGTCTGTGTGTGGAGTTTGCACGTTCTCCCCGTGACCGCGTGGGTTTCTTCCGGGTGCTCCGGTTTCCTCCCTAAGATGTGCGGGGTTTAGGTCAATTGGCCTCTGTAAAATTGTCGTGGTGGAGAAGCTCGTGGGTTCCTGAGATCCTGAGAGCGATGCCGTCTGGAGCTGGTAGGGCCACCCATGGCAGTAAGGTCGAGGGGGGAGGTCTCTGACAAAGACCTCAACGGTGGAACAGGCGGAGGACGATGGCTGACCTTAGTGGGGCGTCACAACGGCTGGGAAGGCGGATGAAGGCTGCAGCAGAAAAGGGTCTCCGGTCGTCTTGGACTCCATGCCACTGGATCCTGACCCAGATCTGTCAAGGACCGTGGGGTGGCTGTCTGTGCACCAGTCTCCCCACGTTAAACAAAGTCACGCACAGGCATCCTCCATATAGGGAATAGCACCCTGGAGACACCCATGGTCACCCATGGGGCCTAAGAAGGAAAAATAAAATCCTAGTGTGTAGGGAGTGAATGAGAAAGTGGGATGACATTGAATTAGTGTGAACGGTAGATCGATGGCCAGTGTGGACTCGATGGGCCGAAGGACCTGTTTTTATGCAGCATCTCTAAACTAAACTAAACTAGTCAAAGAAACATTAATTGGGTATGTTATAAATAAATAATGATTTTAGGTCACAACTCAAAACAGTGAACAGATACCAGGGTTTGATCCTAACTGAAGGCGCTGTCTGTGTGGAGTGTGCACGTTCTCCCCATGACCCCGTTTTCTCCGGTTGCTCCTGTTTCCTCTCACATTCCAAAGATGTGCGGATCTGTGGAAGGGTCTCGACCCGAAACGTCACCAATTCCTTCTCTCCATAGATGCTGCCTCACCTGCTAAGTTACTCCAGCATTGTGTGTCTATCTTCGACTTTACCAGCATCTGCAGTTCTTTCTTACATGGATCTGCAGGTTAATTGGCCTTTGTAAAAATGCCTCAAAGCGTGTCATGAGTGGCTGAGAAAGTGGGATAAGATAGAACTAGTGTGAACTCGGTGGGCCGAAGGGCCTGTTTCCATAGACACTAAATGCTGGAGTAACCCAGCAGTTTCTCTGGAGAAAATGGACTGGTGGCGTTTTCAGGCTGGGACACTTCTTCAGATTGATTGTAGATGGGGACGGACTGGAAGCAAGAAAATAACCAGGACAAAGCAGGGCTGGCAACAGGTAGGGAGGTTCCCTGATAGTCCGATTGTTGGCTTGGGACAGTGGGATCCCAGGACGGATACATCATTGTGAACTATGGAACTGTGGCACTGGTTGACCGACTTTTAATGGAGGAAGGGGGGAGGGTGGAGGGGAGTGTTTGTGTAAGTTGCCTAAAATTAGAGGTTTCATACGTCCGTTCATACCACTGGGTTTTAAGCTACCCAAGCGAAATATGAGGTGCACGCTGTATTTCTAATGTAATCTAAACTAGGCAAAACTAGTTCTGCGGCACGGTGGCGCAGTGGTAGAATTGCTGCCTTACAGCGCTTGCAGCGCCGCAAACCCGGGTTCGATCCAGACCACGGGGTGCTGTCTGTACGGAGTCTGCACGTTCTTCCCGTGACCCACGTGGATTTTCCCCGAGATCTTCGGTTTCCTCCCACACTCCAACGACATACAGGTTTGTAGGTTAATTGGCTTGGTATGAGTGTGTAAATAGTCCCTAAGGTAGTCACAAAAAGCTGGAGTAACCCAGGTCGACAGAATTCTCTCCAGAGATGCTGCCCGTCCCGCTGAGTTACTCCAGCTTTTTGTATCTACGTTTGGTTTAAACCAGCATCTGCAGTTCCTTCCTTCCCTGTAAATAGTCCCTGGTGTGTGGTGTTGTGCGAGTATGCAGGGATCGCCGGTCGGCGTGGACTCGGTGGGCCGAAGGGCCTGTTTCCACGCTGCATTTCTAAACTAAACGAAATATTAATTGCATCTGTTGTATCCAGACAATTTGATTTTGGGTCACAACCTCTCTCATCTTTCTTTCCACAGTTATAAGCGAGTCACAAAGGCAAAGACTAGAAGCTGTAAGATTCTCCTCACGGTTTGCGTTGGCCCTATTCTACGAAGCAGGCACTTGTATTGATGAGCCCTGGGCCGCAAAGTATATCGTCGACAATCCCTGCATCCGCTTCATTTCCATCGACAGTAAGAAGCGCAGTTCAGGTCAGTTCTGCCATTCTTCTTCCCCGTAACAACAGGTAAAGAGCGGACATTTTAAAGGTATCCCGTTGTCACAGATGTGCCATTGTTTTCCACGCCTCTGGATGGTGCATATAGTTGGAGTCATACAGCTTGGAAACATGCCCTTCTGCCCAACTTGCCCATACTGACCAACATGTCCCATCTAATCTAGTGCGGCACGCTGGCGCAGCGGTAGAGCTGCTGCCTCACAGCGCCAGAGACCCGGGTTCGATCCCGACTACGGGTGCTGTCTGTACGGAGTTTGTACGTTCCCCCCCTGACCTGCGTGGGTTTTCCCCGGGTGCTCCGGTTTCCACCCACGCTCCAAAGACGTGCAGGTTTGCAGGTTAATTGGCTTCAGTCAATTGTAAATTGTCCCTAGTGTGTAGGATAGTGTTAGTGTGCGGCGATTGCTGGTTGGCGCAGACTTGGTGGGCCGAAGGGCCGGTTTTAGAGCTGTATCTCTAAAACTAAAACAAAAATAAATACTAGTCCCACCTGCCTGCGTTTGGCCCATATCCCTCTAAACCTGTCCTATCCATGCACCCGTCTATGTGTTGCTTAAATGCTGTGATCGTCCCTGCTTCAACTACCTCCTGCGGCAGCTCGATGCATACACCTACCACCCTTTGTATCGAAACCCCTCAGGTTCCTATCAAATCTGTCGGCTGTATTGAAAGAAATCAGAGAAGCCAAAGTGTAGAAACAAGGAACTGCAGATGCTGGTTCACAAAAAAAAGACACAAAGTGCTGGAGTAACTCAGCAGTCAGGCAGCATCTCTAGAGAACATGGATAGGTGATGTTTTGGGTCAGGATCCTTCTTGTGACATATTATCCTTTCTTCATCATGACTATCTGAAGAATTTGTGTCAAAAGAAAGAACTGCAGATAGTGGTTTACACAAAAGGACACAGAGTGCTGGAGTAACTCAGCGGGTCAGGCAGCAGCTCTTGAGAGCATGTACATTTTTAGTTTTCGTTTTTTAGTTTTTGTGATAGAGATGCCCCGCGCCGACCAGCGGTCGCCCCGTACACTAGTTCTATCCTACACACGAGAGGCAATTTACAGTGCGGGTGGAAACCGGAGTGCCTGGAGAAAACCCACGCAGGTCACAGGGTAGAACGTACAAACTCCTCACAGACAGCACCCAAGGTCGGGATCGAACCCGGGTCTCTGGCACTGCAAGGCAGCGACTCTACCGCTGCGCCACCGTGCCGCCCGCTAGGGTCTATGTGTCTAAGTGACTCTCTCAAAGCCTTTTAATTGTCACAAGTTTAGTTTAGAGATAGAGCGTGGAAACAGGCCCTTCGGCCCATCGAGTCCATGCTGACAAGTGATCGTCGCACACTTACACTATCCTACACGCAATGGAGACAATTTGCAATTACACCAAGTCAATTAACCTACAATCCTGTAGGTCTTTGGAGTGTGGGAGGAAACCGGAGTCACTGTTGTCAGTGCCTCCATCACCTCACCTGGCAGCATCTTCCAGGCACCCTCCACGCCTCTCTAAAAAGACCTGCCTTTAAACATCTCCTTTAAACTCTGCTCCCTCTCACCTTGAAACTATGCCCCCTATACTTTGACATTTCCACTCTGACCGTCTAAATCTCTCATAATCATACACACTTCTATCAGAATAGACACAAAAGTAACTCAGCAGGACTAGACCCAAAACGTCACCCATTCCTTCTCTCCGGAGATGCTGCCTGTCCTGGCAGCAAGTCTCTCTCTCTCAATCTGTCCCTTCTTTGTGGCAAGTAAAGGGAGCGTTTAACTCCCCCGCTCCCCCACTCCCCACCTCTTCAGACTGAAGAAGGGTCTCGACCGAAAACGTCACCCATTCCTTCACTCCAGAGATGCTGCCTGTCCCGCTGAGTAACTCCAGCATTTTGTTTCCTTTGGAGTGCGGGTGGGGCACCCGGAGAAAACCCACGCAGGTCGCGGGGTAGAACGTACAAACTCCGTACAGACAGCACCCTAGGTCAGGATCGAACCCGGGTCTCTGGCGGTGTGAGGCAGCGACTCTACCACTTCACCGCCCCAGATGGGTGCCGTTTCGGGTCGAGTCCCTTCTTCAGACACAATAATTATTTGTACCCTTCCTTCTGTTGGGGCCGTGTAGAGTCGCCTGAAGTTGGGCCCTCGGTGGTCGTTCACACCACGGTTCAATTTGGAGCGGAAAATGTGGATAAAGAGAAGGGAGACGTGGAACCTCTGATCCTCGAGCAACTGCAGAAGGTGCTGCCAGCACTTCCAAAGCCCACCAGCATCAAGTGCCGCAAGTGGAGATTCTCACAGGTAACCTGCCCTCAGTCGAGCTCTCCAGTTCCCATCTGAAATCAAATCTGTGCAGGAAAAATGTTCCCGATGATGGGGGAGTCCAGAACCAGGGGCCACAGTCTAAGAATAAAGGGGTAGGCCATTTAGAACTGAGATGAGAAAAAACTTTTCACCCAGAGAGTTGTGAATTTGTGGAATTCTCTGCCACAGAGGGCGGTGGAGGCCAATTCACTGGATGAATTGAAAAGAGAGTTACATAGAGCTCTAGGGGCTGGCGGAATCAAGGGATATGGGGAGAAGGCAGGCACGGGTTACTGATTGTGGATGATCACCCATGATCACAATGAATGGCGGTGCTGGCTCGAAGGGTCAAATGTCCTCCTCCTGCACCTATTTTCAATGTTTCTCGTTTTAGTTTAGTTTAGTTTAGAGATACAGCGAGGAAAGACGACCCTCGACCCACCACGTCCGCGCCGACCAGCGATCTCCGCACATCAACACTATCCTACACACACGAGGGACAATTCACAATTGGCCGACAAACCTGTACGTCTAAACTACGTCTAGAAATTGAGGGCTCAAACATTTGGCCGGGTGCTGGTTCAAACCGAAGATAGACACAAAATCCCGGAGTAACTCAGGCGGCATCTCTGGAGGAAAGGAATAGGTGACGTTTCCGGTCGAGACCCTTCTTCAGACATTTGCTGAACTGCATCCCAAAAATAGGAACGTCATCGCTAGGAGGCACAATAATGTACCATTGAACTCACGGCTATATATATATATATATATATACATATATATAGCCGTGAGTTCAGTTGTATAATATATATATTTGGTTCAATATACATATATATATATATGGTTCAATAGGCGGGAGGAGATAAATTATGATCTTTTCGAGGTCATCAAGGTGGAGGAATTGTTTTATTTTAGCTATCGTCCGAAGCTAGCTTTTACCACGGCATTGACTTGTTTGTCAAATTTCAGTGCTGAGTCAAATATCACGCCGAGGTTTTTGACGTGAGGTTTGAGTAGTGGGGTAAGGCTGCCTGCTATCATTTTGATTGAGTCCGAGGGGCCGAGAAGGATGACCTCAGACTTACTCTCATCTAGTCGTTTCTCTTATCCCTAACCAGTCTGAAGAAAGGTCTTGATCCGAAACGTCACCCATTCCTTCTATCCAGAGATGCTGCCCGTACCCGCTGAGTTACTCCAGCTTTTTGTCTCTACCAGTGGTATGAACGTGGATTTATCTAACTTGGTAACCCTTGCATTTACTCTCTCTCCGTCTCTCCCCCACCCTAGTTGTCGTACTAGTTTCACTGTTGTCCTGTTGAGTTTCATTGTCTATATAACTCGTTATCACCTAGCCCACAGCCCGCTTCCATCATCATTGTTGTTTTTTATATATATCATTCATTCATTTGTTCTATATCACCGTCTATATCTCTCGTTTCCCTTTACCCTGACTCTCAGTCTGAAGAAGGGTCTCGACCAGAAACGTCACCCATTCCCTCTTCAGAGATGCGTCCTGCCCCGCTGAGTTACTCCAGCTTTTTGTGTCTATCTTCGGTTTCAACCAGCATCTGCAGTTCCTTCTTACACATATATTTCTATTTATATATATATTTGTGATTTTCTTGCAGGTCACTGAGGCAGTCTCCAGTGATCCAGGGCAAATGACCCTCAGCATTCAGCCACTGCTGGTGGTAGGGGGAGACAGCTTTACCCATTCCAATTTTGACGGCTGTGTGGAGTCGGCCTTGGCTGTCTTGAATGTATTCAAATGTCATTTTTAAGTTCAGTTTACTTTATTGTCACGTGGGAAGTTTTTGTTGCGTGCTAACCAGTCAGCAGGAAGCCAATACATGATTACAATCAAGCCATTCGCAGTGTACAGATATCCATCTTGTATCTAAGTATTTGAATGAAGGAAGGAATGAATAAATGAATGAATAGACAATAGACAATAGGTGCAGGAGTAGGCCATTCGGCCCTTCGAGCCAGCACCACCATTCAATGTGATCATGGCTGATCATCACCAATCAGTACCCCGTTCTTGCCTTCTCCCCATATCCCCTGACTCCGCTATCTTTAAGAGCCCCATCTAGCTCTCTCTTGAAAGTATCCAGAGAACCGGCCTCCACCGCCCCCTGAGGCAGAGAATTCCACAGACTCACAACTCTCTGTGTGAAAAAGTGTTTCCTCGTCTCCGTTCTAAATGGCTTACCCCTTATTCTTAAACTGTGGCTCCTGGTTCTGTACTCCCCGAACATCAGGAGCATGTTTCCTGCCTCTAGCGTGTCCAGTCCCTTAATAATCTTATATGTTTCAATAAGATCCCATCTCATCCTTCTAAATTCCAGAGTGTACAAGCCTAGACGCTCCATTCTCTCAGCATATGACAGTCCCGCCATCCCGGGAATTAATCTTGTAAACCTACGCTGCACTCCCTCAATAGCAAGAATGTCCTTCCTCAAATTAGGGGACCAAAACTGCACACAATACTCCAGGTGTGGTCTCACTAGGGCTCTGTACAACTGCAGAAGGACCTCTTTGCTCCTATATTCGATTCCTCTTGTTATAAAGGCCAACATGAATGAGTGCTAGGGCTCTGTACAACTGCAGAAGGACCTCTTTGCTCCTATATTCGATTCCTCTTGTTATAAAGGCCAACATGAATGAGTGAGTGAATGAATGAATGAACAATACTTTAGGCGCAGTGAAATCCTTTGTATTGGATACAATACACAAGGTATGCAAAGAGTGGCCACATATAGGACGTTGACAAAGTTACAAAAGTATTCACTACAGTCCGATGGTCTCTCTTTGTTCTCCTGGCGGCCTCCACGCCCCCCACCACGGTGACACAGTGGCGCAGCGGTAGAGTTGCTGCCTCACAGCGCCAGAGACCCGAGTTCGATCCTGACTATGGGTGCTGTCTGTACGGAGTTGGTATGTTCTCCCTGTGACCTGCGTGGGTTTTTTCCGAGATCTTTCGGTCCCCCCCCCCCCAAACTCCAAAGACGTACAGGTTTGTACATTAATTAGCTTGGTATAAAATGTAAAATTGTCCCTAGTGAGTATAGGATAGCGTTAACGTGCGGGGATCATAAGGTCATAAGGGATAGGATAGAATTAGGCCATTCAGCCCATCAAGTCTACTCCGCCATTCAATCGTGGCTGATCTATCTCTCCCTCCTAACCCCATTCTCCTGCCTGCTCCCCATAACCTCTGACACCCGTACTAATCAAAAATCTATCTATCTCTGCCTTATCTTTGGCCAGCATAGACTCAGTGGGCCGAAGGACCTGTTTCCACGCTGTATCGCTAAACTAAACTAAACTAAACTGAACCATGTAGGAAGGAACTGCAGATGCTGATTTACACCGAAGATAGACACAAAACGCTGGAGTAACTCAGCGGGACAGGCACCATCTCTGGCGGGAAGGAATGGCTGACGTTTCCAGTTTCCTTCTTCAGACCCGAAACTAAACTAAACCACACTGGCTTCTTGGTTCTCTTTGTGGAACTCCCACAACTGTTCCCTCTTTGTTAATTTAAGTTAGAGATACAGCGCGGAAACAGGCTCTTCGACCCACCGAGTCTGCACCGACCAGCGATCCCCGCACACTAACACCACCCTACCCACACTGGGGACAATTGTTACATTTATACCCGGCCAATTAACCTAAAAAAAACGAAAATCTTGGAGAAAACCCACGTGGTCACGGGGAGAACGTACAGATCCCGTAGCCTGGATCGAACCCGGGCTGTAAGCACCGTAATGCCCCTGTCCCACTTAGGAAACCTGCACGGAAACCTCTGGAGACTTTGCGCCCCACCCAAGGTTTCCGTGCGGTTCCCGGAGGTTGCAGGTGGTTGCCGGAGGTTGCAGGTAGTGGAGGCAGGTAGTGGAGACTGACAAAAACCCTCCGGGAACCGCAGGGAAACCTTGGGTGGGGCGCAAAGTCTCCAGTGTTTTCCGTTCAGGTTTCCTAAGTGGGACAGGGGCGTAAGGCAGCAACTCTGCCACTGCGCCACCGTGCCCCAGCGGCGGGTCCCTCTCTGTCCTCGACCGACCTCCGACCTCCGACCCCGACCCCACGCCTCCGGACTCGGCGAGTATTCCAACCCCCTTAACGGGCGTTCAGAGAAGGGATGGATCCAAAAGGCCCTCTGATGAAATTTGGCACACAGCTCACGTTTGCATTTGATCTCGAACATAATGGGAACATGTGTTAGGCATTTGAGAGCAGGGAGAATGTGCGGAGCAAGCCAAAGAAACATGACTACCAGCAGAGGCAATGCAAGGGGGAGAAAAACACAATGATCTGTGCACAGTGACTAACGCTATTAATCAGAACTTCAGAACATGCATCTGTCAGCCAATTTTCACACTGCATGTTCCATGTAATGTAACATTCAATCACTATTTGTTCTCAACTGCCAACCCAAGTGAAATTTCCGTTTCCAAAGAGGAACACACTTTGCAATTTTCTTCAGATTTCACAGAGTGACACAGTGTGGAAAATAGGCCCTTCGGCCCAACTAGCCCACGTCGACCAACATTCCCCAGCTACACTAGTCCCAGCTGCCTGCATCTGGTCCATATCCCTTTAAACCTATCCTATCCATGTACCCGTCCAAAATGTTTCTTAAACGTTGCGATTGTACCAGCCTCAACTACCTCCTCCGACAGCTCGTTCCATACACCCACCGCCCTTTGTGTAAAAAGGTTACTGCTCAGGTTCCTATTAAAACTTTTTCCCCTCTCACGGTAAACCTATGTCCCTTCTCAATTCCCCTACGCTGGGCAAGATGACTCTGTGCATGTACCCGATCTATTCCTCTCATGATTTTATACACCTCTATAAGATCACCCCTCATCCTCCTGCGCTCCAAGAGGTAGAGACCCAGCCTGGTCAACCTCTCCCTATAGCCCGGACCCTCTAGTCCTGACACCATCCATGAAAATCTTCTCTGTACCCATTCCAGCTTGGCGACATCTTTCCTGTAACACGGTGCCATTTTACATTATTTCTCAGATTCAGATTCAGATTCAGATTCAAACTTTATTGTCATTGTGCAGTGTACAGTACAGAGACAACGAAATGCAGTTAGCATCTCCCTAGAAGAACGACATAGAATATGAGCAATTTCTGAAAGGGAAAGCGTCTGCCACGCCATTAATTAGACGAACAAACGACAATTAGAAGGGTGGGGACATGCTGTCTTTAGACTGCAGAGGAACAGCATGGAAACAGGCCCTTCGGCCCATCGAGTCCGTGCCGACCAGCAACCACCGACCACCGTACACCAGCACTATCCTCCACACACTGGGGAAACATTTATAATTTTATCAACCTACAAACCTGCACGTCTTTGGGATGTGGGAGGAAACCTTGGAGCTACCGGAGACCACCCACGCGGTCACAGGGAGAACGTGCAAACTCCGTACAGACAGCACCGGAGGTCAGGATCGAACCCAGGTCTCTGGCGCAGGAAGGCAACAGCTCTACCACTGCGCCACCGTGCCGCCCGAACTAGAGTGAATGGGTGATCAATGGTCAACGAGGAGTTGGTGGGCCGAAGGGCCTGTTTCCATGCTGACCCTCTAAATTAAACTAAACTAAGATGATGTCACTATGTACCGTCTGCCCCCACTATCCCTCCACATCCCAAAGACGTGCGGGTTTGAAGGCTAATTGCCCCTATTGTGTAGGGAGTGGAGGCAAAAGTAGGGTCGGCCTGGACTGCGTGGGCCGAAATTCCTATTTCCACACTGCATCGCCAAAAAGAAAACTGCCGGAGGCGGGAATTCATTTGTTAATTTTAGATTTGTGCACTTTACAATATTTTTTTTTCCCTGTGTGTCAGCATTTGGACTGTATACTCTGGGCAAGCGGCTTAACATTGAACACAGTGGCTTCCACATCACACTTAGTGCTTGGCATGTGGCAGATCGATGTTACTGGTGTTAAAAACTTGTGTTAAGATAGTTAAAATATTTGCCTGTTTCCCAACACTGGGTGGAGTGGTGGCCTTGCAACGCCGGAAACCCGGGTTCGATCCGTACGGAGTGCGTACGTTCTCCCCGTGACCCGCCTGGGTTTCCTCCGAGGTCTTCGGATTCCTCCCACACTCCAAAGACGTACAGGTTTGTCAGTTAATTGGCTTGGTGTATGTGTAAATTGTCCCTAGAGTGTGTATGATAGTGTTAATTTGTGGGGATCACTGGTCAGTGCAGAGTCGGTGGGCCGATGGGCCTGTTTCCGCGCTGTATCTCTAAAGTAAACTAGACTAAACTTCACTTTTTTCCTTCTCTATTTTAGTTTAGTTTAATTTAGAGATACAGCACGGAAACAGGCCCTTCGGCCCACCGAGTCCGTGCCGACCAGCGATCCCCGCACACGTAGCATCAACCTGCACACCAGGAACAATTTACAATTTTACAACTTACAATAAGCGAGTTCGGTATTTCAACTGCGCATGCCCAGGTCATAGGTCACTCGAGATAAACATTCTCGGCAGCTGAGCTGCTCCGTGTATACGGACCTGAGTTTCATCCGTAGTCAGGATCGAACCCGGGTCTCCGGCGCTGCAAGCGCGGTTGAATTGCTACTGGAGTGAGCGACACTACTTCTCCCTTCTCCACTGGTCCATGCAGAAATCCCAGCCGTGGCAATCTAATGTGCACAAACTGCTTGTGACAAAAGACGTGCGTGAGAGGGCCAATTTCTCGGCATTAATATCGGAGTTTGGGCGGAGGTGATGACATGTCGGATGGTGGGGACTATTCACAGGAAGGGAAAGGCCTCAGGGTACAAACCAGAACCAAGGGCCTGTTTCTGTGCTGGGTCCCGAGACCAAATGAATCTAACTAGGTAAAGGTGAGTCATCGGAGGATGCAGGGAGGATGGACAGGGGAACAGGTGGGGTTGGAGGGAGGAAGGAAAGTTGTCTGGGACCAAATTCTGGGACCAAAAAGAACTAGGGGGCTTAGGTGTGAGGGGAAAGATTCAATAAGAACCCTCAGGTTCAACTTTTTTCACACAGTGAGTGGTGGGGAAGTTACTAAGGCAGGTATAATAACAATGTTTTGAAAGACATTTGGACATGTGCATTGATAGGAACTCTCTCTCTCTCTCCATCCTGGTTGAGGTAGGGCACTATCACAACATTTAAAAACATTTGGACATGTACATGGATAGGAGAGGTTTAGAGAGATGTGGGCCAAACGCAGGCAGGTGGGACAAGTATAGATGGGGTGTGTTGGTCGGCGTTGGCTAGTTGGGCCGAAGGGCCTGTTTCCACGCTGTATGCCTATGATTCTTGTGCTTTTGAAAGGAAAATCTAACGTGACGATTAAGGGCAGCACAGTGGCACAGCAGAGACTCAGGTTCGATCCTGACTGCAGGTGCTGTCTGTCTGGAGTTTATACTTTCTCCCCGTGACCTGCGTTGGTTTTCCCCGCCCACACTCCAAAAACATACAGGTTTGTAGGTTAATTTGGCTTTGGTAAAAAGATTGCAAAATTGTCCCTAGTGTGTCGGATAGCTTCTTCTTATCTAGTCCACGCACAAGGGATGTCAGGACTTTCATATGAAGAAAGACTGGATAGACTCGGCTTGTACTCACTAGAATTTAGAAGATTGAGGGGGGATCTTATAGAAACTTACAAAATTCTTAAGGGGTTGGACAGGCTAGATGCAGGAAGATTGTTCCTGATGTTGGGGAAGTCCAGAACAAGGGGTCACAGTTTAAGGATAAGGGGGAAATCTTTTAGGACCGAGATGAGAAAAACATTTTTCACACAGAGAGTGGTGAATCTCTGGAATTCTCTGCCACAGAAGGTAGTTGAGGCTATATTTAATATATTGGCTATATTTAAGAGGGAGCTAGATGTGGCCCTTGTGGCTAAAGGGATCAGGGGGTATGGAAAGAAGGCAGGTGCAGGATACTGAGTTGGATGATCAGCCATGATCATATTGAATGACGGTGCAGGTTCGAAGGGCCGAATGGCCTACTCCTGCACCTATTTTCTATGTTTCTATTAGAAGTTGTGCAGCCAGAGCATTATAATGTTGTGCTTAGAAGTTGTGCAACCAGAGCATTATCCACATATAATGGTGCCTGTCTTGTCGCTTCTTGTGCTTCTTGTGCGTGGTGGTGGAAAGATTGGTGGAAACAGAGCCGCGACGCGTCTTTCCTTGAGCCCTAGGAGAGTGCTAGTGAACGGGGATCGCTGGTCGGTGAGGACTCGGTGGGCCGGAGGGCCTGCATCCACGCAGTATCTCTAAACTAATCTATACTAAACTGGAGATAAGACAAAAGTGCTGGAGAAACTCAGCGGGTGCAGCAGCATCTATGGAGCGAAGGAAATAGGCAACGTTTCGGGCCGAAACACTTCATCAGACTGATGGACAAAGTGTTGAAGAAGGAACTGCAGATTTGTCTACCTTCCATTTTCCAGCATCTGCAGTTCCTTCTTAAACTAAACTGGAAGTGGTGAAGATAAACTTTTAAAACAACAGTAGTTACGCACATGATGTGACGTAAGTTCAACGCGGAATGATTTTATGACCATACATTTGGTTTTTGGAGCAGCCGCTGGAGTTTGTGCAGCCCAGATTGGCGCAGCTTGTAAAGGCAATAAGACTGTTTCACATCACTTCAGTGATCTTTGCGAGGAAACAGAGAGATGGTTGAAGTCTGCTGGGCCTTCTGCTTCCCAAAAGACAGGTTTTATCTGGCACATGTGCTGGGATTGTTGCTGAGAAGCAGCGTTGGAATTCCTCTGTGCAGCCCGTGCCAGCAATGTAAATAGTTACTGCTCCACGCTCGTCATTCACAGTAGGTTCATACTTGCAGCTGAGCAATTGGTCAACCCTGCCCAAAGAAACTTGTCTTGTCTTTTAAAAAAAAACCTTTCCCACAGAGAGTCGTAGAGTGACACAGTGTGGAAACGGGCCCCTCGGCCCAACATGCCCATGCCGACCAACGTGCCCCATCTACACTTATAGAGTCACAGCGTGGAAACAGGCTCCTCAGCCCAACATGTCCACGCCGACCAACGTGCCCCATCTACACTCATAGAGTCACACAGCGTGGAAACGGGCCCCTCGGCCCAACATGCCCACACCGACCAACGTGCCCAATCTACACTGGTCCCGCCTGCCTGCGTGCGGTCCATATCCCTCGGAACCTGTCCTATCCATGCACCTGTTCAATACTTTTTAAATGCTGTGATTTTGAACGTTGTGATCGGAAATGCTCCAATTTCCTAAGATGTGCAGGTTTGTAGCCGTTAATTGGCCTCTATAAAATTGCCTCGAGAGTTTAGTTTAAGTTAGAGAGACAGTGCAGAAACAGGCCCTTCGGCCCACCGTGTCCATGCCGGCCTTCAGTCACCCATTCCCCCACTAGTGCCACGTTAGACCACTTTCCCATCCACTGCCGGCACGCCAGGGCCAATTTTACCAGAAGCCGATTAACCTACAAACCCCACCCCACGTGGGGCCTTTGGGACGTGGGAGGAATCCGGAGCGCCCGGAGGAAACCCACGCAGTCACCGGGAGAGCGTGCAAACTCCACACACACACAGACAACACCAGAGGTCAGGATCGAACCCGGATCTCTGGCTCTGTGAGGCAGGAACGCTACCCGTCCTTACAACATCTGGGGTTGATGTTCACACTTCCAGAGCGAAGGCTACAAAAAACCAGAGACTCACAGACAGTCAGGAGAGTTTGCAAGCATGAGTATAGGAGCAGGTAGGTTCTACTGCAGTTGTACAGGGTCTTGGTGAGACCACACCTGGAGTATTGCGTACAGTTTTGGTCTCCTAATCTGAAGAAGGACATTCTTGGCATAGAGGGGGTACAGAGAAGGTTCACCACACTGATTCCTGGGATGGCAGGACTTTCATATGAAGAAAGACTGGATAGACTCGGCTTGTACTCGCTAGAATTTAGAAGATTGAGGGGGGATCTTATAGAAACTTACAAAATTCTTTAGGGGTTGGACAGGCTAGATGCAGGAAGATTGTTCCCGATGTTGGGGAAGTCCAGAACAAGGGGTCACAGTTTAAGGATAAGGGGGAAATCTTTTAGGTCCGAGATGAGAAAAACATTTTTCACACAGAGAGTGGTGAATCTCTGGAATTCTCTGCCACAGAAGGTAGTTGAGGCCAGTTCATTGGCTATATTTAAGAGGGAGTTAGATGTGGCCCTTGTGGCTAAAGGGATCAGGGGGTATGGAGAGAAGGCAGGTACAGGATACTGAGTTGGATGATCAGCCATGATCATATTGAATGGGGTGCAGGCTCGAAGGGCCGAATGGCCTACTCCTGCACCTATTGTCTATGTTTCTATGTTCACCGTGAGTAGATTAGTTTAAATTCCGTTTTTAGTTTTATTTTAGTCTAGTCTCGTTTAAAGATACAGCACGGAAACAGGCGCTTCAGACCACCGTGTCCGCGCCGACCAGCGATCGCCCCGCACGCTAGCGCTATCCTACACGCACCAGTGGCCAATTATACACAAACCAATTATCCCACAAACTTGTACGTCTTTGGGACGTGAGCGGGAACCGGAGCACCCGGAGGAAACCCACGCCGTCACAGGGAGAACGTGCAAACTCTTTATAGACAGTCAGCACCCTATGGTCTGAAGAAGAGTCTCGACCCGAAACGTCACCCATTCCTTCTCTCCAGAGATGCTGCCTGTCCCGCTGAGTTACTCCAGCTTTTAGTGCCTATCTTCGGTTCAAACCAGCGTGTGCAGTTGCTTCCTACACCCTGTAGTCAGGATCGAACCCAGGTCGTTCGAGCTTTAAGGCTGCAACTCTATCAGCTGCACCACCGTGTTGCCTGTTGGCAACTCTCCTGAAGATTATTAGCAAAGATCCTATAGCGAGCAAGATAGATCACTCGACGAAAAAGACGTAGTACGGTCATGGGCTGATTCATGGGTAATTTTCGGCCCCATTTCAGTAACCAGCTTCCGTCTCTGTACCAAAGATCCTATAGGATACTAGTGCGGAGACGGAAGCCGATTACGGAAACATTGAATTGAATCCTTTATTTGTCATTCAGACCTTTCGGTCTGAACGAAATGCTGTTGCCTGCAGCCATACATGTAATAATAACAAAACACAATAAACACAAATTAACATCCACCACAGTGAGTTCACCAAACACCTCCTCACTGTGATGGAGGCAAAAGTCTTAGAGTTACTGTCTCTTCCCTCCTCTTCTCCCTCTGCGCCGAGGCGTTACCCCACCGGGCGATGGCGGCCCGGGGGTGGTCGAAGCTGCCCGCAGCTGTTGCAACGGGTGCTCCGGAAAACAGGCACCAGCCTGTGACCTGCGAGCTCCCGACATTGTCCTCCACTGGCCCGCGGCCGAGCCCCGGATCCAGGTCGCCGCCGCCAGAACGCCGCCTCAGCCGCCGTAGCACCGTCTCAGCCCCGCACCGGGCTGCCCCCACGGGAGCACCTTCCAGACGGTAGCCGTGCCGGCCGCACAGGAGTGTCTCAGCCCCGCACCGGGCTGCCCCCACGGAAGCACCTTCCAGCCGGGAGCCAGTCCGCCCTCACGGCAGCGTCTCAGCCCCGCACCGGGCTGCTCACACGGGAGCGTCTTCCAGCCAGTAGCCGTGCCGGCCGCACAGGAGTGTCTCAGCTCCGCGCCGTCCGCCCTCACCGGAGCGCCGAGTCGTGCCGCTACCCGGACGTCGCCACAGCTCGAAGACGGCCAGCCTCGCGTTGGTGAGTCCTGGCTGGCTCTACCTCCGGACCCTCGAGGTCGGTCGCAGGTTGGAGGCCGCCAGCTCCGCCATTAGGCCTCAGCGCAGACGGGGGAAGAGAAGGGGGATACGACAAAAAGTCGCATTCCCCCGAAGGGAGAGACAGAAAGCTCTGTTTCACCCTCCCCCCACACACATAACACCACCTAATAACCAAAAAAAATTCTAAACTAGACAAAAAAAAACGACATCCTCGTAAAAATAAAAGTTATTTGGTAAAAATCTTCTCCTCATTTTCAGAATTTTAATTTATTAACAGAAACTGTTCCCCAGCAACGTTGATTACACTGCGAGTCGGGTCGGGTCGGGTCCGGCTACGGAAATGGGTGAAAAAAAGGCCCACGTTCCGTTCCGTTGCGTACTACACGTCAGCCCATTGCATTTAGCAGGAGTGGTCTATCTTGCTCCGCTATAGGATCTTTGATTATTAGGGTGTGGATGAGGAACAAGGAACAAGGGATGCTGATTAATCGATGGAAACCTTATGCTGATACACCTTCTAAGTACTTGACAAAGATTGAGGGTTTATACAATTTTACACAGATTATATGGCCAGTTTCACGTAAAAATCCTGAACAAAATACGAATGAGACAGGGCGGCCATGATGGTGCAACGGTAGAGTTGCTGCCTTACTGCGCTTGTAGCGCCAGAGACCCGGGTTCGATCCCGACTACAGGTGCTGCCTGTACGGAGTTTGTACGTTCTCCCCGTGACCAGCGTGGGTTTTCTCCGAGACCTTCGGTTTCCGCCCACACTCCAAAGACGTGCAGGTTTGTAAGTTAATTGGCTTTGGTATAATTGTAAAATTGTCCCTCGTGTGAGTGGAATAGTGTTAATGTGCGGTGATCGCTGGTCGGTGCGGACTCGGTGGGCCGAAGGGCCTGTTTCCGTGCTGTATCTCTAAACTGAGTGAGTATTTGGCCTTTAGCTTGGTTTAAACTAGTGTGTTTTATACATTACAGCGTGCGTTATAAAGATCTTAGATTTCAAATATTGAAGGGTCTCGATCCAAAATTCCACCTCCCCATCTTCTCCAGACGTGCTGCCTGACTCGCTGAATTATTCCAGCATTTGTGACCTTTCAAACATGTCAGCTTGTCGGGTTTAAAACCCAAATATCCCGAGGGCCGCACAGTGGTGCAGCAGGTAGAGCCGCTGCCTCAGCGCCAGAGAGCCGGGTTCCATCCAGACTTTGGATGCTGTTTGTGCGGAGTTTGCACGTTCTCCCTATGACCGCGTGGGTTCCCTCCGGGTGCTCCAGTTCCCTGACCGCCGGCCAGCGATCCTCCCGTACACATGCACTTTCCGACACACACTAGGGACACTGTTTACAAGTTTACCAATTAACCTACAAACCTGGAGTGTGGGAGGAAACCGGAGCACCAGGAGAAAACCCACGCAGGTCACAGGGAGAACGTGCAAACTCCGTACGGACAGCACCCTCCGTCACACAGAGACCAGGAGCTTTTTAGTTTTGTTTAGAGATACTGCGCGGAGACAGGCCCATTGGCCCACTGAGTCCGCACCGACCAGCGATCCCTGCACATTAGCACTATCCCACACACACTAGAGACAGTTTACAATTATGCCAAGCCAATTAACCTACAAAACGAAGTTTTTGGCGTGTGGGAGGAAACCAGAGTTCCCGGAGAAAACCCACGCAGGTCATGGGGAGAACGTACAAACTCCGTACGGGCAGCACCCGCGGTCGGGATGGAACCCGGGTCTCTGGCGCTGTAAGGCAGCAAATCTACCGCTGCGCCACCGTGCGTGCAAGGATTTCACTGTACAGTGCATACGTGACATTAAAGAACACATTGAAAATTGAAGTGCGGAGGAAGGAACTGCAGATGCTGGATTAAATCGAAGATAGGCACAAAATGCTGGAGCAACTCAGCGGGACAAGCTGCATCTCCAGAGAGAAGGAATGGGTGACGTTTCAGGTCGAGACCCTGCTTCAGACTGATGCCAGGGGAGTGGGAGGTACATAGATAAGGAAGTGCAAGGTGTGAAAAGGGGACGTTGAATCTTGGTTCCCCTGGCCTGGGTAAAAGACTTAGTTGGCAGTAACTCCACCGCTGCGCCACCGTGCACCCTGGTATGTTATCATTATGTCCGTAGATCACTTGGAGGAAACTAGATGGGCTGAAGTTCTGAGGTGATGGAACGTCATGAGAAGATCGCAATGGATTGACTCAGCAGCCTTGGTTGAACATGGTTGCAAGAGCTTAATGCTTGTGCCAGCTGTGTCCTTATCGGCAAAGGTGGGACCATGTATTGGGCTACATCTTCCTGTTTAATCATTCACCAATATTTCAGATATGGTCAGATTCTGGGCCTTTGATCTGATCGTCAGCCCACCGCCAGAGTCTTGGCATGCGGTTAAAGTCAGGAATTGGGAATACATTCCCCGAACCCATTGGACCTGAGAAGCAGAGTAGGGAAGTGACAATATTACCAAACACATTAAACAGATCAAAACGCAAACAGAAAAAAAAATGAAAAGATTACAAAAGGAAGATAAAACAATTAAAACAACATCTAAAGGTCCAAAGTTCAAGGTGCGCACCAGACACAAGATTGAAAGAACGATAAAAGAAAGAAAGAAGAAATGAAAGAGCAAAGGAAGGGTGGAGTTGCTGACTTACAGCGACAGAGATCCGGGTTCGATCCTGACTACGGGCGCTGGCTGTACGGGGTTTGAACGTGTGGGGTTTCTCCGGGAGCTCCGGTTTCCTCCCACACACTCAAAAGACGTACAGGTCTGTAGGTTAATTGGCTTCGGTAAATTTGTAAATTGGCCCTGGTGTGTGTAGGGTAGTGTTAATGTGCGGGCAATGTTGGCCAGCCCGGACTCGGTGGGCCGAAGGGCCTGTTTCCCACGCAGTATCTCTAAACTAATCTAAACTAAACTAAAGTAAATCAAGAGGACACTAAGCGTGGATCTTCATAAAGGGATAATCTTCTTTATTTCTCTATTTAATGGCAATTTCTGAATTAATGTGCAATAATTCATAAACTGTTGGATAATTTTCTTCTATAAAGTACAATGTTAAAACCACAGATCATAATGAAGAGAGGATTTGGAAATTAAGATGTGAATTGATGGAATGGATCGGAAGATACAGCAAGGAAACAGGCCCTTCGACCCACTGGGTCCATGCCGACCATCGATCGCCCGCTCACACTTACATAGAAACATAGAAACATATAAAATAGGTGCAGGAGTAGGCCATTCAGCCCTTCGAGCCTGCACCGCCATTCAATATGATCATGGCTGATCATCCAACTCAGTATCCTGTACCTGCCTTCTCTCCATACCCCCTGATCCCTTTAGCCACAAGGGCCACATCTAACTCCCTCTTAAATATAGCCAATGAACTGGCCTCAACTACCTTCTGTGGCAGAGAATTCCAGAGATTCACCACACTCTGTGTGAAAATGTTTTTCCTCATCTCGGTCCTAAAAGATTTCCCCCTTATCCTTAAACTGTGACCCCTTGTTCTGGACTTCCCCAACATCGGGAACAATCTTCCTGCATCTAGCCTGTCCAACCCCTTAAGAATTTTGTACGTTTCTATAAGATCCCCCCTCAATCTTCTAAATTCTAGCGAGTACAAGCCGAGTCTATCCAGTCTTTCTTCATATGAAAGTCCTGACATTCCAGGAATCAGTCTGGTGAACCTTCTCTGTACTACTAGTTCTATCTAATCCCACTTTCTCATCCACTCCCTACACACGAGGGGGAAATTTACAGAGGCCAATTAACCTACAACACCCGCACGTCTTTGGGATGTGGGAGGAAAGTGGAACAACCGCGATCATAAGATCATGAGGGATGGTAGATTAAGGCCATTTGGCACATCGAGACTACGCCATTCAATCATGGCTGATCTATCTCTCCTTCCTAACCCCCATTCTCCTGCCTTCTCCCTGTAACCTCTGACACCTGAACACAGGTACCCTCTGTCACAGGGAAAACGTGCAAACTCCACACAGCCGGCACTATCTCTAAAGTAAACTAAACTAAAAAATCACCGGAGGTCAGGCCTGTATATGACTGACATGCAGTATGATGAAAGAATGGGTCGACTGGGCTTCTATTCACTGGAATTTAGATGGATGAGAGGGGATCTTATAGAAACATATAACATTCTTAAAGGATTGGACAGGCTAGATGCATGAAAAATGTTCCCGATGTTGGGGGCGTCCAGAACCAGGGGTCACAGTTTAAGAATCAGGGGTAGACCATTTAGGACTGAGATGAGGGAAAAAATTTCACCCAGAGAGTTGTGAATCTGTGGAATTCTCTGCCACAGAATGCAGTGGAGGCCAATTCACTGGATGTTTTCAAGGGAGAGTTAGATTTAGCTGTTAGGGCTAAAGGAATCAAGGGATATGGGGTACTGATTTTAAATGATAAGCCCTCCCTTCACCACCTCCAGTTCAAATTCCATTTGGAATATTTTGGAGGACCAAGAAACCAAGAACCAAGAATGGTCGTATTGAATGGCGGTGCTGACTCGAAGGGCCGAATGGCCTACTCTTGCAGCTATGTTTCTATGTACATGGGTCACTGATGGTGTAAGGCAGCAACTCTACCAGCTGTGCCCACTCTGCCACACATGTATGTGCGTGGGAAAAAAAACTTATCCTCAAATTTTGGAAAAATGCACCCACCCCAACCCTTAAAATGTGGATCACAAGCATGTCGGAAACGTTACATCTCGAAGATATGAGATTCGTCCTAGCAGGAAAATCAGAGCAATTCTTAAAGATATGGTCTCCTTTCATCGATTTATTACAGGTATAATATGGTGCAACATAACTCGGTGAATTAACCGTTTCAGAACTGGGTGAGGGGTGTGGAAAAATATGAAGTAGGTATATCCCTTTTCTTTTCTGTTCTGTTTTTTTTCTTTCTTTTTTCTTTCTTTTTCTTTTTCCTTTCTTTTTTCCTCTTTTTTTTTTACATCTTTATGGGATCTTTCTCCCTATCCTTCCACAAACTATCAATTGTTAACACATCAATACTTTCCTTAATCTTCTCTTTTCTCTCTTTTTTTTGCTTCTGCTATTTCCCCATTGTTAAATTTAATACTAGAAGTTGTACACGAAATGTATTACGTTTATATGCCATGGATTATACTACTGTACATTGCTCCTAATAAAAATATTAATAAAAAATATTAATTAAAAATTGTATGTGCGTGGGTACCCGAGCTTCACGTACGCCACTTGCAGAGCGAATGCTACAAATGAACAGAGACAGCGCTGGTCAGAAGACTTTCCAGGCATGTTTACTGTGAATATTTTAGTTTAGAGAATACAGCTTGGATTCAGTCAGGATCGAACCCGGGGCTTCTGGCGCTGTGAGGCAGTAGCTCGACCAGGAAATAAGGTCATAACGGATAGGAGTAGAATCATGCCATTCAGCCCATCGAGTCTACTCCGCCATTCAATCATGGCTGATCAATCTCTCCCTCCTAACCCCCATTCTCCTGCCTTCTCCCCATAACCCCTGACACATGTACTAATCAAGAATCTATCTATCTATCTCGGCGTGCATATTTCCGAAGATCTCGCCTGGTCCCAGAACACTGCTGCAATCAAAAGAAAGCACATCAGCACCTCTACTTCCTGAGAAGATTACGGAGAGTCGGTATGTCGAGGAGGACTCTCTCGAACTTCTACAGGTGCACAGTAGAGAGCATGCTGACAGGTTGCATCGTGGCCTGGTTCGGCAACTTGTGCGCCCAGGAGCGGAAAGGACTGCAAAAAGTAGTAAACACTGCCCAGTCCATCATCGGCTCTGACCTCCCTACCATCGAGGGGATCTACCGCAGTCGCTGCCTCAAAAAGGCTGGCAGCATCATCAAGGACCCACACCATCCTGGCCACACACTTATCTCTCCACTGCCTTCAGGTGGAAGGTACAGGAGCCTGAAGACTGCAACGTCCAGGTTCAGGAATAGCTGCTTCCCCACTGCCATCAGGCTATTAAACTCAACTCAAACAAAATCTGAACTTTAATTAGCCTACTGTACTTTATATGTTTCTTTATGTGTGTATATATATATATTCAATGGTATATGGACACACTGATCTGTTCTGTATTATTTATGCCTGCAATATTCTGTTGTGCTGAAAGCAAAGCAAGAATTTCATTGTCCTATCTGGGACACATGACAATAAACTCTCTTGAATCTTAAAAATATCCACCGTCTTGGTCTCCACACCCTTCTGTGGCAAAGAATTCCCACAGATTCACCACCCTCTGACCAAAGAAATTCCTCGTCATCTCCTTCCTAAAAGAACGTCCTCTAATTCTGAGGCTATGACCTTTGTTCCTTGACTCTCCCACTAGTGGAAACACCCTCTCCAAATATCTGGAAACACCCATGTGCCTTCTTGTGTGACTTTCATCATCGCACGGAGAATTGCTGGAGGCTTATCTCTGAACAAGGTGCTGTTCATGACAGTCAGGCAAGGAATGATTGCGAAGGGACTTTAGACTGTCGGCTCTGGGAGTGGCCATCAATGGGCAGTCATGAGATGCTGTAATATTGGATTGGAATGCCGGATGGGTAAGCTCACCGCTTACGAGATACAGTACGGAAAAAGGCCCTTCGGCCCACCGAGTCGGCACCGACCAGTGATCACCCAACACACTAGCGCTATCCCACACACGAGGGACAATTAACCTACAAATTGGGTCTCGACCCGAAACGTCACTGAATCAAGGAATATGTGGAGAAAGCAGGAACAGGGTACAGATTCTGGATGATGTTCATAGTGAATAGCGGTGCTGGCTCAAAGGGCCGAATGGCCTACTCCTGCACCTAGTTTCTATGCCTGCCCCACTGAGTTACACCGACAAACCTGAGCGTCTTTGGAATGTGGGAGGAAACCGGAGCACCCGGAGAAAACCCACGGGGAGGGCGTGCAAACTCCGAACAGACAGCGCCAGTGGTCGGGAATGAACCCGAGTCTCTACCGCTGCGCCACCGTGCCACTGCTTACATAGAACACAGTACAGGAACAGGCCCTTGTGCCCACGATATCTGTGCTGAACTTGGTGCCATTAAACTGATCCCATCTGCCTGTAGATATGTCTTTGGGATGTGGGAGCAAACCAAGGCACCAGGAGGAAATCCATGTGGTCACAGGGAGAACGTGCAACCTCCACAGAGGCAGTACCTGAGGTCAGGATTGAACCCGGGTCCCTGGCGCCTCCCCCACCCTAGTCGTCCTGCCACTTCCACTGTTCGCATCCTTCGTACCGCGCTCGTTCTCACACTTTCCCCAGCCAACACCTCATGTCCTGGTGTCGAGACAACAACCTTTCTCTCAACATCAGCAAGACAAAGGAGATTGCGATCGACTTCAGGAAGTGAAGCGGCACACATACCCCGGTTTGCATTGACGGCGCAGAAGTGGAGAGGGTTGAAAACGTCAAGCTCGTCGGAGTTAAAATCACCAACAACTTCTCCTGGACCACTCACATTGAAGCAACGACCAAGAAAGCACACCAACGCCTCTACTTCCTTAGAAGGCTTAGGAAGTTTGGCAAATCCCCAACAACTCTCACCAACTTCTACAGATGCACCATCG
This sequence comes from Amblyraja radiata, assembly GCF_010909765.2. Taxonomy (NCBI): domain Eukaryota; kingdom Metazoa; phylum Chordata; class Chondrichthyes; order Rajiformes; family Rajidae; genus Amblyraja; species Amblyraja radiata. The sequence goes on along the minus strand of NC_045970.1, from coordinate 48,676,499 downwards.
AAAGCATTTTATCGGGATGCATCACAGCTTGGTTTGGGAACAGCTCCATCCAAGGCCGCAATACAAATTGCCGCGAATTGTGGACGCAGCTCAGACCATCACACAAACCGATCTCCTTTCCATTGTGCAGTCTTGGTCCCCTAATTTGAGGAAGGACATTCTTGCTATTGAGGGAGTGCAGCGTAGGTTTACAAGGTTAATTCCCGGGATGGCGGGACTGTCATATGCTGAGAGAATGGACCGGCTGGGCTTGTACACTCTGGAGTTTAGAAGGATGAGAGGGTATCTTATTGAAACATATAAGATTGTTAAGGGTTTGGACACGCTAGAGGCAGGAAATGTGTTCCCGATGTTGGGGGAGTCCAGAACCAGGGGCCACAGTTTAAGAATAAGGGGTAAACCATTTAGAACGGAGACGAGGAAACACTTTTTCTCACAGAGAGTTGTGAGTGTGAAATTTTCTGCCTCAGAGGTGGAGGCAGGTTCTCTGGATACTGTCAAGAGAGAGCTAGATAGGGCTCTTAAAGGTAGCGGAGTCAGGGGATATGGGGAGAAGGCAGGAACGGGATACTGATTGGGGATGATCAGCCATGATCACATTGAATGGCGGTGCTGGCTCGAAGGGCCGTATGACCTACTCCTACACCCATTGTCTATTGTCTACTGACTCTGTTGATACCTTACGCTGCCTCGGCAAGGCCAGCAGCATAATCAAGGATGAGTCGCACCCTGGCCACTCCCTCTTCTCCCTTCTCCCTTGACCAGACTTTGTTGGCTTTACCTTGCACTAAACGTTATTCCCTGTAAATAGATCGATCGTAATCATGTATTCGTTTTCTGCTGACTGGTTAGCACGCAACAAAAGGCTTTTCACTGTACCTTGGTACACGTGACACTAAACAGAACTAAACGGATCATTATGGGGGCTACCCTTCCTGAGGTCATCTTTGTCCGGCCCTGATTTGTTCTGGCCTTTCCCTGTCTCCAATTTAATGCCCCCTCCCATCTCTACTTTCAGTCTGAAGAAGGATTCTGACCCGAAACGTCACCTATCGTTTTTCTCCAGAGATGCTGCCTGACCCGCTGAGTTACTCCAGCATTTGGTGTCTTCCTTCAGTATAAACCAGCATCTGTTGTTCTTTCCTTCACAGCAACATGGTTCTTGACCCAAACAAGTGGCGCAACGGTAAAGTGGCTGCCTCACAGCGCCAGGGACCCAGGTTCGATCCTGACCACGGGTGCTGTCTGTGTGGAGTTTGTAGGTTCCCCCTTGAGACCGCGTGGGTTTTCTCCGGGTGCTCCGGTTTCTTTCCACATCCCAAAGACGTGCAGGCTTGCAGGTCAATTGACTTCTGTAAATCGCCCCCTAGTGTGCAGGATGTGGGATAAAGTGGAATGTAGTGGGCGGGTTCAGTCAATGAGGGGTGATCATTTGAGAACCAGAGGTCAGGGGTGGAGCAGCGGTGGAGGACATTGCTTGTCCAGGCCGACCCCGCCACACCACCAGGACAACAGACCTTCACCGTCAGGTCAAGAACCTTGTGCTTACAACAACTGGGACTTGAAAATGGCGGCAAACTGGCGACTCTGGATATTGTCTCAATGTACTACTGGTACACACTTGTACTGTATCTGTGATGCTGGTCTAATGTGTATCTCAGCGTTTATGTGCGGTGATACTTGTACTGAACTGCATACAAAAATTATAGTTGAAAAATAAAGCACCATACCACGGTGAGGGGAGAGGGGAAGATTTATAGGAACCTGAGGGGTAACCTTTTCACACACAGGGTGGTAGGTGTATGGAACAAGCTGCTGGGGGAGGTAGTTGAAGCCAGGACGTATAAGAAACATTTAGACAGGTACATGGATAGAGGGATATGGGCCAAATGCAGTCAGGTGGGACCTAGTGCAGATGGGACATGTTGGTCGGCGTGGGCATGTTGGGCCTGTTTCCACACTAGATGACTATTGCTCTATGATCAATGGTCGGCATGGACTCATTAGGCTGAAGTGTCTGTTTCCACGCTGTATCTCTAAACTAAACTAAACTGGACTGTAATGTAAAACATGTATTGACTTCAAATTCTGGATTACAGTCTACTGTCTAAACAAACCCACATCATCATTGCATAACTGCAATAGTGTATTATTTCCTGTCAACAGTTCAAGAATTCTGTTGATATGCCAGGGAAAGAAGATGCCAAGTAAGAAAAGTAGACAGCAACACTAAAGCAAGATGCACTGCAGACTAAGGTACAGCAGGCAGCGAAGAAAGCTAATGGCATGTTGGCCTTCACAGCGAGAGGATTTGAGTATAGGAGCAAGGAGGTCCTGCTGCAGTTGTACAGGGTCCTGGTGAGACCACACCTGGAGGATTGTGTGCGGATTTGGTCTCCTAATTTGAGGAAGCACATTATTGCTATTGAGGGAGTGCAGCGTAGGTTCACCAGGTTAATTCCCGGGATGGCGGGACTGACATATGAGGAAAGAATGGATTGATCGGGCTTATATTCACTGGAATTTAGAAAGGTGAGAGGGGATCTTATAGAAACATATAACATTCATAAGGGATTGGAAAGGCTAGATGCAGGAAAAATGTTCCCAATGTTGGGGGAGTCCAGAACCAGGAGTCACAGTTTAATAATAAGGGGCAGGTCATTTAGGACTGAGATGGGGAAAAACTTTTTCATCCAGAGAGTTGTTAATCTGTGGAATTCTCTGCCACAGAAGGCAGTGGAGGCCAATTCACTGGATGTTTTCAAGAGAGAGTTAGATTTAGCTCTTAGGGCTAACGGAATCAAGGGATGTGGGGAAAAAACAGGAACAGGGTACTGATTTTGGATGATCGGCCATGATCATATTGAATGGCGGTGCTGGAAACAGGCCCTTCGACCCACTGAGTCCGCACTGACCATCGATCCCCGCACATTAACACTATCCTGCACACACTAGGGACAATTTCCCAAGCCAATTAACCTGCAAACCTGTACGTCTTTGAAGTGTGGGAGGCAACCAAAGATCTCGGGATGAAAACCCACGCAGGTCACGGGGAGAACGCACAAACTCCGTATAGACAAGCACACGTAGTTGGGGTCGACCCCGGGTCTCTGGCACTGTAAGGCAGCAACTCTACCGCTGTGCCACCTTGCCACCCTAGCTGTGTACTATACCATTAACCATTGCCAGTTCTTGGCATTCACTCTATACTTTACCCCTACATTCAACTCCTCACACTCGCTCGGATTAAACTCCATCTGCCATTTCTCTGCCCATTTCTACAGCTGATCTACATCCCGTTAATATTATGTGACAGCCACCCTCACTGTCTGCAACTCCAGCAATCATGGTGTTGTCTGCAAACTTACTAACCAGTCCATCCACATATGTATGTATGTATGTTATTGAAGGATGAGAGGGTATCTTATTGAAACATAAGATTATAAAGGGTTTGGACACGCTAGAGGCAGGAAACATGTTCCCGATGTTGGGTGTATCCAGAACCAGGGGCCACAGTTTAAGAATAAGGGGGAAGCCATTTAGAACGGAGACGAGGAAACACTTTTTCACACAGAGTTGTGAGTCTCTTAAATTCTCTGCCTCAGAGAGCGCAAGAGAGAGACTCTTAAAGATAGTGGAGTCAGGGGATATGGAGAGAAGGCAGGAACGGGGATACTGATTGGGGACGATCAGCCATGATCGCATTGAATGGCGGTGCTGGCTCGAAGGGCCGAATGGCCTACTCCTGCACCTATTGCCTATTGTCTATGTATATATGCAGATGCACACAAAATGCTGGAGTAACTCAGTGGGACAGGCAGCATCTCTGGAGTGAAGGAGTGGGTGACGTTTCGGGTCGAGACCCTTCTTCAGACGGGTTGAGACCGAATCGTCACATCCATTCCATCCTTCCAGAGATGCCGCCTGTCCCGTTGAGTTCCACCAGCATTTTGTGCCGATCATTCTGGTGAACCTCCCCTGAACCCTTTGCACGCCACTCCTGTAACGGGTGACCATGCAAAAGTCCAAATGCCGGAGGCCAACTTGTCGCGCTGTCTCACACGATGCAGCTTTGTAGGGCTTTGGCGAGGCTGCATTCGGAGTCTTGTGTGTTAAACTGAGATTCTTTTCTTGGCAGCACCCTAGCGATTGTGATAAGAAAACGGTGACGTCAAGAGGGTATGTTCACTGGCTAGAATATAATGTTCACTTCACTCACAATGGTGATTAGTTCACGCATGTGTCTGTATGACATTACTGATTACCGAGGAACAGTCTGTACATTCTACAGCCTCCCATGGATCTCAAGTTGACACCTGAGCTCGTCAAGCTTCATCAGTTCATGAGTTCTAGGAGCAGAATGAGGCCATTCGGTCCATCAAGTCTACTCCGCCATTCAATAATGGCTGTTCTACCTCTCCCTCTCCCTCTCAACCCAATCCTCCTGCCTTCCCCCCATAACCCCTGACACCCATACTAATCCAGAATCTGTCAACCTGCGCCTTAAAAATATCCACTGACTTGGCCTCCACAGCCATAAGTGGCAAAGAATTCCACAGATTCACCACCCTCCGACTATAGAAATTCCTCCTCATCTCCTCTCTAATGCCCCTGTCCCACTTCGGAAACCTGAACGGAAACCTGAACGGAAACCTCTGGAGACTTTGCGCCCCACCCAAGGTTTCCGTGCAGTTCCCGGAGGTTTTTGTCAGTCTCCACTACCTGCTTCCACTACCTGCAACCTCCGGCAACCACCTGCAACCTCCGGGAACCACACGGAAACCTTGGGTGGGGCACAAAGTCTCCAGAGGTTTCTGTTCAGGTTTCCCAAGTGGGACAGGGGCATTAAGGTACGTCCTTTTATTCTCAGGCTGTGGCCTCTGCTCCTAGACTCCCCCACTAGTGGAAACATCCTCTCCACGTCCACTCTATCCAGGCCTTTCTCTGTCCGGTAAGTTTCTACGAGGTCTTTCTAGACTCCAGCCAGGACAGGCCCCAGCACCTTCAAACGCTCTTCATCCGTTAGTGAACCCATTCATTCCTGGGGTCGTTCCAGTAAACCTCCTCTGAACCTGCTCCAACGCCAGCACATCCCTCCTCAGATGCGGTGCTTTCCAAACCTTCCACCCGCACACAATCCACCACTCCAACAAGCTCGTTCTCCAAACCCAAGCCAAGATTGGAAGGCGCGCCGCAGATAACGCGCTCTGGAAAGAAACATCTGTTAAAATGTACTAATATTTAAGGATGAGAGTGCAATAGTTCAAACTGAATTCCAATCCAAATTACAACGTCACACTTGTTCACTTTGGCGACGAGACAGCTGCCTATCTCTCGAAAGGGCCCAATAGATGTAGAATAATTGGTCCCACATGTGGCCTGCAGCTGCCTGTTTTCCTGTTCCATCAAGCGGTTTTAATGACTTATTTACAGAAAAAGTAAACTATGTTTTTACAACCTACGCTCAACTTTATTTGTCGATGGCATGTGAATGGAATTTGTGGCAGGCACTTCAGTTTAGTTTAGTTTAGTTTGGAGATTGAGAGGGAAAGATAGCACAGCCACGACTGAACGGCGGGGTAGACTTTATGGGCCGAATGGCCTGATTCTGCTCCTATAATTTCCTAACGTCTGTAGTTCTCTCAGAGTGAATGAGCAGATTAAAGAGGCTTGCACGGCATGTATTTTTACACAGAGGGTGGTGGGTGCTGGAATGCACTGCCAAGTGTGGTGGTGGAGGCTGATACGACAGTGGTGTTTTAAGAGGCTTTTAAATAGGTACATGGATATAGAAACATAGAAAATAGGTGCAGGAGTAGGCCATTCGGCCCTTCGAGCGAACACCGCCATTCAATATGATCATGGCTGATCATCCAAAATCAGTACCCCGTTCCTGCTTTCTCCCCATATCCCTTGATTCCGTTAGCCCTAAGAGCTATATCTAACTCTCTCTTGAATACATAATATGCAGAAATTTAGTTTGGTTTAGAGATACAGCGTGGGAAACAGGCCCTTCAGCCCACAGAGTCCACGCTGACCAGCGTTGTAAATATTGTAACTAGTTGAATAAATCATTTTTGGTTAAAAAAAAGTGGGCGGCTCAGCCAGACCCTCCTATGCTGTGGCCAGTCAGGCCTGCAGTGGACGGCCCAGCTGGGTCCTTCTTCACAGCGACCCGCCGCGTTAAAATGGGGTCAAATTCAAATGAAATTTTGTGTAAAAACTATTAAAACGAAACGAAGAGAAAAATAGAGAGCGGAAAAATAAAGAGAAAGTTGGGGAAAAAAAATTCAAAGTGTAAGATTTTACCCCGTGAAACTTTCCAGAGTTTTACGTGCACAGTAGCTGGGTCACAGAGGTCATTGAAAACGGCTCATGTTTTACAAAAAGGCCTCAGAAAAAAACTGAATTTATTTTGCAAAGATGTTTATTTCTCTACATTTCGAACAGCCTGCCACGGTCATTTTTTTAATGACGTTTATTCAGGGAGGGATTTGTAAAAACATGCGGCATTGAACACAGACTCTAAACAAAAACGCTCTCGAATGGAAAGCAAGTACCGCTAAGTCCAAGATAATAACCAAGCACAAGTTTTACAATTTTGATGGCACATCTTCTGCCAACCGAGGCTCCTAGTCTGGCTGAAGTGAGGCTAAACACATATTGGAGGAACAGCATCTCATATTTCGCTTGGGCAGCTTACAATCCTGTGGTATGAATATTGATTTCTCTAACTTTAAGTACCCCCGGCATTCCCTCTCTCTCTATCACACCCCCACCCAAGTCTCATCAGCTTCATATGAAGAAAGACTGGATAGACTCGGCTTGTACTCGCTAGAATTTAGAAGATTGAGGGGGGATCTTATAGAAACGTACAAAATTCTTAAGGGGTTGGACAGGCTAGATGCAGGAAGATTGTTCCTGATGTTGGGGAAGTCCAGAACAAGGGGTCACAGTTTAAGGATAAGGGGGAAATCTTTTAGGACGAGATGAGAAAAACTTTTGTCACACAGAGAGTGGTGAATCTGTGGAATTCTCTGCCACAGAAGTTGAGGCCAGTTAATTGGCTATATTTAAGAGGGAGTTAGATGTGGCACTTGTGGCTAAAGGTATCAGGGGGTATGGAGAGAGGGCAGGTACAGGATACTGAGTTGGATGATCAGCCATGATCATATTGAATGGCGGTGCAGGCTCGAAGGGCCGAATGGCCTACTCCTGCACCTATTTTCTATGTTTCTATGTTTCTTCTCGTTTTCACCCAACAAACAGCAAACAATGACCTGTTTCCTTTATCATTGTAACTTTTTCTGCATGTCTTTCATTCATTTGTTCTTAATCTCTCGACATCTTCATCTTTATCTCCCGTTTCCCTTTCCCATGATTTCAGTCTGAAGAAGGGTCTCGACCCGAAACGTCACCCATTCCTTCTCTCCAGAGATGCTGCCTGTCCCGCTGAGTTACTCCAGCATTTTACGTCTATCTTCTGAAGAAGACTCTGCTGGACATGCAAGTCAAACAATTAGAGAAGCAATCTGCAAATGTAAGGTTAAATTCTGAATGAATTTAAATTCAATTATTAGCATAGTTTAGAGATACAGCATGGAAACAGGCCTTTCGGCCCACCGAGTGCGCGCCAACCAGCAATCCCCGCACACTAACACTATCCTGCACACTAGGGATACATTTTACCAAAGTCAATTAACCTACAAATCTGTACATCTTTCAAATGTGGGAGGAAACCGGAGCACCCGGAAAAAACCCACGCGGTCACGGGGAGAACGTACAAACTCCGTACAGACAGCATCCGCGGTCGGAATCTAACGTGGGTCTCTGGCGCTGTAAGGCAGCGACTCTACCTCTGCCCGTTCTGAAATTCAGGAAACAAATGCATTTGAAGCTGATTGACTCAACTTCTTAGTCTTATCCTGTTTCTTTCTCAGCTCTTCAACAACAAAGTTTGTAGAGACAGTTTGCTAATTAATAGATTTAGAAGAGGCAAGTGATATTTAATACAAGTGAAAGAGTGTTGTCGATGGGCAGCACGGCAGCGCAGTGGTAGAGTTGCTGCTTCACAACGTTAAAGCCCCGGGTTTGATCCTGACTATGCATGCTGTCCGTACAGAGTTTGTACATGACTACGTGGAGGTGTCTCCGGATGCTCCGGTTTCCTCCCACATCCCAAAGACAAACAAGTTTGTCGGCTCATTTGGCTTTGGTAAAAATTGTAAATTGTCCCTGGTGTGTGTAGGATAGCGTTAGTGTGCGCGGGGATCGCTGGTCGGCGCGGGCCAGGTGGGCCGAAGGGCCTGTTTCCACGCTGCATCTCTAAAGTCTAAAGTGATCAGCTGAATCAACATAGTGCTTATTTATTTGACAACAACTGATTCAAAAATATGATCTTATTTTCTTTATTCCCCCAAATTATTCATCCCCTTTTCGGCAATTGTACATTACTGCCGCCCAGAGCCAAAATTCTTGACCACGTTACTTATTAAACTCTGGGTGTGGGATTTATGGTGTTAGGTTGTAACATTTATCCCGCAACGAATCTTGATATAAAATGACTGTGTGTGTTTGCTTACTGTTAGTAAGCAATGAAATATGATTCATTGTGAAAAATGGGAATTACAAGTCACCGTGGCAAACTGCACCCAATCTTCCAATGATTCGATGATGCTTTAATGTGACATAGAAACATAGAACAAGGGTGCAGGAGTCAGCCCTTGGAGCCAGCACCGCCATTCAATATGATCATGGCTGATCATCTAATACCAGTGGACAAAAATGCTGGAGAAACTCAGCGGGTGAGGCAGCATCTATGGAGCGAAGGAAATAGGCCGAAACCCTTCTTCAGACTTTCAGGAAGAAGAATAGCCGTGTATGGCGCCAGATAGCCGCTCGGTATCTATATCCGGCTTGGGTCCGAACTGGGAGGTAGGGAACTTGAGCTGGAAGCCATGAGGTACAAGATGGAGGCACAGGCAAGTCCAGAGAAAGCAAACGTGGCTGTGGAACCGGGTCTGGGTTAGGATGTGGTCGTAGAGTTGGAGGGAAGGGGGTATCACAGAGAGGGGGCAGTCAGTGACGAGGTTATTAAACTGTCTTCGGAGGGAGGAGGAGAACTTCTTCAAAGTAGTCATACCTTGAGGAAAGTTCGCAGTGGAGTAGACAAAATGTTTAAGGAGGAACTGCAGAGGCTGGAAAATCGAAGGTAGACAAAAATGCTGGAGAAACTCAGCGGGTGAAGCAGCATCTATCGGTGAAATGATTTGTTTTTGTATACAACACGGTAAATTCACACAGCAGCCCTCACCGAGGCTGTAGACAAAGAATCGGCACGTTTCTGCCGCTGACAAAGCTACAAATATTCACCGCATCTGACATTATACGTGATGTTTGTAGATGTTTGGTTTTAATAAAAGTCATGTGACAATAAACTGTCATTGAATTGGGGCAGCACGGTGGCGCAGCGGTAGAGTTGCTGCCTTACAGCGCTTGCGGCGCCAGAGACCTGGGTTCGATCCCAACTACGGCTGCTGTCTGCACGGAGTTTGTGCGTTCTCCCCGTGACCCGCGTGGGCTTTCTCAGAGATCTTCGGTTTCCTCCCACACTCCAAAGACGTGCAGGTCTGTAGGTTAATTGACTTGGTGTATGTGTAAAAATTGTTCCGAGTGTGTGGGTCGGCACGGACTCGGTGGGCCGAAGGGCCTGTTTCCGTGCTTTCTCTATAAACTATACTCAATTAAATGGTTTATCAAGTTTAAATACAGATTTGAATGAACCTTTAAGGCCGAATAGTGAAAGGCTCGGGTAGAGTGGATGTGGAGAGGATGTTTCCGCTAGTGGGAGAGTCTAGGACCAGAGGCCATAGCCTCAGAATCAAAGGAACTTCTTTTAGGAAGGAAATGAGGAGAAATCTCTTTAGTCAGAGGTGGTGAATCTGTGGAATTCTTGGCCACAGAAGGCTGTGGAGGCCAAGTCAATGGATATTTTTAAGGCGAAGAGAGATAGATTCTTGATTAGTGCGGGTGTCAGGGGTTATGGGGAGAAGGCAGGAGAATGGGGTTAGGAGGGAGAGATAGATCAGCCATGATTGAATGGTGGAGTAGACTTGATGGGCCGAATGGCCTAATTCTGCTCCTATCACTTAAGAAATCATGAAGTTATGAGTTGAACTTAATGAATGAATGAATGAATGAATATGTTTATTGGCCAAGTATTCACATACAAGGAATTTGCCTTGGTGCTCCGCCCGCAAGTGACAACATGATATATAGTGACAGTTAGCAATGTCACATAAAACATTGAACATTAATAATAAAACATGTGAATTAAATGAAATACCAGAACAAAAGGAGGCTACAGAATTTTGGTTATTCAGTAGAGCTACTACTCGTGGGAAAAAAAGCCGTTTTTATGTCTGGCTGTGGCAGCTTTGAAAGTCCGGAGTCGCCTTCCAGAGGGAAGTGATTCAAAGAGTTTGTGGCCAGGGTGAGAGGGGTCAGAGATGATCTTACCCGCTCACTTCCTGGCCCTTGCAGTGTACAGTTCGTCAATGGAGGGAAGGATGCAGTCAATGCCATGACAAGAAAGGGAAATACAAAGTGCTGGAGTAACTCAGCAGGTCAGGCAGAATTCTCTGGAGAACATGGATAGCTGATGTTTCGGGTTGAGACAGACTGATTGTGGAGGGGGCGGGGGATGAAAGCTGGAAGAGGGGAGAGGCAGGACAAAGCATAGCGGGTAAACTCAATGAGATTTGAGATTTGCAGGGCAAGTAGTTCTTGTACAAAGCGTGGTGTGTGCCTGGAACATGCTGCCGGGGAGGATGGAGGCTGATGTACGAGAGTCACCCATTCCTTCTCTCTGGCGATGTTGCCTGTCCCGCTGAGTTACTCCAACTCTATCATAGGCTGGTACAGTATGTATTGCCTGGTCCTGTACGCACTGAGAGCTGGCGGTGTGCAGTCTCTCCTGACACCAGTCTGCCGCAGCAATTCTGTTTAAACCAGCATCTGGAGTTCCTTCATACACAATAAAAAACAGCCCCCAACACAAACCTGACAACCCAAGAACTCATGGAACAAATCATTTTAGCTGTCACTTATTAACCCGGGTCAGATGGAGCAAATATCACGTCTGCCCCACATTGTAGTACTTGGAGGTTTGCCCATTCCCAGCGTTGGTTGATCACCCTGCAGAATATCCAGTCAGCTTCACCATCAATGGGGTTCTAACACTGACAATGCACCTCATCCTCACAACACGATTCCCACATCAAGCAAAGTGAGTGCAGGAAGGAGTAGCAGATGCCGGTTTACACCGAAGATAGAATTAAAGGACGTTCCTTTAGGAAAGAGATGAGGAGAAATTTCTTCAGTCAGAGGGTGGTGAACCTGTGGACTTCTTTGCCACAGGGGGCTGTGGAGGCCAAGTCAGTGGATATTTTCAAGGCAGAGATAGATAGATTCTTGATTAGTACGGGTGTGAGAGGTTATGGGGAGAAGGCAGGAGAACGGCGTTGAGAGGGAGCGACAGATCAGCCATGGTTGAATGGCCGAGCAGACTTGATGGGCCGAATGGCCCAATTCTGCTCCCAAGTCTGATGCTACCTGGATCTCTGGCGCAGTGAGGCAGCAGCTGAGTCACTGCGCCGCCCCCATGGTGTTAAATCTTTGCACGATACACTACATTTAATGGGTAAAATGAACACAAGGAACAAGGCAAGGTACAAAATGTTCCCCATGTTGGGGGAGTCCACAACCAGGGGTCACAGCTTGAGGATAAGGGGTAGGCAATCTAGGACTGAGATGAGGAATAACTTTTTCACCCCGAGAGTTGTGAATCTGTGGAATTCTCTGCCAATTCACTGTGGAGACCAATTCACTGGAAGTTTTCAAGAGAGAGTTAGATGTAGCTCTTAGGGCTAATGGAATCAAGGGATATGGGGAGAAGGCAGGAACGGGGTACTGATTCTGGATGATCGGCCATGATCATATTCGGCTCGAAGGGCCGAATGGCCTACCCCTGAACCTATTTTCTATGTTTCTAAGGAACATATCACTGTAAAGGTATTTGGCAGACCGCAAAACTGGACTTTGTTACCAGAGGGTTATCATATAAACATGCACTTGATAAATACACTTATTAGACATTTGCTTAAGTCACTCAATAGCAAGAGCTGTAAAAACTGAAAAAGCCCCTCTATAAATCCAGAACTTTGCTGCGTTATATGATCCGAGCTGTGTCAATATTAACTGGCCTTGGCTCTCCTGGGTTGGAGCAGCAACGCTGGCCCGAGTATCGGCTCTAGTTTACTGTCAGTAAACTCCTCCTTAAAGTGCACATCCAACAGGAATGCAATTAGGCTCAAACAGCCCTGTGCTGCTGTAGAGTGATACAGTGTGGAAACAGGCCCTGTGGCCCAGCTTGCCCCACACCAGCCAACATGTCCCAGCTACACTAGTCCCCACCTGCCTGCGTTTGGTTCATATCCCTCCAAACCTGACCATGTACGGTACCTGTCTGTTTCTTCAACGTTGGGATAGTCCCAGCCTCAACTACCTCCTCTGGCAGCTTGTTCCAGACACCCACCTCCCTTTGTGTGAAACAGTTACCCCTCACATTCCTATTAAAACTTTTCCCCTTCACCTTAAAACCTTCTTGTCCTCGATTCCCCCACTCTGGGCAAGAGACTCTGTGCATCTACCCGTTCTATTCCTCTTATGATTTTATACACCTCTATAAGATCACCCCTCATCCTTCTGTGCTCCAGGGAATAGAGTCCCAGCCTACTCAACCTCTCCCTATAACTCAGACCCTCTAGTCCTGGCAATATCTTCGTAAATCTTCTCTGTACCTTTTCCAGCTCGATAATAGCTCAATAACATGGTGCCCAAAACTGAACACAATATTCTACATGCGGTCTCACCAACGTCTTATACAACTGCAACATGACCTCCCATCTTCTACACTCAATACTCTGACTGATGAAGGCCAAAGTGCCAAAAGCCTTTTTGAGCACCCTATCTACCTGCGACTCGTCCTTCTAGGAACCATGCACCTGCATTCCTAGATCCCTCTGCTCTACAACACTACCCAGAGGCCTACCATTTACTGTGTAGGTCCTGCCCTTGTTCGACATCCCAAACTGCAACACCTCACACTTCTCTGTATTACATTCCATCAACCATTCCTCCGCCCGCCTGGCCAATCGATCCAGATCCTGCTGCAATCTTTCACAACCATCTTCACTATCTGCCCTTCTCTCTATTAAATCACTATGATTTTCTTTCAAACTACCTGTAGTGTGATTCTTAAATACCACCCCCAAAATGAATCATTGTTTCATAGCAGAAACAAAAGTTGCAGAATTGTTTGTGGAAGAAATATAATCAAAACTACAAACGGTGGCGCAGAGGTAGAATTGCTGCCTTTCAGTGTCAGATCCTGGGTTCGATCCCGACTACGGGTGTTGTCTGTATGGAGTTTGCACGTTTGACCCGCGTGGGTTTTCTCCGGGTGCTCCCATTTCCTCCCACATTCCAAAGGCATATGGATTTATAGGCTACTTGGCTTGGTATCATTGTAAGTTGTCTCTAGCGAGTGTAGGATAGAGCTAGTGTAGGAGGATCGCCAGTAGGCACGGACTCGGTGGGCTGAAGGGCCTGTAGAAAAAGAAGTCTGAAGGAGGGTCTCGACCGTACACGTCACCCATTCCTTGTCCCCAGAGATGCTGCCTGGCCCGCTGAGTTACTCCAGCATTTAATGTCTCTCTTCTTAAACTAATCTTCAGTCAGGAGCTTAACACACTAACAGCAT